>NC_088354.1:10376250-10730000 GCF_036884655.1 Musa acuminata AAA Group
AATCCCAATTTTGTGCTTTTCCAAACAATGACAACAGTTTTGCCCATGCATTAGCTCTGTAGAATCTCTCTTTGCAGATCCTACAGGATCACAATAAGTTAAGGGTAAGCCTTGGTGAGCAGAAATTATTTTGGAGTTGGCGCACAGTTTAGGCTTGGTATAAGTATAACATCCTCGTTATACCAAACACTAGAAAAACTAGAATCTGCTCATGCTATGCACAAAACAAAACAAAAAATATATTCCTTTCACTCCCCAATTCCAACAAAAGTACAATTTTTTTTTTCTCAATGAAACAAAAAAGTAAACTACAAGACAAATACAAACCTTTTAGAAACAAAACAATGCTTCAATTTCAACAGATATCAGTAATACCAAATTAAAACCTCCTACGTAGAATATTCAGCCTACAAAATCAACTCATACCCTACAAGCTGTTGCATTACTCATCAAAACCATTCATAACACTATCTAAAAAAAGCTTGTACCCAAACAACAACAAGCAGCATCAGTGAAGGTATTACAATTTTTTTCAACGAGCAGTGAAGATATTACTATCTAAAAAAAGCTTGTATCCAAACAACAACAAGCAGCTTGAATCCAAAATATTTTTTTCACTCCCCAATTCCGACAAAAGTACAATTTTTTTCTCTCAATGTAACAAAAAAGTAAACTACAAGACAAATACAAACCTTTTAGAAACAAAACAATGCTTCAAGTTCAACAGATATCAGTAATACCAAATTAAAACCTCCTACGCAGAATATTCAGCCTACAAAATCAACTCATACCCTACAGGCAGTTGCATTACTCATCAAAACCATTCATAACACTATCTAAAAAAAGCTTGTCTCCAAACAACAACAAGCATCATCAGTGAAGGTATTACAGCATGTGCTGCAGTATGAAAAATGGTGCATACTGATAACAGTACATCACAAAGCATAATATGATAACAGATGCTACTCCATACAACATACCAACATCTGACTGGTGGGTTTGCATGACTAGCAAAGTAACCAAATAATATTGACCGCAGACTGGTCACTAACAATACTGAAAACTACTGACTATACAATGTGAGTTATTACCTAAAAAAGGACTATTCTTTTCCAAAATTTAATACAAAATATAAATATTGCCACTTTTATTTTATCAATAAAGAAGACACAAGAATGTGATACCTGAGGCAGCCATGGTGCAGGTCTTTCAATACCAAGTGGTGGAATACCCAGACCATGAACTGGATGTGCAAATGCAGATCTTTCTTCAAACAGGCGACCAACAGGATCCTTCTGAAATGGGGGCAAATTCGGGTACAACCTGGAGGGTGAAGATTCCCTCCTCCCCATGTACAGACCATATGGAGGTAATTGCTCGATAAAAGCAGGAGGCGCATTAGGATTCATAGCAGATAACTTATCACGAAAAACGTGATGCTTCAGTCTAGAGGTTATTTGCAACAAAGCTTCCTGAACTGCTCCAAATTCACCAGATATCTAAAAAAACACTCAAGCATCATGTTTCTGCCCTGATCAAAATCGAGCATAAACAAAGACATTTGGTAGAAAAAAGAGAGGCAAGAGAAAAGTCCAGGATCAAACCATTTCATACAGGAACTAATCAGAAAAAGAAGCAGCAGCCAAAATATCCACAGTAAGCGATCCACAACATACCTGGACTACCTCATCATTTTCTGGCACACCCTTGGGGATCTGATCTTTACCGAGAATACGAATATGAGCTCCCGAAAGCTTCCTCATTTCTGCTATTATAGCACCACCTTTGCCAAGAAGACAACCAGTTTGGTTGGAAGCAACAAGAAGCCTTGACAAAACAGTGCTATCTTTAGCATCTGGTACAGCCATCACTAGTCTATGCTGAACACGAAGAACTGCATCCTGTACAGGTGCGATCCTATCACTTGGAAGCTACAGAACACCAATACCCACATTAGTAAAGTGACATTATCTGTCATAACAGTCTAACAATTTAAAACAAAATTGACTATTATCATGGAGTTGAAAATGCAACCTTCTTTATGGAAAAAAATATCAAACAAATAATGGCAAACAGAAAACTTTCTGGAGAAGCGACATGGAGTCACAAAAATCCAAGAAGGGATGCAAAGTAATGAGAAATGCTCAGATAGGTCGTTTTTAGCGTGAGATACAAGTAGCCATTGGACAAACACATGATAGTTTTTTTTCCCTGCTTTAATGAAATAGGTGAGCATGAGATTTCACTAACATAGCTTTTTTTTTCCTAAAACAGTAAATCCAAAATGTCATAATTCTCCAAGGACTCAAGTAAACTAATCTCAGAAGTTACACCATGATTATCTACTTCAGATATCACAGAAAGAGCATAAGCAATTATAACCTCCAGAACATAAGACAAGAAGTAATGTCAAAGGTACATTTGATTTGGTATTGAAGTATCTAGGTTAAATAATCGTAATACGGGTGATTTTACCCAGTGTTTTGAAAGGCACCCGGTCACTCACTTAGGTGCTCGGGCGAGGCGAGGCCCGAGCGCCTCGCACAGTGGTCGGGCAACACACTTCAGTGAAGCACCGCCTCAGTGCTCGCTTGAGCCCAAGCGTCGAGTGCCACGAGCATGTGCTCGATTGAAAGTGAGCAATCGAATCATACTATCAACTCTGGTTTGATTGAACAGAAACTTAGTTGGTTCAATGGAACCAACTAAGCATAGTAAACAATAACGATAACCCCTCCCCTCCCACGACCTCTGACCCACTAACAATAAACCCTAATTACTCTCGTAGCCCCGACCCACCTTTCGTCCATCGCCGCTGCATTCGTGTGCACCTCCCTCCGCAACCACTGCTTTTGTGTGCAACTCCTTCCGCTGGTAAGGGATAGGGCAGCAACGTTATCCGCCACCGACGAACACATCTGAAGCTTCCTCCATCCCCAACAACGTCACCCTCCACAGCTTCCTCCGCCATCACTGTCGTCATCCGAAGGTTCCTCGATCACCGTCGCCCTCTCCTTCCCCACCTTCCACCATCGGTGACTCCTGTTCTTCCCCCACTGTGTACTTTTATAACTATGTTAACAGTGGATTAACTCCTATTAACAATGGATTATTAAAACAACTATTACCATATCTTTTAATAAATTAAAACTAATATTAATCCTTAGAACTATTGACCCTATTTAGAACTAATTCCTATTTAATACTAATCCTTATTTAGCACTGTTAATCATATTTATATATTATATTTAATACTAATTCCTATTATATATTTTTATATTTTAATGTTCTAGAGAGCCTTTACTCGAGCGAGAGCCTAGGCATCTCAAGCATTTGGAGACCTACCTAGCGCTTTTAAAAACACTGGTTTAACCTTAAGAAACTAGGCTAACTAGGCCAGCAATGAAAGTGAGAGAAGGTTCTTGCAACTTATTAGACATGACGTCTTATCCCTCACCATCCAGGTAAGACATTTTTTACTGTGTTAATCTGAATTTTCTTAGCTCTGGTATTTAGTATCATTAAACCAATAACTACCAGCTTAACCTTCTCAACACCAAATCAAATGCGGCCTAAGAATTGCCACAAGGGTGTGCAGACCTGCAGCCAAGTCAAGAAAATGACAGGCAGGAGTAAGTTAAGAAAGAGGAAGAGGGGGTAGTTGGGGTTGATAAGAGAGCATAATTTGCAACAATAACATCTTACACATACCAACTGGTTTAATTTATTTTTTTATGTATAATGTAACATGCAACAAGATTGTCAATATCTTACAGTGACACATGGTGAACATGACATACCAAATTCTTGAGCAGCTAATGGAGCAATGGGTGTATGGATTAATCTCAGCAATCAAAGATAAGAATTTTAAACAAAAAATACTTTTAGTTATGTTGAAAAAAGAAATGGTTAAAAAAAACAACAACAAAACCGTAAGTCTTAACTATTTGAGATCGGCTAAATGGTTAAAAAAACTGTTATTGTTAAAATTTTAATTAAAGCTTGACCCAAAAATAGCATTTCCCCAAGATTCTCTGAATTGAGTTCCATTATGCCCACATGCTGCTTGTGATACAACAAAAACCAGCAAGAAGTATGAAACCAGTTTCAGGAGAAAAAATACACATGCTTCAGCCACTACCTGAATCATTAATGAATTATTATCAGAGGAGAAAGCCGAGGAGGATAAACTAGAAGCATACCGCAAGACCAGATATCACTATAATCCGATCATCTGATTCAGGAGTTGTCTCCAGAACTTTAATTTCACAACCAGTGTCATTTTGAAGACCTTTAACAATGTTCCCTCCCTTCCCTATCACACTTCCAACTTTGTCACTGGAACAGAATAACCTGTAAGTTATTAGCTCTGGAGAAAGTTGAGGCTGCAGAGGTGGTCCACTTTCATGAAATTTAGGAAAAGGTGGACCGATGCTTGGATGAAAGTCAGCAATGTGATGGGGCCTGTTTGAGAATGGTGGCCCTTGATGGGGATGATGATAATTTAGCAGTGGAACGCCTTCTGGCCGAGGACCAGAAGCAAATGGATGAGATGATGGACCAGAAGAACCCATTGGAGGGAACAAATCACGTTCACGGGGTGGATTATCCAGAAGCTGCTGAGCAACTAAATGAAGAGCTTTCTTCACTGATTCAACCCCTCCTGTTAACTGCAAAGTGATATTACAAAGTTTTAGACATTATTCATTGATCGACACACTGTTTCTCTTAAATATCTAAACTAAAACAAGAGAAAAGAAAAAAAACAGAAAATAGTACAAGATGCAAGAAAGCAATAAAACAACAAGGATAAAACAATGGCAAAGACTGATAATTGAAACAGTTCCTAAATATCCTCAAAGTACTCTTTACCTGGACAATTTCATCCTGTTGTGAAGCACACAATGGAAGCTTATCTCTTGGGAGTATCCGTATCTGGGCTCCACTATCAGCTGACATTTGCTTGATTACACTCCCACCCTTTCCAAGGAGGCAACCCACCTGGTTAGACAGAACTAGTAATCTTGCAGAAACATTGGAAAGCTTCTTATTTGCTTCATCTTCATCGTCATTTTCTGCTTCACCTTCAATTATTCTCTCAAATACAAGCAGGAGAGCCTTCACTACTGATGATGGTACTCCATCAAACTTTGAACTCTCCGCAGGAGAAGAATCCTTAGCTCCTTCAATGTTCTCAGTGATTTCCTGGGAGTTATCACCACCATCATCGGTACCAGTTTCTTCATCATCTTCTTTACCCTGTTCGTTGCCTAGTTCTGCATCTTTCTCCAGCCCAGTAACTACAATAACTCTCTCATCACATCCAGGGACAGTCTCTTCAAGTCTAATCTTTGCACCAGTCTCTTGACGTATCCTTGCTACAATACCTCCACCTTTACCAATCACGCTTCCAGATTTTGAAGCAGGACAAAGTACTCGGAAGATAATAGCACCTGGAGGCACTTTCAGCTGATTTTGCTGTGTTATAGAAGGTCCAGTCTTTTGCCACTTACCCCTACCATTGGGCTCTAAGGGATTTCGTTCATAAGGACGCTTGGAAGGTAAAAATGGAAACGCCATGTGCTTCTAAGCCACTGATCCAACAGGAGCAAGACTAGTTAAAAAACAACTTGCAACAAATCAGATCCAAAGAGAAAAGATACAGCAGAACACCGTAAAGCATCAAGCACATCAAATAAAAAATCCCAGATGAAACAAAGACATCACATAAAAAAATTATTTTCTCAGACTAGTAGATTTTCATGTATTCTTTTTTGGGTTAGTTCAAATTGTTTGAGATTGTCAACATTATATTTAATGCATCCTTGCTAACCAACAATGCTAGAGTCACAAAGCAATCCAGATTTGAACCCCAGAAAATAGTGACATCATTAAAAATATATATAAGAGCCAACATAAGCTAATGCAAAAGCTTTTAGGTAAAGTAAATTTATAACTGTGTTAAAATTTTGCATTTAATAACTCACACGACTAAGCAGTCGACCTGCAATCAAATCACCATCTTAAAAATTGATGGGTGGCAGCAGGTTGTCAAACTAGCTTTTCGAGCTAGGCTCGTACAGGGAAGCAACTTGGATTGTAGGATCAGATCATGAGATCATAAGATCCAACAATTTATTAAAAATTTAATTTTAAGATACATACATATAATTACAGAAATTTATAAATATTTTTATAAGATTTAACAACACTTGTATATTCCTAAGTTAATAATTACATTTTTTATCAAAGTGAATGCATAATCTCTTATTTAAATGAATAACAATTTTATTATTTCGTGTCTCATTTTTTTTTTAGGTTCACGACAATTGATCTCTCCACTCAAGCATCTAAAGTCAAGAATGATACTCATTGAATAAAAATTTATTATACATCTGCATTAGTGATAATATTTCGACTGTAACAATTAAAAGTATCATGACCTTAACCAAATCCATGCTTTCTGGTTTCTATATATGACTGGAAGAAGGCACACTAACTTTCTTAAATAAGAGGTGTTACAAGCTACACATCAGAGCCTAATCGATTACGTGTGCTGGTATATGAACAGGTATATCAACAGAATTAAAGAGAAGGAGAATTTATCTTTACATGACATCATTCTCTTACCAAGCTGGAGTTTAGTTTCAAATAGGATAACAACAGAAGACCTCCAAGTTTCTGAAATAAAATACCATGCAAGTGAACGAAGATATGAATGCAAATAGTTGTCTAAGTTCATCAAGAATAATCATAACTTTTTTTCTCCACAAACGAATATTGATACCAGAGAAATAAGAGACAGGAGGAGAGGACGAGAGGATGACATGAGAAAGGAGGAGACAGAGGAGAAGAGAGGGGAGGAGACAGGAGAAGAAGAGAGGGCAGGAGAGGAGAGGATAAAGCAGGGTTGTGGATGAGTGGAGAGCATAAGGCAGGGAAGAAGAGGAGAAGACGGGAAGACGGGAGGAAAGGAGACGAGAGAGGGAAAAGAGAAGAGACGAGAGAGGAAAGAGAGGGGAGGAAAGGAGAGAAGACGGGAGGAGAAGAGAGGATGGGAGAGGAGAGACCAGAAGAGGGTACGAGATGGGAGGAGAAGAGAGGGAAAGAGAAGAGACGAGAGAATAAAGAAGAGGGAGGATAAGAGATTGGAGAGAAGAGTACCGGGTAAAGGAGGCGGCTTGGCCCGCGACAACGGCAGCGGTAGGTGGCGGCTAGAGGTAGCGGCCGAGAGGAGGTGGCTCGGTCGGCGACGTCGGCAGCGGCAGCAGAGAAAAAGTTAGGGCTGGCTCGTCGCACGGTCCCTGGCAGTGCACGCCGCCTCCGCTTCTCTCTGTTAGTTTTTTACCCTTTTTCTCTCTTATATCAACACATCGAGTCGACTCGGTTAGTCGGCCGATTGTATCGAGTCGACTCGGTTCCACTCGCGAGTTAACCCGAGTCCATATACATGGCCAAAAGAAAACCTGATGCATCTTATTATCTCACTGACTCAGACAAATATAACACGAAAATACAAATGAACGAAACAAAAAAAATTCAATTATTTATTGGATGAATTTTTGAAAAAAATATTTTTTTTAAATAATTATATTATCTCTATCGATCGTCGCTTTCGCCTAGTACCATCGTCCTCATCAGATCGAACTTTACATGCCTCGTTCTCGCACACGACATATGCAATTAATAGCTCTACTACTATAACTCCTCTCCTATTTATTTCATCAAATTTACCCTTAGGCACTTCATCCAATGTCGTCTCTACTCGTAACATAGGTTACAAATGATATAAGAGCAAGGGGAGGCTATATGTGAGAAAAAAGGGGAATGAGGCTATGGGGTTAAGGGCAAGTTTGACAGGATAACTGAGAGAAAAGTTATGACGACGAGAGTCAATAATCATTTATGCCACGAGTAAAAACGATAAGAGCAAGACATATAAGGAGAATTCGACCGGAGCTAATTGGATCTAGAAAAACAAGAGATAATAAAAGGAAACGAGGGCGATGATATAATGAATAGATAATGACAGGTCCAATATAAGTAATGGTAAAATTATATTTTTACATAACTCTATGAGAATTTTTAAATATTTAAATATTTTTGTAGGAATGTCTTAAAAAACTATATATTCTCTAAAAATTCACCCTTCTTCATTTATTAAAATAATAATAATATTTTATATTTTTAGAATCTGATACATTTGAGCATAATAAATGATAACAAAATAAATCAAAAAAATAGATTCTATTTAAGAACTTGCTATATCTCCACATCTCACTAAAACTAGAAGCAGAATAATCTATATCAATGGAAACTAACAAGAAGATTTCTTGATGAAACCCCATAGAAGCATCGGATGATATGTTACGAGCGATAATGAGATATGTTGAGTATCAACCAATAAGTATCGACCAATATGCTAAGTGAAAAGATTGTAAACCATATGGATAAATCGAAAGGCACATCACAAATCTTAGGCTATTATGTTGGGTCGATGTTAAACTCTTAATAAATAATTTTTTTGATTTAAGCCCACGTTAAAAATAAACAAAGATAATAGAAAAATATTTTCCATTGATGAGATCAGAGCCACGTCATATATGATCAATCCTGAACAGAGATTATAACACCATAGTTTAATCAATGGGCCCCACGATGACGTAGTTGCTGTGCGCCACGTGTACCGTCCATGTGGGACCCTCTTACCCACGAAGCACTTATTCGAACCCGACACGACCGGGACCTACTCGATTTCGATCAATCGCGGCCCTAATGGCATCGATGTAAATATTCGCCCCCGGTGCCGGTTTCTTGTTACCCTTTGGTAAGGATGTCGTCCGGGGTTTAAGCATCGCTCTTCCTCTCCCGTTGTCGAATCCCTCAATCTCACCCCTGCTCGATCATCTTCACCGAAAAATTACCCCTAGATCATCTTCTCCCACCCCCTTCCTCACTCGGAAGCCTCTGCCCATGGATGTCTCCACCGTTTCGATCCTCAGAAGCACCAACTTTTTCTGTAGGTTCTCCCCCTTCAGGCCCAAATCCGCCTCATCAACCCCGTCCACGAAGCACTCCTCGAGGAAGGGCACCGTCTCCTCCATTAATTTTCTAAAATCCCCGTCTTGGAGAGGTTCGTCCAGTGCCAGGAGCAGCGGCGGCAGAGTTCTGCAAGTTTCGGCACGGTTCCGGGGACCATTGAGACGGCGGAACACACTGAGAGAGAAACTCCTGACTTCTACCGTCGAGCAGGTGCGTAGAGTTCCTCAAACCCTAGATCCTGTTCTTGATTTGGAGCTGTCCGAGGATTTCAGTGGCGAGTTAGAAGATCTTAGGACGGATGTGGATGCCGATAGACGGAACGAAATTGTCGAAGCTGTTGGCTCTGGGAGTGGGGATTCGTCAGAAAAGAAATCGGTTTTATGGGATAAATTGGAGAGCTGGGTTGATCAGTACAAGGCGGATTCAGAGTTCTGGGGAGTTGGTACTGGTCCTATATTCATGATTTACCAAAATTCTGATAGGAAGATTGTGCGGGTGTTGGTGAATGAGGGCGAGATCATCAAAAGGAACCAAATCCGAGAATCCTCTCTCGAGGAGGTGGAAGGAGCTACGGATGTGAATGCTAAGATCTTTCGTGCTAAGCTCATTGCTAAAATGATAGAGGGTGGTGAATATGCACTTCCAAGAAATAGCTCAGTGGTTAAGTTTGTTGTCGAGGGAAAGAAATTGTCTTTTGTTGATGGTATCCATTCTATCTCTCTTCGGGCTCAGCCATTTCTGAAGATGTTCCCTCGGATGGGCTTCGTGTTGTTTTGTAGTTGCTGCATTCTCTGGGCCATTGCAAAATTGTTTGTGCAAAATGATAAGGTGGAATTGTCTAGACAAGAGGCTAAGATGCTGAGGAGGAAGATAAAACTGAGGATGGAGAGGGAGAAGATGGAGAAGGGCACTGTCAAAGTTATTGATGATGCACATGAATTTCCTGTCAGTAGTAGGCCACAATTGGATATAAATGAACTGAGGAAGAGCATCGTACAAGCCAAAGCATCAACAGACAAATCATTTATAACAGATTCATCCAGTCACTTAAATGTAACAACTCAAAGTTTTGATGATAAAGTGAGGGAAATTAGAGAAATGGCAAGAAAGGTACGGGAACAAGAGCGGCAGGATAGTTCCAATAATGAAACTTCTAAGAAAACAGAAACAGATCCCATATCATGGGCTAAGAATAAGGAAAGCGCTGTTGATAAGAACAATACCGTTTTAGAAACTGAGGCCACAGGTGATAAATCAGATCTTGATATAACATCTTTGAGTGATTCACTTACTCGCCAAGAGGAGGACATGGAGTTTCATGTGGATGGAGAGAACAAGGAAATGTTTGGAAAGAGTACTACAGAGCATTTTAATAAAACTCCATGTCAAGAGTTATTAAACTCTCTCCAAGATAATGGAAATAACATGGATGTTGAGGGCCACCATGAAAAGGAAGTAACAAGATCTTCAAGTGGGGCACACTCAACTGGTGTCGATACAGAAACTGTCTTGAATTATGATTCCATCAGCAGAGGTGATATATTGAGAAATGGAGGAAACTTAGGAAACAATGACTTGGACAGTTCCATCATGGAAGAGAGAATAACTGGTAGCAGTTCATCTGATGTTTCCAGTAGAAGCACTTTTAGAGTCAAGCCGATAATAATTACATCAGTTGATGAAGCTCGGGAATACCTAGCACAAAGACATGGTATGCTATCTGACACTATACAGTCAGACCAGGAAGTGCAAGTTACAGAGCAATCAGCAGGCATAAATGCGTGGAGCCATTATAATGATGACAAAACTATGGAAAGCATAAGTCCGAGAAACATCAAGGACTTGTCTGCATCTGAAACCTCAGACAAGTTGCAGGATAAGACATTTTCTAGGGAGCTGTATGGTGATGAATTTGCTTCTGCCTCTCTCCTGAAAAGACCAAGTAGTGATGACTTTTCCATTACTGAATTATATGTGGATGATGCCGTCGATAATAAGCTAACTGTGGATATGCAGAACTCTGAAATGCAAGAAGAGAAAAATCTTGATGTTCCGTCTGATAGTCATGACCAATTATTTGTGACTCAGAATAGTGTTAATGGTACTTGTGACCTTTCTGATTCAGACACTAGTACCAAGTTGAACTCAAATGAGGTGTTGCTTGAAGTTGTAAATAAAATTGATTTGCAAACTGATTCTTGTGCTCCAAAAATGAAAAACCTGAGTGAAAAACGAGAGGATGCACATGATCAAAGGGATGAATGCACTTCCAATACTTCTGATAACCAAGTAGAACTAGAAACCCATCTTACCAGTAGTTCTGATGGTGTAAAATCTTTGATTGTAGATCCACTAAAAGATGATGAATTAAGTCAATCTCAAGAAGCAGACATTTTGAAAGATGACAACAAATTATGTGAAGAGCTTCAAGGACTCCAAGGAAAAACTGACAGTTGGAATGTTTCAAAGAGGAAAAATAGTTATGTCAATGCTGGCTCAGGTGAAACTGCAGAAAATACAATGGTGGGAACTTCTGAGATGGATCATGATAATGATACTTTGTCAGATTTTGACACTTCCCTGGAATCCATGACAGAAGAACAGGATAGCCTTGATATCAGGTCCAATGTATCTGGAGAATTAGAAACGTCAAAGTCAAATGCTAATGTTTTTGATGGTGCTACCAAAAAGCACAAAGAGAATAGTATTTTAGGGTCTCCAACAAACTCTCCATGTGATTCGGGTGAAGTTGGCCGCCTTAGTAACAGAAAACAACTAAATGCTGGAAAGAGTTGGGTTGAAGAGAATTTTCAAGAGTTTGATCCAGTGATTACTAAAATTGCAGTTGGCTTCAAAGAAAATTACATGGCAGCAAAAGAGAAGATCCAACAGCAGCCTAGTTTGAACACCGACATAAGTGAACTCAGGTTGATGGAAGGCGATGATGAACTTGAATGGATGAATGATGAAAGACTGCAGAAAATTGTATTTCAAGTTCGAGAAAATGAATTGACAGGCAGGGATCCTTTTTATTTAATCGATGCTGATGATAAGCTTGCCTTCTTCGAGGGACTAGAAAAAAAGGCTGAGAAGATTAGTGGAAATCTTTTGCGCCTTCATGAATGGGTTCACTCCAGAATTGAAAATCTTGACTATGGAGCAGGTACTTATTATTATCCATTCTGTTGTAACTCCAGGTGCTACAATACACACTTCATCAAAGATACAATTTGAATGGATAGCACAATATCATGGTGTATCATTTATTGCCAATTTGACATGAATGCTCTTCTATATTAAAATGTCTGTGGTTGACCAACAGAAACGTGTTCCTTATTAAGCAACTAAGTAGGTACATTATTTTGTGCAAATATTCTCAATTTGTTTATCTGTTCATTATTATTATTATTTTACTTCAAACAGATGGCATCAGTGTAAATGATCCACTGGAAAAAATAATTCCCCGCTGGAAAGGCCCTCCTATCGATAAAGATCCAGAATTTCTTAAACATCAGAAGCCAATGTTTTCTGAAGAGGTCAAAGAAAACAGTCTTCAAGAAACAGATGGGTTTCCAAATTCTAAAGGTGTTTCCCCATACTCTCCAGATAATGGAATCAGAAAGATGTCTCTTGACGCATCATCTGTGAAACCAAAGACACTGATCGAGAGTAGTGATGGTACTAGCAGAGTGGGAAAAAAGAAAGGAACGGAACAATGGCAACATACCAAGAAATGGTCTCAAGGTTTCCTAGAAGTTTATAATGCAGAGGAGGATCCCGAGATTAAATCCATTATGAGAGAGATGGGAAAGGATTTAGACAGATGGATCACTGAGAAAGAGACAAAGGATGTGGCTGATTTAATGACAAAAATACCCAAAAGAAAACGGAGATACCTTGAGAAGAAATTGGAGAAGCTTAAAAGAGAAGTTCAAATGTTTGGTACACCAGCAGTTGTCAGCAAATACAAAGAATACACAGATGAAAAAGAAGAAGATTACCTTTGGTGGTTAGATCTTCCTTTCGTTCTGGTAGTTGACCTGTCTTCATTTTGTTTCATATAATTCACTAGATTTTCCATGTTTATTATGTTCCAAAGTCTTAACTCCTATCTCATTTTGCTTTGTTTAACCATCTTTGCCTGCTTTTTCTCATGCTTTTTTTTTTCACTATAATTGTCTACAGTGCATAGAATTATACACAATTGAAGAAGGTACTCCAAAAGTGGGGTTTTATTCACTTGAAATGGCTGCTGACCTTGAATTGGATCCAAAACAATATCATGTGATTGCTTTTGAGGATCCAGGAGATTCTAAGAACTTCTGCTACATTCTACAGTCTCACATGGATATTCTTGGAAGTGGCAAAGCTTTCGTCGTCGCTAGACCTCCAAAGGTGACTGTGTTTTTGGTGATGTTGTGTTTTTAAACGTTATTCCTTCATTTGTTCTGCTATGCAGTTCAATTTAGAAATATGTTGTGCATCCTTTTCCTTATGATTCAAAATGATGATACTTGTGTTCACACTGGTGCTGACAGTCCCTTACTCCCTTCATGTGCATACTCATGTGGGGGCCCATATGGGCCTTTTGTGCACATTTCAAAACATCATGAAAGTGACATCTTCACACTTCCTCTGTGTCTTATTTTGGTGTGGAGAACCTTGTGGTGGTGCAGGCTAGCCCCGAGTCTTGCAAATTAGTGAGAAATTAGATCTTAAATGCTTGCATCCTCGGTATGTCTTTTTTGAGACTTGGGACAAGGACAAGTTTGACATACCGAGGATGCAAGCATTTAAGATCTAATTTCTCACTAATTTGCAAGACTCGGGGCTAGCCTGCACCACCACAAGGTTCTCCAAGCACAAGTAGAATCTGACAGGAGAATCTGATTCTACTTGAGAAATTAGATCTTAAATGCTTGCATCTTCTTTATATATATAACTTGCTGATTACTGCTAAACAATTTTCAAATTTCTTCATCTGCCTATCTTCCTTGCTTCTGTCTATAGGCCACTGGACTTAACTAGTTCCTGGTTATGAGCACTGAAGCACTTTTAGGTACCCCACTAGCAGTGAACTGGCCATCTCATTATTCTCTTATTTTGCTACCATATGAAGTATCTTTAACACTCTTTGCATGGCAGTGCTATTCTTTCTAGTGATACCTCATAATCCTTGTTTTCCCTTTTGCATGGAGGTTTTGATGCCACTTATATCTAGAATGGTCTCAAATACATTGCAGGATGCTTTTAGGGAAGCCAAAGCCAATGGGTTTTATGTTACTGTTATCAGGACAGGACTGGTCAAACTCAATGTTGACCAGACATTAGAAGAAGTGGAAGAAGAAATAACAGAGCTTGGAAGCAAGATGTACCATGATAAGATCATGAGTGATCGATCATTTGATGTGAACACATTAATGAAGGGTGTTATCGCTGCTGACAAATCCACCAATAGGTATTCCCATTGGCAATTTATGCTTACTATAATTCTTTTTAGCGTAAAGACTTGTATGGCCACAAAGTACAAGCTTACAAACATGCACATGACATTTTGAAGATATGTCAAACTTGTGCTTGTCCTTTTGTCCCATAAGCTTTGGTAATTTTTTGCTTTGATAGAACTTGTTTCTCTTTATCATACAGAAGGCCAAGACAGAAGCATATGAAGTCTACAAAGCCTGCCAAATCCTAAAGATATGATCGGAAGTCACAAGCGGGCACCAAGTTTGTTGTCCTTAGAATGTTTTTGCTCCATGAAATCCATGTGGAAGACCGTCATGGATAATTCTTGAAGGTAAGATCCATAACTTCAAGAATAATTTGTCCTTAATGTACACAACTTATGATCATCTGTCCATGTGTGATTAAGCTAAACAAATTTGTCACTGCAATCTTGTATCTTTAATGCTTTAAAATTTACAAAAAGAAAAAGTAGGGACTGACAATTTTAATCTATGCACACAATTCGTTCTTTTGCATGCTGTCTTCAAACTATTTGAAAAATCACCTATTTGACTTGAAAGTTCTACATTATGCCCTGAACAAAATTTTCGTCTGAACCGATGAGACAAATTAGACTTTAATTTTGACGGCCTATCTATTCATTGTGTTAATCCTGGGAGTGAAAAATGTGGTTCCATGCTTATAGGGTCGTCTGTTGGTAAAGGTAAACCATGGTAAGATTGTTTATTTGTTTGTTCTGAGTGGCCGGAATAGGATATCGGGTCACATATATGCAACTGTATATACCAATCTGAATTGACTGAAGTCTCATGCATTAAGCCATCTTTTTAAGCTGTTTATTTCCTTGTTAATCATTATCTCTGATCTCTCTCTTGATTAATTCCGAATAGACAAAACAACTAACTGTCCCTCTTCTTGACACATTTGTTCATTTCTTTGTTAATCTTTATCTGTGTGATTACTGTCTGGATCAATTCTGAAGAGACAAAAGCACCTGTGTCCCTCTTCTTGTATTCAATCTTAAACTGGAAGCAGAGCTTTCTGAAATCTCTCTCGTTTATGTTCCGTAGGTTGCCTTGAGACAAGGAACGAGAAGGCTCAACCCAAAGAACTCATGGTCTTTCCTACTGTACTTACTTTATCTTCCTATGCTAATTTCTTTCTTTAATTCTTCATATCTTGCAAAGTTATGTATGTTGTCTTTTGTTGGTAGTTCAAAAGAAGAGAGTTTTGTCATTGTATTATTATACAAGTGTAGGAGGAGGTTATCAATCAATGATGTATTGTTCCACTTTCTCCCTATTTAATAATAATTAAGGACCTTTTTAAGCATTATTTTTTAATTAATTGTCTAACTCGAAGTCTTCCTATTAAATCATTAAAAGTCAAATAAAATTCTCTCCTCTTATTAATAATTTAAACCCATTGCCTAAATCACTCTCTCTACCTAACACCCCCAAGTCCCTAATTAATAGTATTGATTAATGTATTTAGTCAATGTTTAAAATTCAATAATTACGGCAAAATCTAATATCTTATCAATTTTAGTCCATTAATTACGTTTTCCACTATAATTTTCAACAATTTGAGTAATTAAACCATTAATAAGCTTCGTGTAACTTATTTACCAAATATACTAACTGATCGCAAGAAATTAAATCATATATATTAGCTAAGATGCAATATTTTGTGATCTCAGATTTGTCTGGAAATAGTTGTGTAGAAGCATGCGAACTATTTAAGTGGATCCGTACGGACTAGAGGAGGCGGCGGAAACCGCCAGAGGTGACGGCCGTTAGATTGCCTCCCCCCTTCCCCCACAGGGGTAGCATTGCGCTGCTCTCCGCCCTCCGTTGGATAGTACTGGCGCGTCCCTAAGGGTTCCGGTCGCCCAGCGGCCGCCAGGGACGGCGACAAGGAGGCCTTCGCGAAGAAGCCGCGGCGCTGGCACGCTGAGATGCCCTCGCTGACGCGGACGACGACTTCTTCCTATTCCCCGTCGAGGAGATCGTCCAGTACCCGCTGCCGGGCTACGTCGCCCCCTCCTCCATCAGCTTCAGCCTCGATGGGCGCCTGAGCTCGTACTACTTCAGCCCTGACGGCACCGTCCACCGAAAAGTCTTCGCCTTTGACGTCGCTTCGCGGTGGGAGGAGCTGGTCTTCAGCCCGCCCGACGGAGGGGGCCTTGATGAGAGCAATCTCTCGGCGGAGGAGAAGCTGAGGAGGGAGAGGGCATTGGGAGTCACGCGTTACGAGTGGAGAGCGAGGTCTCCGTCTCTTCTTGCTTCCCTCCTGGGAAGCCCCTCATCATGGTGCCCTTGCCCGCTGGGGTCTGTGCTCTGCTCTATTTCTTGATTTGGGTGTTTACTCTTCGGGTCGACTGAGGTACCGAATTCGATTTCTTTTGGCTGGATGACTTTTGGTTTGTGTCATCATGCTTCCTTTATCGCAAGTTATAATGCTGTGTACTGCGATTTCAACTGATCTTGAAGTTTCTTGACTAAATGATATACAAAGTGATGATGTCCTCTCTGTCAACAGGTCTATTTCCAGGAAGTATGTGGTTCAGAGCCGGAGCTTAAGCTGCCGTCCTGTCCTGGTTCGCCAATCACTGTCCCGCATCTGTCATCAGACGGAAGCATGCTTGCGGATGTCAAAGATGATGAGCTTCATGTCTTGAGTTTGTCACAGGGGAAGCCTAAGCAGCTAACTATTGGTGCAAGAACAAGTGGAAAGGTGAGATATATGTTGCTCGTTTGAAAAATGTACTTTGAATTGATGACTTATAGGTTTTTTCTTCTGTCTGGTACTATCAAAATTTATGATCTGTTTTGATCTCACTAATTTGTGCAAACATAGTAGAATTTGTGTAGATATTCATGAAAGTACATCTTTGAATGATGTACGTCAGATACGGTATATAGTTCGTAAAATGAACTGAGATGATAAAGAATTATTTTTAGAACATTCTCTTATTAGCCATAACCATCAAGCATCGAGAGTTAATGTTTTGCAATGTTCAGATGTAGGAATAGGAAGCAGCGAAGGTGGTTGTCTTGTTGTACTTTTCGAATGTTCTCTTATAATGTCTCAGTTGAATATTAATCTGATTATCTTATAGACAACAAACATATTTTTACATCCTATAGTCAGCATCTGGTGGCTGCCTCAGCCTGGATCATCATATTTGCGCATTTATTCTGTATGCATCTTCGCTTCCTTCTAGTAAAGAACTTATTGTATCTATGAACATTTTAGTGATGTATTTTTATGTACAGTATCTGACACGTCTGACCTGTTTTCTGTTTCCAGACTCATGGCCTTGCTGAATACATTGTGCAGGTTTTAACTTTCTCCTTCTCTCTCTGTAACTATATATATTATTGGATTCTAGTGCATTGTAAATTTTCTTATCTATTTTCTTATTCCTTTTGGCTGCAGGAAGAGATGGATAGGAAGACCGGATTCTGGTGGTCTCCTGATGGCAAATATCTGGCATTTGCTGAAGTTGATTCAGCTGAGATACCTCTTTTCAGAATTATGCATAAGAGAAAAAGTTTAGTTGGCTCAAATGCACAAGAAGACCATGCATACCCATCTGCTGGAGCAGCTAATGTGAAAGTTCGACTTGGAGTTGTTCCTGTCGTTGGAGGAGAAGTTACTTGGATGGACCTTATTGTGGAGCAGATGATGAAGTCAGTGGGGATGCAGAGTATCTAGCTAGAGACAATTGGATGCCTGATAATTCTCTTACGACTCAGTTCTTGATAGATACCATTCCAAATTGAAGATTCTTAACTTTGATAGTCAGAATGGACAGAAGGAAGTCTTGTACTTAGAAGAGCAGGTGATATGGATAAATTTGCATGATTGCTTCACACCTCTAGACAAAGGAGTGAATAGTTTGTCTGGTGGTTTCATTTGGGCATGAAAAGACTGGTTTTGGACATCTCTACCTTCATGACAAGAGTGGAGTTTCTTAGGAGTTAGGACCTCTTACCCACAGGGTAATTGGATGGTTGATCAAATTTATGGTGTAAATGAAAATGCAGGATTGCTCTACCTCACTGGGACCATGGACGGGCCTTTAGAATCTAACTTATACTGTATGAAGCTTTTTCCAGATTGGAACCTTACCTTGCAACCACCAAAGAGGTTGACTTATGGAAGGGGAAGACATGCAGGAACTTTTGATCATCATATGCAGACATTTGTTGTTGTCCATGATTCTCTGAACTCTCTACCTAGAGTATTGCTTTGTTCTTTACATGATCAAAGTATAATAACACCTCTATATGAGCAGCCTCTTACCATTCCACGGTTTGGAAAGCTACAACTTACCAGAGATTGTGCAAATATCTGCAAAAGATGGTACACTTTTATATGGGGCTCTATACAAGCCTGATGCAAGAAAATTTGGGCCGCCTCCATATAAAACATTAATCAGTGTTTATGGTGGTCCAAGTCTCCATCTAGTAGTTGATTCATGGATAAATACAGTTGACATGAGAGCTCAATGCCTACAGAGTAAGGGAATCTTAGTATGGAAGGTGATATCTCTGCTTGATAATATCTATCAGTTTTGGTCAGGTTTACAAACTGTAGTATGCTCTACATGCTCTGTCGAATGGCTATCAACATTTACTTGTGACTGTTTTAAATTAGCATATATAGTATTGCGATAACAACAAGATATACATACTTTTTTTTAACATGTTTATAAGTTTTACATCCAACTCTGGTACAAATTGTAATTCTAAAAAGTACTGAATTTTTTATTTATCATTTGATAGTTTCAATTTTATAAACATCATCTCCAATATAACTTGCTGGCTTTGGTAGTTGGATCTTGGCTTACATAACTTGATTCTGTAGTATCGTTCAAACTAACAGAGTTCTTTCATGAGTATAAGGCAAATTTTTGGTAACTTTTAATACCCTTAGAGATATGTTTTGTTGTGCTGTGCTCATAAACATATGTTTTTTGGTTGAATAAATAATTTAATAGTATAATTAACTCATAGGTTCCTTTTAATACCCTTAGAGATAGATAGTAGTTTAATCTCCGCCAATACACTGTTCAAAATCTGCATATCTTTACCTGGATCCCCACCCTGACTCATGATTATTAGTTTATTACTGCATCTTCCAGCTGGAGCAAAGCTTTCTTTTCTGTTGGCAGCTAGATACAAGAGGGACTGCAAGGCAAGGATTGGAGTTTGAGGGCCATATGAAGCACAGCTTCGGTCGCATAGATGCAGAAGATTAACTCATTGGTGCAGAGTGGCTTGTAAGGCAAGGGATTGCCAAAGCGGGTCACATTGGTCGAAGCTATATGGAGCACAGCTTCGGTCGCGTAGATGCAGAAGCTCAACTCACTGGTGCAGAGTGGCTTGTAAGGCAAGGGCTTGCCAAAGCGGGTCACATTGGTCTATGTGGTTGGAGCTATGGCGGCCTTCTTTCGGCAATGAGCCTGGCAAGATTTCCTGACACGTTCAGCTGTGTAGTCTCAGGTGCCCCGATGACTTCATGGGACGGATATGATACATTCGACACTGAAAAGTACATTGGCTTGTCTAAAGAAAATCCTGACGCCTACGAGTATGGGTCGATCATGCACCATGTGCACAAAATCAGAGGGAAGCTGCTGCTTGTTCATGGAATGATAGGTGAGAATTGTGCACTTAAGGCACACAGCAAGACTTGTCAACTCGCTCATTGCAGCTGGCAAGTCAAATGAGCTTCTGCTTTTTCCAGATGAAAGGCACATGCCTCATTGACATTGGAGATGTCTATATGGAGGAAAGAATTTCGGAATTTATAGAGAGAAACTTATGAATGGAGCTGTATTTTTCCCTCATCCGTCGTTGATCAGATGCTCGCTTTAGTTTTGTCTCCAGAACAGTCGGGTGGCACATCACAAACCTTTTCAGTTTTTCTCTAATAAAAGGAGAACTGGGATCATTTGTAGGGTACAAGTCCTTTGGACAATTATGTGAGGTTTGAGCTAGTCTTTTGTTGTTCTTTTAGTTCATGCACAAAATGTTTGTGGTCGAGGTTTGTTTTCCGGAGGAAATACAAGACAAGTGAACTTTCCTTCTGGTTTTGTGATACCTGTTGAGATTGGGTACTCCTAAGAGTGAAGTGAGAAGGTAGTAGTTCGATTCATTCTACTAATATTTGGGTTTCTCTCCGAATAGAATCTTGGATAAGGCATTGTAATTGGTATATGGATTCACTGTTGCTAACAGCATATATGAATAAAATCGTCTATTTCACTGTGTAAAATGTCTTTGGAATCATTATGGATTCGTTTCCCTTTGAGCTAAAAACAATAAGCTTTTCTCAAACTTGACATTGACTCGTATGTTAATGCTGCTTTCCACCATCTGCCCCTATACATTACACTGTTGCTTCCCACCGACACCCACACGATAACTCCCCCCTCCACTGCGTAGAAAAGAGAAGATACAAGTGGATGGAAATGGACCACAGGAGCACCATCAGAGCCCACATCACTATTGTACCAATCAAGTCTCCGGCGAATTTTTGAAAAAAAAAAACTCATAATCTTGATTTTTCTTTTTTTTGGGTAGAACACATGAAGTTTTAATAATTTTTACAGAGCTTTTTTTTTATAATTATTTTACTCCTATCAATCATCATCGTTCATTGTGCCTCTGCCCATCGATTCCCCCCCTCTGTCCAATGCTTATCAACCTCGTCTAGAGCACCCGTGGAAGGGCCTATCATAGTTCGTAACCCTCACGCGAGTGCTTGTTGTCCCTCTTTTGTTTTGTAACCCTTGTGCGTGGGTTAACAACTTACTTTCGTTATGCATGAGGTTATCCCTTTCGCCTATCCTCCTTTTTCGTGCACGAGATTATCCCTTTTATTATAATTGTTATCGTAAATAACTTTTTTAGCCATGACCTCGGGGTCGACGCGGCTGGTTCAGGGGTCCGAATGGCTGGGATCAGGCGTAGCTCCTCTCGGGATCTTATGACGACCGATTGCGGGGGGCTTAGCTGGAAAGTTCCGCGACGCTGGGTAGGGTCAACTCCGGTCGAATACCAGCACACAGGTCGGGTCGGTGATTCGGCCCGACCCCTCCGACGATCAAGTCATTGATTGAGAGAGGAGTTTTTGGGTGAAGTGGTTTCCCCCCCTTCGTTTGGGGCCCGGGAGTATTTATAGGTGAGTTTGATGTTATATGATGTGCCATCCTGCCGGGGCAGGGCCGTACCTCTGATGGCGCCTGTCGTCGTCGTGGGCGTTGCGTGGAAGGCCGAGCTACCGCAGGGTATAGCGAGCCTCAGTCGACGCCTTCCCCTCCCTCGGCCGGTCATGTGGGGTCAGACGATGAGGTTGTCTGGGTACGGTGAGTGAGGGTGCACATTATGTTGGTGTTAATGCTCGCCCCCTGGGGCAGTGTGCTGTCCAGGGGTGGCTGACGTCGTGGCGTATTACGTCAAATCCGGTGTGTTACGTCAAATCTGTTTTTACCCCTATCATATTCCCCCCCCGAAAGGAGCTATGCATCGGTTTTTGCGTGCAGGGGGTCTGATGCATGGCTTCTGACTTCTGGTGGGCTGGCCACGCGGATCCGAGGGGCACGACGTGGGTGGGCCGGCCGAGCAGAGTTGGACTCGGGGGTCATGAAGTCGATGAGGGCCGAGGAGCACAGCGCAAGCGGGCTGGCCGCGCAGGTGTGGTCTCGGGTGGCGTGCAACCGGGGGCCGAGGAGCACAATGTAGGTGGGCTGGCCGCGCAGGTGTGTCTTGGGAGGCACGAAGCCGAAGAACCGGAGCACGACGTAGGCGGGCTGGCCGCATAGGTGTGGTCTTGGACAACATGGAGCCGAGGAGAACGATGCAAGCGGGTTGGCTGCGCAGGTGTGTCTCGGGTCATGGGGCCGAAGAGCACAACTCAGTCGGGAAGCCGAGCAAAGGTCGTGGTCTCGGACAACGTGCGACCGAGGAGCACGATGCAGGCGAGCAGGCCGCACAGACGTGGTCTCGGGCAACGTGTAACCGAGGAGCACGACGCAGGCGAGCTGGCCACGCAGGTGTGGTCTCGGGCAACATGGAGCCAAGGAGCACGATGCAGGAGAGCTAGCCGTGCAGGTGTGTCTCGGGTCATGGGGCCGAGGAGCACGACGCAGGTGGGCAGGCCGCGCAGGTGTGGTCTCGGGCAACACGTAGCCTTGGAGCACGGCGCAGGCAGGCTGACCGCGCAGGCGTGGTCCCAAGCAACACGTAACCGAGGAGCACAACTCAATCGGGAAAGCCGAACAGAGGTGAACTCGGGGTCCCTTGACTCAGGCGGATAGGCCGCACTGAGGTGGACTTGGGCAGACTGAGACCGAGGGACACAACTCAGGTGGGCGAGCCGCGCAAAGGTGGACTCGGGCAGTCTACGACCGAGCCGTGCAAATGCAAAAAGAGGGGGGTTACGCCGAAGCTAACCGTGAATCGAGAGGCAGTCAGAAGGGTTACACCGGATAGCGACCGCGGGTGCTTGACAGCTTCCATGGAGCCTGTCGCCCAGAATCGCTCCTCTTCCTTGCGGCTACCCAAGCCTCCGTCGCGATGTACCGGTTAGCCCGCTGGAGCATATCTGGTACTGTGGTGGGGGGTCGCTCCACGAGGGACCAGCAAAACCTGAAAGGTCGTAGGCCTGTGATAAACGCCTGCACCAACAGAGAGGGATGAGCGTCCAGCCACCCCCGGATTTGTGTTGTAAAACGATTCACAAAATGGGAGAGGGGCTCGTCCTCTCTTTGGCTGAGTCCAAGGAGCAGCGCAACGGACGGCTTTGGCCACGCATAGGCTATGAAGTGGAGCTCGAAGTCATTGGCGAGCTGGCCGAAGGAAGTGATCGTTCCGGTCTTCATGCCACTGTACCATGTGCGGGCCAGACCCCTTAGGGTCGTGAGAAATGTCCTGCATATTAAAGCGTCAGAAGTTTCATACAGTGCCAATTGGGCACGGAAAGCGGCGACATGGTCCGCTGGGTCAGTGGAGCCATCGTATGCGTCCAAAGAAGGGAGCCGGAAGTTCGGGGGAACCGCTTGATCTCGTATCTCGGACGCGAACGGAGACCCTCGGTGTGTGTCCACCCCGAGCTCTCCCTCTGAGTTGCGAACTTCCTTCTCTACTTCGTCGAGCCGCTGACTAAGGAAGCATAGCTGGGTTCGCAGGGAGTCCGTTGAATCCGAAGATAATACCTCGAGTTCCGGACGACCGCTCGGGTTTGCCATCACTGGATCCCCGAGTGGGGTCGGTCGGACCCGAGGCGAAGTGGAAGGCTCCGGAAGCGTCATGTGGGCCCGAGCGGGCGGCTCTCGTTGCCGCAGCGGCTGAGTCATATGCGGGGGCGTCGGTTGGGAGACGAGCGGGATGATGGTTTGTACCATACCCGTCAGAGTTCGGATTTGGTGTGCGAGATCGTGAAAGGCCTCGGGTGACACCGACGAAGGGGCGCTCGGAGCGCCCTCGGGCGGAAGCAGATCCGGGTTGTCGAATGAACGCTAGTAGCATTCCGAGGTCATGGGGAGGTCGTCAGCCTGCGGCCCGTCACGCAAGAGACGCACGACCTACGCCCCTGCTAAGAATGATCCCTCAGCAGGGAGTTCGTTGGGATCAGTCTGAGGATCCCTCGACATTCGGGCCCTCCTTCTAGCGCCAATCTGTTATGGTAAATAACTTTTTTAGTTGTGACCTCGGGGTCGACGCAACTGGTTCAGGGGTCCGAATGGCTGGGATCAGGCGTAGCTCCTCTCGGGATCTTGTGGCGGCCGATTGCGGGGGGCTTGGCTGGAAAGTTCCGTGACGCTGGGTAGGGTCAGCTCCGGTCGAATACTTGCACACAGGTCGGGTCGGTGATTCGGCCCGACCCCTCCGACGATCAAGTCAGTGATTGGGAGAGGAGTTTTTGGGTGAAGTGGTGTCCCCCCCTTCGTTTGGGGCCCATGAGTATTTATAGGTGAGTTTGATGTTACCTGATGTGCCATCCTGCCGGGGCAGGGCCGTACCTCTGATGGTGCCTGTCGTCGTCGTGGGCGTTGCGTGGAAGGCTGAGCTGCCGCAGGGTATGACGAGCCTCAGTCGACGCCTTCCCCTACCTTGGCCGGTCGTGCGGGGTCAGACGATGAGGTCGTCTAGGTACGATGAGTGAGGGTGCATATTATATTGGTGTTAATGCTCGTCCCCTAGGGCAGTGTGCCGTCCAAGGGTGGCTGACGTCGTGACGTATTACGTCAAATCCGGTGTGTTACGTCAAATCTGTTTTTACCCCTATCAATAATCGTCGTGCGAAAGGTTTGATTGTCTCTCTGTGCTTATAGTCTCGTTTGAAAGTTAGTCGCTCCCATTTAACAATCTTACGCAAGAGTTAGATTGTCCATTCTTTGTCGTGCGTGAGATTACCCCCTTAGTTGCATCATTCACATGAGGGTTGAATGTCCCTTGGAGCTCTCTCATCGGTTTCTGACAAGAACTATTGTCACAGGCTAGGGCAATAGGTCGAACAATCAGACGTACGTAGGTGGAGGCACGACTAGGATTGAATAAATTTTTTTTTTAATATTATAAGATTAAAACAATTTTTTTCATATAATTAGGGTATACTAAGAAAAAAATTAAAAATTTGAAGCGGTCTATTGACAAAAAAGGGGGCCAAAGTTAAAGATTTTTTTTTGGAAATTCGGCCTTTTAAAGTCTTCCATCGACCTTTTAGCCTCTGGTAGTCGGATTCCTTTCCTCTTCCTTGGCAGCGAAGAACTATTTCAGCCAAGGAAATCATGACAGGTTCTATTTCTGTGAGATCAGGACAACCCGATTCCTGTACCTTCTGTCATCAATTTTGTCGTCCACAGCAATCAGCACCAGACCACGATGAGTTTTGGAAATCGTAGGCTATCATTCCTAAAAACCTTTTGTTGTTCTTAGTTGAGCTGGATACCATGTTCTGTGTAAGCTCAGGTTAGGTCCGCACTGTGGTGGCGACCTAATGAAGCTATTTTCTTCTTCAGTGCGTCATCTTAGTTGACCTGTGATGGAGTAGATGTAGCAAAGGGTATGTATTCCAGGCCGGAGGTGGTGGAACAGGCAACTTTTTGAACAATGTACAGTTCTCGGAAGTCACAGATACATCAAAGAGAATAAAGGCTACAAGGAGTAGGATAGACGAAGGAGAAGGATTGATTGGTCTGGGTGGTGGCCATCTACATGGACAAGCCAGCCAAGAAGGCCACTCCGGTTGGGGGCAGCCACGAGGAGCCGTAGATGAACTGCGCCACCGTGAACTTGCTCGCCTCCGCCGGCAGCTTGATCACCCGGTACCCGGGCCAGGTCACCCTCCTCCCCAGCGCCGCCCCTGGTCCATAGTTCATGTACTCCCCGTAGTACAGTGTGTCCAGGGCGAAGGTGTCGTTCCACTCGAGCCACCCCGCCGGGTGGATGTGGTCCCCCATGTAGGACAGCATGTACACCACCCTCGAGTACAGCTTCCACGGCCGGCCTAGGTAGGTGGCGTAGCTGGCCTTCGCCTGCTCCAGGTCCGCCGCCGCCACCACCCGGCACGCGTGGATGGAGATACCCGTGTTCTGGTTTGGGTCCTTGCGGTTCTGCGCCGTGATCGTGTTCTTCTGGCTGGCCATCGGCCTGCGCGCCCACAGGGTGCAATTCTGCAGCACCACGGCGGCGTTGCCGAATATGAAGTCGACGGTGCCGTAGACGTCGCACTCACGGAAGAACTGGCGCTGCGAGTGCACGTACAGCGTGTCTTGGTACCCGATGATGTTGCAGCGGTACACCGCCGCACGGTCCGCCCCCACCCGGAGCGCCACGGCCTGGTGCTTCTCCGGCCCCGCCCAATTCTGTATCGTGATGTCCCTCATAATAAACCCCGTCCCCGTCGCCGCTGCAAAGAGTTGTCTTCTTCCTCAGTTCGATAGAATTCGATCATGCGAATTCACAGTGAAAGTGGCATACCGAAGGTGGCGGTGTGGAAGGTGGTGAAGTTGTCGTAGACGCTTCGTGATCCGGCTACGATCGTCCGGGTTTTACCGTCGCCGATGAACATGAGGTTCGTCTTCTTTCTGCCAACTTTGATGTTCTCGTCGTACCGGCCGGCCTTGATGTAGATGACGATGCGGCGGCTGCTGTAATCTGGCGCCGCCTTCACGGCGTCCGCGATGGACCTGTAGGTGCCGTTTCCGCCCTTGGACACGACCATATCGGCCTGAATAGTCGCCGCTGATACCTGAAGCAGCCGCCTGTCCTTCTTCCCCATCCACGCCGGGAACTCGTCGTCGTCCTCGATGGCGTTCAGTAGTTTCCTCTTTTTGTTGTGGATGGGAATGCCGGCGAAGTCCTTGTTACGGCCCACGCCGGCGAAGATGGCGAGGCAGTTGCTGACAAGCTCGGTGAGGTCCTTCAGCTGGTTCTCCATGTGCCCTTTGACGTAGAGGTTCTTGACCTGTTGCAGGCCTTCATTACACGTGTCCTGGTTGGTCAGGGCGCCGCTGAGCCAGGTGAGCACGTCGTCGTCGGAGGCGCCCTTGACGCGCGCCTGCGAGGACGGGGACGGCGACGCAGAGGGGAAGATAACGAGGAGCGAGTCAGAGAGCTGGTCGAGGGAGTCATCAAGCAGCTCCATGCAGTCGTCGTAGGCGGCGCGAGCGAGCGTGTCCATGGTGGTGCCGACGATGGCGGAGGCGCCGTAGATCGCGGCTCCCACGCGGTGGAGCGTCATGTTAAGGGAGATGTGCACGAGGTCGCGCTCCCCGGCCTCCACCGCGCCCGGGAAGTCTAGCAGCGAGCTCACGCACAGCGCCGGGTACCGAGTCAGGCTGCAGGCCCTGGCGATGGCCTGGGTCGGCACCCGGCTCGCGGGGGAGACCGACCGGGTCCGGCCGCGGACGAAGAGCGCCACCGAGACGCCGGCGGCTACAAGCAACAGGACAGCGAGGAGGCCGACCCAAAGGAACAGCCGCTTGCGACTCGGCTGCAGATTGGGTGTGTAACGAGTGGAGTCAGACGAGCCGAGTCGGCCATAACCCATCCTTGGAGTCTGCTTTCGAGCGAGAGAGAACAGTTGGGTGAAGGAGAAGAAAGTGGAGCGGAAGTCCAAGTGGGTGCGAGTGAGGTATCTAAGGCAGCAGCAAGAGCGGTCGGTGAGATGTCCATATCCTGCAGCATGAGCTGGCTTCTACTCCGGCATCCTGCTTTCCCTGTGCTAAAGATCCCCATTTGCTTGCATTATCGTACTTTGGATGGTATCAGGTCCTGATAACATATTCCCTTCTGAAAGCAGCAGCCTTTGAGGTGCACTTCACTGCTTCAGCATGTTAGCATTTGTCGAGGTGAATGATCAAAGAAGAAAGAAGAGGTAGAAAACACAGTATGTGTTGCACGATTAGGAGCTAAGGTGGGTGGCGAGACGGGAGCACCAAGTGTTTGTCGAAATGCTCAAACAAGGATGAGGGAGGGACCCACCAATGGAGCATTGCTATATATAAACATAGAATTTTGGGTCTTCACACGAAGGGTTGACCGAGTGACGTGGACGGGGCATATCGGACAGCAAATCCAGCAACAGATGGCCATAGGAATCGGACGCGGGATTACCGTCGTCGGTTGGGATCTATGCTTAGATTAGCCTCAACCGCTCCCGAGCCCCAGCGTCAACGACGAAGGAACGACGCAAGCCCTCAGCAACGGCCACCACCACCACCACCTCCTCTTGAATTAATCCTGCTGCTTCTTCCTCTCCATCTCCATCTCTTCCTCTTCTGCTCCTCTCTCTCTATCTCTACCTCTCTGTGTAATTCCCCTCCTGTTTCTCCACTGGCGCAGGAGGAGAACGAGAACGGCTGATCGATCGGAACAATGGGTTGGTCTCCGGAGAACGCTGCCAATGCATACTTAGATACTCTCAAGCTGGTAATCCTTTTCCTTCTCTTGTTTCTTATACGATGTGCATTTGAATTCAGAGACCAATCCGTTTGCGTATACACAAACAAATGGAAACATCAGCATTCTGTAGGCGACAAGCAATAATCTCTCTGTTCTCCAAAAAACAGCAAATCTTATTTGAGATAGAATCCATTCTTTGTGTGCCCAATAACAAAGCAAGAATTTTGGGCTTGTCATATCCTATTTCTTTGTACTATTCAACATGTTATTGGATTTCATGACACAAGATTTGCTTTTACTTCATCTGAATCTTGTTATTGATGTTTTTAGAATCAATCTAAAGTAGATGAGAACCAACAGAGCACAGTTTTAATTGTTCTCTTATAATCTCATATGACCTGTTTATGGTCTCGTTAGAAATCGAAAAGTTATGATACCATGTTAGAAAAAAAAGTTACCACGTTAGAAATTTCGTAGAAACCAAAACTTTGAGAAGAGAAAAAGGAGATCAGAAAAATCAAAGAAAGACTCTATTAGTTGAAACCTTACGGAATCGTCGCCTCATTGCCTGCCACCTCTCGATTAACTTCGGGTTAATAAGGTCGTAAAGGGTCTTTTTAATAACCATATAGATTAGTAGTTTTGTTGGGGATGGAGGAGCAAAGAAAAAACAGAATACTACGATGCAAGTAAAAAGAATCTTTTCGATTCAAGAAAACTGATTTAATATTTAAAACAAGAGGATTGACATAGAATATTTATAAAATATTCTCAAGTATATTCTTCCTTCTATCTTGCTTCATGAACTACGGTCCTATTTATAGGACCTAGTGGTAACTACTCATATCATCATGTCACCTATGATTGAGGTAATTATTGAAACTATCCTATAACTTTTAGATCAGTTAACTACTTAGATAATTACTATGAATCAATTTTCAATAATTTTTACTCTTAATTAAGCAAAATTCTAATTCAACTTAAACTTTTAATTAAATTTAAATGATATCTGTAGCATTTGCTATGCATCAGAAATAAGCTAAATTCTCAGAGGATTGGTTTGGTTTTGCAGCGTAGTCAGGACCATGGAAGAAGAAACGAAGCTCAGAAATCAGTGGAACCTGAGAGCATCGAGTTCATATCCGCCTTGGCAGCTGGTATGGGTGCCAAGTTGATAGTCCAGGTCTCACCGAAAGCATCCCAATCAACGGTGGCCCTCGCTGCGGCAGCTCGACGAACCGGAGGGAGACTCGTCTGCATACTCCCGGAGGAAGAATCCCTGGCTTCCACCAAGGAGGTCATCGAGGAGTCCGGCCTCAACGACATAGTGGAGTTCAAGGTCGGGGATCCGTACGAGCTACTGCCCGAGTACGAGAACATCGACTTCTCCCTGGTGGATTGCAAGTCCGACTCCTACACCGGCCTGCTCAAGTTGATCGACGTCAACCCGAGGAGTTCGGTGGTGGTGGCCAATCATCTGGAAGGAGGGAAGGAAGGACTTCGTGGTGATGTGCGCGGCTTGAACAAAGGCGCGGTTAGATCCCTGAAGCGTCCGATAGGAGAGGGGATGGAGGTGACGATGATAGGAAAGATCGACGAGGCCGGGACGATGGCCACCAGAGGCAGCCCGGAACCGAAGCGGGCGTCCAGGGGAGGAGGGAGAAGGTGGTGGTCTCGCAAGAAGAGCAAATGGGTGAAGAAGATCGATGAGAGCGGAGAGGAGCACATCTTTAGGCTACCGCAGTCGCTTTAAGACCACCAATACCGCGCGAACTTACTACTATCCTATCTTACGTGCATCATGCAATACTGTGGAACAAACACCTTTGCAAATAGCTGTTGTGGCTTATAAGGTGGAGTGGGTGTGTTTGAGAAGATGATGCTGATGACATGTGTGAGTGGTTGACCTATGTGACTTGTTTGTCATGCCTACCGTCTCCTTCCCTCCATGGAACAACTTGGATGGGAGGAGAAAGGAACAACATGAATCGGTTCAGTTGCTATGGTGAACAGAGGAAGGCCAGGATTTTGAGGAACCATGGCTGAGGCACAAAGACTTTGGCATCAAGTTCAGCTGTCAGGCTGGTTGTTCTTCTTATGTGTTTATGATTGAGATGCATGTAAATCAAGTGAAATGAGTGTAATATATTAACAATTTGTTCATAGTAACTATATTATCTATCTCTAGTATAGCTTGTCATGGATCTATCACTCTGAATCATGGCTTGGATGGATCAATCATTGGCTGTTCCAGCTTTGGTTATTATGTTCTGAGTTGAATCCATCCTTCCATTCTCAAACCCCATCGATGTGCTATATGTTTGGATGAGGAGAAGCATGTTATCGATTCAGCCTAAACGTTCAGCATATGTTCAACTCTAACAGGAACAATCGAAGCCTAAATGTTCTCCGAGGAAGTCTTTTACAGGATCGGAAATCAAATACTATCACCACAGATTATAAGCTATCTATAATTGACAGAATGACAATCGAGACAGAAGAAAATTGGTGATTTTATTGGAAAATATTCTCGTGTCGACTATACAGCTAATCTCTTAATGTGAATGTGTCGAGTATATGTAATATATGGAGTCTTTGCACTCCACAACCATGACGATGTCACTGTGGAAGCCCGTGATGGCTCATCCACACTAGTATGCGTGCCGCCTCCCGTTCATCGGCACCATCGCCATGGCTCAGGCTCACTAGCGCGGCTGCTACCTCCATCTCTTCATCGCTGAGCGCATGCGGTAGACCGTCGGAAACGCTGCCTCCTGCGTTTCCAGATTCGTCGGCCAAGGCGCATTCTCGATCGTCCTCCTCCTCCTCCTCCTCTTCGGGCTTTGCATTGTTTATTATGGCCATCCTGAGCTCGCCGGCTTCGTTGGCTATGCCGTCGCCGCTCCCTCTCCGCCCCACTCGGTACGCCCAGAGATCAAGAAAGTGGCCCGTTTGAATCCCGTTGTCGTCCACCAGATTCGTGTAGTCGGGTCCCATGATGCGGTAGGTCTTGATGGATGGGATGAACTTGAGGATGAGGTTGTACTCCCTCCCCGCCCCGTCGAGAATCTTGATCGGGAGGCCGCTCTTCTCCGTCGTCCGCGTCTTCTCCGCGGCGGTCATCATGCCTTGGAGCATTGGCTTGTTGACTTGATTTACGGGCAGGAGGAGCCGATGCTGCTGCCTCTCGATGTCGCTCTGGGCGATCCTCTTCCGCATAACGCAAACAGGGTCATTGACCCGAGCTTCCATCGGCAACGACGTCACATGACGTGGTTGTCGGCGTTGTTCGTCGACGACGGTGGAGGAAGTGCTCGTGCTCTTGCTCACGCTGGGGCCGCAGCCATCGGCGATCGTGGCCGCCCCAGTCCTCTGGCGCTTAGCGGTTCTTGAACCGCGCTCCTCCTCCTCCTCGGCCGCTTCATCGTATAGCTTCGAGATGCCTTCCACTTTGCCGTTGACTTTCCAGATGATTCTCTTGATGCCTAGCTTCTTCAATGTCATCTCGTCGCTCGTCTTCTCTCCGCCTCCTCCGCCATCAACCCTCATCCGCTTGGCCTTCTTCCTGCCCTCGCTCCCGTCTTCCTTGCGCGCCCTCTTCGTCATCTGGTCGTTGCCCCACTCTCCACAGGTTCTTGGAGGCTATCTCTAGACGACGGGAGGAGCAGAGGCTAAGAAGAGACTGGGCTGGAGCGGCGTTAGAAGCAGAACGAGAACAAATGAGCCCTGCCGCTCTGAGAGAGAGATATATAGGATGAGGTTGGCTTCCTAGTACGACTCGTTTTCCAAAAAAGATCCGACTTAGATTATTCCGAACCGAGTCGGATTAGAAATTTATCTCCAAATGGTTTCCTAATCCGACTTCAATTACAACGGAAGAGTTTGAAATAATTAACCCCAAAAAATAATTAATTAATACTCATTGAATAAAAGCTACGATGTCCTAATTATTATATGATACACATAATATTTAAATGTTCAAGAATCAATTGCATAAATCACATTTTGCTTATAACCAGATCAGATCAAAACTTGACGTTTAACCAGATGATATCGATTGCATAAATCACATTAAGATAGCCTTTCAAATAGTATAATTCATTCTTCGTTCATAATTAAAGCAGTTTCTTCAACGTAGAGAGGATACTTGAAACTCAACTTTGATATCATAAAAATAAAGCAAACACTTACAGTGGTACAAACTCTCGCATAGGGCTGGACGGACGAGCATTGCGGTAGTAATTAGTTAATACACAAGGTCTCTAATTGTCCCATCCCGAGTCTTCCTATATGTAGAAATCTCTAAAAAGGACTGCAGCCTGCACTTGCAGATGCTCCTACTCGACAATATAATTTGGAGCCACTGCCAGAATTCGGTTCTCACTCGATCTTCTTGCTTGACCATCCGACGCTGCTGAGCTCGTTCCATCATCTATCACTATCAGATGGCCTTCCCTCTGTATCAACCTCTGTATAAGACCGTTCCACACAATCAAGGCTTTGAGACCAATCCAAACGAAAACCTAACATCCTCCTATATGTTTCATTAGGCATACGTACCTCTATAATGGCTTTGATGCACTTGACTTCTTCCCGGACCTCATCGGTGTTACTGTAAGCACCTACGGCATTCTGCTGCTCCACGTACCAAATAATTAGATCCCCCTGCTTCATTCCAGCCAAACCACTTCCTGCAACAATAAACAAATCGGGGAAAAAAAAGGATTCAAGCTGAGACTCGAGAGGAGTTGTCGTGTTTTAATAACTACACAACTAATGTAAGATATCCGTAATACTTCTGTACAACTGCCAAGAAGGTTATATAATTCAAGCAAATTTAAAGCGTTGTTCTACTCTGGGCTCAGATCTAGTTAGACTTGTTCCTGGGCACCTCGACGAAACAATCTGAAACTATACTATTCCAGAAGGATAGTCTAAATTTGACCTATGTGCTAACTACAAGTTTATGCATGTGTACATCCTTCATAACATTTATGAATACAAGATAATATGAATATATCGTTAACTTAAGCTGTTTGACATAAGACATCCACACATGTTTATCCATTTTAATTCATTAAGCATCCAAACATACACAGTAACTTGGAGATCCTTGTGTCATTTAATAATTACATAACTTGAACACTAGAACTTCGACAAATTAACTGCCAATTATATCATTGCTCCACCTGTCCCTTAGTAATAATACATCTGCAGATATCACCGATAAGCATTTTTTCCTTTGTAAAGTTCCAATGTAATTTTTAGTTATGTGCAAGAAGACTCATAATTTGTGCTTAGTTAAAATTTTAGTGATTCTAAATAAGAAAAACCAGTTCTACCTATGAAAAGACTCAGAAGAAGCATCCAAGAAACAAATGTGATAATATTAAATGTTGTTACCATCTTGCGCTACTGCCTCCTCATGTTGCCGCAGACGCATAACAAGGGCTTGGGTAACTCTCTGAAAGTGTTCTTCAGTTATAACAAGTTTCTTTTTCTGATGACTCTCAGATCCTTGTTCATTACCTGCAAGATCATTATGTTCAGTTAGATGTAGTTTCAGAAACAAAACACATGATCGATTACCATACTAATAGCATTAAAAATAGAAACCTACCTCCATTTTCTGTTGCTGGACTAATTCCATCAGAAGCCGACTCTGCAGCATCTTGATCAGGAACATTGACTGCAACACCATCTTCATGATCTTGGAAATCAGAAAGATCGATCTCACTAGATTCAACACTGTATGTATACACAAAACTTTTTAAGAATCCAGAAGAAACTACCTTGAACTTCTGTTGATATCTAAAAAAATCTTCTTGCCTGATAATGGATGTTTTTAGGAGTTTTACTGCCACGCGAACATGGGCTGGGAGCACCTAGGAACATCAAAACAGAACCTTAGATTCTTAACATTTCTAAAATAATTATGGAGGAGTTTCCCTATGGTTTCAGAAGAGGAAAGATCCTGAAATAGGTTCATGTAAAAAAAAAAAATTGTGTGTTCCATGCATCATGGATGTTTGCTTACCACATTCTCCAAATGACTCCTAGCAATTGCTTCAGAAAGCCTGATCAATGCCTCAAGTTGCCTAACTGTCATTCTGTAGGCCACTCTGGTTCCAGGAGTACTATCACCTCTACGAAGAGCTACATATGATTCCACTAGCACATTTTTTGCTTCCGAACTAAGCTGCATTTACATAGCTCATTTAAGAATTAAATGATAAAAAAAATGAAAACCATTTTCTGAAATATGTGAGACAATACTGAGGAAAGTTGGTGAACCTGAGGTTTCAGAGACTTAGCATATGCTATGTATCGCTTTAACTCTGCAGTTGTAAATGCAGGGGCAAGTGCATCCTCCCTCTTCTGATGAACTCTCACAATGTGATGAGCAATATGGTAGTCTGTGTTTTCGTCTGGCTCATCGATCATAATGTACACCAGATCAAATCTTGAAAGAATAGCAGGAGGAAGGGCCACATTGTACTGAGAAATTGATATGAATATGTAAATCATTTTCCATGTTGTACTTCAAAATCAGTATCATTGTAGTCAGATAATTGCAGAAATCATGCGGAACTACCAAAATGCTACATAATTTTAAGGAAAAAGAAAATACATCCTTGCAAGGTGAAAAGAAATAATTAATGATCGACTTCAACATTCGGAAGGAAAATTCAAATTTCACTCCAAGAATTTTACCTTAAGGGGCTTTGACTTGTCATAGCGTCCTCCAGTAGGATTTGCTGCCGCCAAAATTGAAGTTCTTGCATTCAACGTGGCTTGTATACCTGCTTTGGTGATACTTATAGTCTGCTGCTCCATTGCTTCATGTATAGCAACCTTGAAATCGACTAAAAGTCAGAGCTCCAGAACTTCAAGTTGTTAGACAGTACATTGTTTATATATATATATATATATATATATATATATATATATATATATATAGAGAGAGAGAGAGAGAGAGAGAGAGAGAGAGAGAGAGAGAGAGAAAGAACTACCTGGTCCCTAATGTCCATTTTATCAAATTCATCTATGCAACATATACCATTGTCTGCAAGCATTAGAGCTCCTGCCTGTAAAAGATGGAGATGCATCATTCAGAAGGCAACTAATTAAACTCCTGGATTCAGGGAATGTCAATTTCCTTAAATTCAGAATGATACTTTTTATTTTCTTTGTTAAAATCATTTCAAGTACAATAAAAGTTCACAGCAATAAAGTATTTTTTGACTATGCCAATTTTATCTTCTTCTGCTTACTGGTAAATATATTTCAAATAGATGCTTCTAAACTATTAGTTGACTCCACATGACCAAACACAAATTTAGAAATAATTCACGTATTGCAAGTTCAAGAAACATTTACAAGCACACAAATACCATTATATTGCAGAAGACCAAGATTTTTCCTAAATAACTGCATAATCAAGAAATTTACTAAAGATTGATCCACAAGTTTCCATTTTCATTTTTTTCTCTTTAACAGGGTTATTTATTTTTCTATTGCAGGTGCTACAAAACAATAAAATGTTTAAAATTCATCACACGCAAGGCAATTAATGAATGCTTGTTATTGCAAGAAATCCATGAGCAACTAAACCTTGTGAATATTGGCTAAACACTACCAATCAGATTCCTGAAATATTTCGAAGTATAAAGCAGGTTTATAGACAACCCATTCATCAATAGTGGCATAAAACCAAATACATCATATTATACAAAATAAAAGCATAAACAGAATTACCTCAATACAGAACTCCCCGGTTTCTGGCTCTTTAGCCACTGTTGCTGTCAAACCTGCAGCAGAGGAGGATTTTCCTGATGTATAAACAGATCGGGGTACGAGATTAGAAGTATACCTGTTTAACAGAAAACAATTATGATTAAGTAAGCTTTTTGCAAAGAAATGTGTAGGGTCTGTAAATAGAGAAAAATCACCAAAAAGCTTATTCATTGAAGGTCTGAAGCTACAATAAGTTATAATTATGATTGTTTCAGAAAAATCCATTTTAGCTCTCTACCAACTTGACATTATTTGATCTGTCTTTTAGACTGGGCATTACTTTTTTATCTGTCTATACACATAAAGCAAAATTCCATTGCTATAATGTTTCATCATGAGAAAAGTGACATAGGTGCTATTTTGATATAACTAAATAGGTGTAATTAACCATTGGCTTGAGCATCTTAAACATGCTAGACTGAAATTTGTAATTCATATAAACTAACAGAACAAATAGACCAAAAGATTGTGCATACTTTAGGAACTGAGACTTTGCACAGCTTGGATCTCCTACTATGCACACATTGATATCACCTCTAAGGTTAATTCCTTCATGGGTTAACTTGTGCACACCACCCAATAACATAAGCAAAACTGCTCGCTTTATTTCTTGATGACCAAAAACCGTGGGGCATATGCTGTCAACTAATTTATTGAAAAAATCAGGGGTATTCCTCATCCTCATCACCTCATCTTCCTCTTCTTGCTGCAAAATAAAAATACATTATAAAGTCAAGTATACATTCAGAAGAGTTTGCTAGTAGATTATAAGTCAACTGGTATAACATATGCTAACTAAATGAAAAAGGCACCATAATAAGAACATTCATTATCTTTATATTTTCCAGGATACAAATCCTTCAATCATTTATTGGATTAACAGAGTAAGGTTACACAACATTTGGCATCCAAAAGATTCACATGCACAGGGAAAAAAAACATCATGAAGCACTAACCATAATTTGTACTTGTCAGTTGAATTATACAGCATGATGTAATCATGAATCATAAACACAATAGGAGAAAAATAAACAAACTAGCTATTTGTTCTTGAAAAGAAAGAACATACTGTGAACTCCTGTTTATCACTGTCATCAACATCTATCTTCCTGTCTCTGATGTCTCCATCCCCTCTACCATCTGCTATCTAAACAAACAGAGCATGAAATGCATTTGAGCAAAAGATGCACTATCAAAGGTTGAGATTGGAGCAAACAATCTTAACATTTGAGCCGAGAATAGTTTCAACCTGCACTGAGTTTGCAATGAAAGCGAGGCGATATGAAAGATCCCTTACTCCCAAAGCCTTGAGACCGCTGACTCCTCCATGGCCACCAGATACATTTTGACGCTGAGGAGCTTCACGCCTGCATTCTGCTCTCTCACCTGGAGAAGTCAGTGCCATAATATCTGGCACCGCAACCAATGTGCCAGTGAAGATGACCCTATAATCACCAAGAGAGAAAGGAATGTAAACGATGACAAGGTTACTATTTGCATATGTAGCTCAAGATTCTAAATAAGCTTACGTGTCTCCAGCCCTTGCCTTCTCAACAATCTCATGTCGGAGAATAACATCCAAAGATCGAGGAAGAGAACCAGCAGGTATTTCTTTAGATGTCTCCTGCATCCTTACCCGTTGCCAATCTGTGAACTTGCTCTCTTGCCGAAGCAATGCCCACTTATTTCGGTTTGCACATGTAGCATTCATGCATATTATAGGCTGAAGAAAACTAATAGTCAGCATCATAATTCATAAAAAGCATCCAAAACCATGAAATGAGCATGAAGAAAAATCAATGTGGCCACAAAACCCTACATGACAAACTAGAAATTGAACAAGTAATTTCACAAATTATATGCCCAACAGCCCACCTCGGTATACTTGTATTGCTGTTCCACATTCTTAATGACTCCGCCACACTCAAGGCACTTAAAGGTCCCCTGCAGGAGCTCTGGCCGGACCTCACTTGTCCGGGTAACGACCCCCATTACAGAAGTCAGCTTCCCAATCTCTGATGTCGTCAGGTCCCTCAACCTACAATAAATCATGTAAGCATGTGAAATGCAAGGAAAGAAGCACGCCTCAAGAAAGATATATTATTTTATCAGGGGAACAAAACCCCAAGAATCAAGCAATACCTTTTTAACAATGGAATGTTGTAGAAGGCGACATTTATGTCGCGGTTAGGGTTGTCATCTGCGATGATAGGTTGTCTGTTCTCGCTCGATTTCTGCTCCATTACGAATCTCATGCAAGCATTCCGCAGATAGGGCTCGAATCTGGCAAATTTGAACAAGGTATGTCCATGGAGTTCTGTAGTCAGGACCCAAGGTAAGGAGGAACGGAAGAAGAGTCACCTGAGGTACTCCTCTGAAATGGCCTTCTGGAGGACGTCGTTGAAGCGCATGACATGGGAGAAATCCACGTACATGGTGGTGGATTCCTTGTGCCGCATGGCCTCGATCTCCGCCTCATAGAACGGCTCCACCGCGTTTGGATCATGCTTGAATCTTGGGAAGGACAAAGACAGAAGGAGATCAAATCGAACAAAAACCCTAAGCAAAGAGAAGGGAAAACCCTAGAAAGAGCAGTTTTGACTACCTCTTAAGGAATTCCAAGAAGATGTTCTCCACGCGGATCGCCTTCTCATCGACGAAGAACCCCCCGAAGGCATCCATCCCGGTAGCAATCACGCTCTCCCTGTAGCCCTTTCGATTGATCGAAGAGGTCGGTCGGAGGTTAGGAACGGATCTAATGGGGAGACGCGGGAACTTTTGGCGGGAAGGACGGGAGTTGGCGCCAATATATTGTAGAGCCAATGGGGGAGATCCCACTGTCGAGTACTGATCACAGTTCACCGTAAACAACCATTCCGGAATCGACAGGTTCGCTTTTGCTTACGCGCCCCTCTTTCGAAAAAGTTTTTCTACCAGACACCGCTGTACCCGCCCATGTTCCTGTGTCGTGAGTGGAAGACAGAGACTGGGCCCCGCTACTGGAGTATCACGGTGTGGTAAGAAGAAGCACGATAAGAAACTACACGGACTTTTTCTTCTTGGGCAATACTTTTTACCCATCAATTCGATACCCGGATTCCTTGCCTACTAAATGATTGGATGAAAGATGTCGGACCCACGGGAGGCCAGGCCATTAATGGCCTCCGTTGTCCCCATGGGTGGGTGGTAAGGGTCAACTCCAATTTGTCGATTTTTTTTTGCATTTTGTTAAGAATATCGAAGCTGTTAAATACCACTTTTATTAATAAAATAATAATGACATAATCCCATTAATTTTTAATGACGAATATTTGGATTATTTTTCCAATCTAAGTAACAAATTGGTGATTTGGTATTTCTTTATTTAAGGTAATTTTAAGATAAAATTAGAAATATACAACAAAAATCACTTAAAGCAACAACTAAAGACGATTTTACGGAAGTGTTAAAATTTCTTGTTTATGTTTTACTTGAGACTGATCTAATTTGCTTTGAACACAAGCGTAGATTGATGCTCCGTTCCACCAGAACTATGCAGCTGCTTGAAATCGTTTATGTTTTTTTTTTGTTTTTAAAAGTAAAAACATTAAAATCGAGGTGCCAAATCTGCTTTCTTTGTGAACTGAAAAGCAAAACCGCTACCATTGCACGGCGGAAACGGCATTTCTGTTTCTGACAATAAAAACACTAGGAATCATAAATCAACGTTGAGTCCGTTCTCGTTCCGCCTTGAGTCGATCCGATCTCTGGCGATGCCGAGTCTCACCGCTCCTCTCCGGCCGCCCTCCGGCGCCGGCGCCTCGTCCTCCTCGGGCTCGAGCTTCACGTCGCGGGTCATCCTCCTCCTCACGGTGCTCCCCCTGGCCCTGGCCTCCTTTGCCTTCGTGCTCCAGTGGCGCGGTGGGCTCAACGACCCCGCTTCCGCGTGGCCGACCGACACACAGAGGTTCCCCGGCATGGAGAATAGCCCCATCGGCTCCTCCTCGTCCTTTTTCTCGGTTTCTTCCTCCTCGTCTTCGTCGGATTGCGCTGAGATCTTGGGTAGGAGTTCCTCCCCTTCCTTCCCTTTCTACCATGGTTGGAAGTTCGATTTCGACTCCGATCCTCGTCCAAAGGTGCGATCTAGATGCCTCTTTTGCTATGATAAAGTCTATGCTCGTTCTTGTGGGTTTGGATGGGATCTTGATGTGGATGCTAGTTGGAATGTGGATTGGGATCTTGGGTTTCATATGCCCTTCTCTAAGAATATAGAACAATACTATATACTTGGAATTTTCATTCTCCAACTTCTTAAAATTCCTACTCTGGGTATGTATAGGCGAGAGCGTTTAGTTTACTTATCCTGCAAAGTCTTGTAAAGCTTGTTGCTTCAATTAGAGCAAATCAAGAAGGGTTTAATTGAAAGAATTTGCTTTGGACAACTAGATACTTTCCAATATTAGTTTTACCGTTCCAATTTGGAAACTGAAGTCTGCATATGTGCATGTAACGATGGACTTGGGATACTGCAGATATGTATTACCTCAAGCACTTCAGCTGGCCTCGAGCAGATTCTTCCATGGTTGTTTTACCACAAAGTCATAGGGGTTACGACCTTCTTTCTGTTTGTCGAAGGGGAAGCTGCAAAACCAGCTGTCTCCACTGTCCTTGAATCGATTCCTGTAAGTTCTAATGTTCCCTTTTATCCAGAATTTGTTGAGGTAACCATGACCTGGGACTCTATGTTTTATATGCTCTTTTCTTGATCTTTTTCTACAATTGATTCTCTTTTAGAACAAGGTTGCTTCTGTGTGTTCTGAAACTGCTTCTCTGTGTTCTGACGTACATAGGGTTTACTTGCTATGCAGGGGGTGAAGGTCATCTACAGGACTAGCGACCTTGAAGAGAAACAAGCAAAAAGGTCTTTAATTTATTTTGTGGATGAAGTTATTAGATAGGTAGAATATTTATGAAGAGAACTTCTTAACTATTTCTTGGATGGCACAACATCGGATTGAGAGAAGAGTGTGTTTAAAAAGTTTATCATGCCACTTATCGGACAACTTTATGCATTGTGATATTAGTAATTTGGTTTATGTGTTATTTGAAAAAAGAATTGCTAGTGCAAAGGGTTCCTTATAATCTTTTAGTGGTTTCAGAATTTAGGTTTAAGCTTAAAGTCTATATTCATAATGTGGTTCTGAGCTTTGGCTAATGTGTTGGTTTTTTCTGTACCATAGCCGTGTTTGGAATGAGACTTGGCTGTCAGGCTTCTTCTACAAACCATGTAATTATGAACTGTTTGTGAAACAGTCCCTTAACATGGAGATGGCTATTGTTATGGCACGGGTATGGCATTTTTTACTTTGATTACGTAACAATTTTGACTTAACTAAATTGCATATATTTGCTCTCATTTGTTGGATAGTACTTACAATGTTACAGTGAAAGTTTATTGCCTAATATTGTATTTGAAATACCCTCCATAATCATGACTTTCCTTTCTGTTAATAGCTTTTTAATGATGCTTATTGGAAATTAAGCAAGTTTTATCATTGTTTTTGCTTGTCAAAAGGATGCTGGTGTTGACTGGATAATACATCTAGATACTGATGAGTTGATATATCCAGCTGGTGCTCGAGAGTATTCTTTGAGGCAATTGCTGTCAGACATACCTAGCAATGTTGACATGGTCATCTTTCCAAATTATGTAAGTGTTACCGCTGCTATATGATGACAGTGTGATGTGCAAGATCTGATGTGCCTATTTTCATTCCAGGAAAGTAGCATTGAACATGATGACATCAAAGATCCTTTTACCGAGGTAAATATCAATATGCTTATTGATGATTATATGTGCACTAATAGCTTGTTCTGCTCACATGAATGCAATTAATTAGGATGAAGCCTAAGCTCAAATTTTCTTTTGTTATTTCTTTTGTCTGACAACCATCATGCATAGTCTTATTTACTTAGAATAAGTAATAGTAACACCTTTTTCGCTGTGTTAAGATTATTGGCTGACGTTGGTTAGTATTTATATTGTCAAACCTAACCTAACTTATGAACTTAGTCGAAGAGGAATCTGAATGGGGATGCACATTATTTTCTTTATTTTTTTTACAAGCAAAGGATCCAAGCAATGAGTCGGAACAACACAAAATTTATAGAAATGGATATAAAAAATTTAGATATAACTCCATGTAATGCTATTTGAAAGGACATCATCGACATGGCACCCTTTATATATGGGTTTTCAGTGTGTGGAGGGTAGGTGTTGTAATCACCCAAGCAATCTATCAGACCTAGCAACCTGTATGGACTTGTCCTATGCTATGTGGCTATGGAGAAGGCCAATGCTAGTGCATCTTGCTTTATGTTTTAGGGTTTTGAGGTTAATATATTTTTTTGCTGATCGTTGTTCAATTCGTGCAATAAATTTTAGGTGTAAATTATTTGGAAAAGATGGACTTCCATGCTCAGGTGTAGTTTTTTTGGCTTAGGCTGCAAGGTTCAAGACAAGACAAGAAAATCCTGCACATGCCATTCGAAACTTATTGAAACTGCTAAGGCAAGGCCAATAGTCTAAACACATGTCATTCAGCTGAATGCCCTGGCCCACAATTTTATTATGTTGCAAACTGGTTTATATTAGGCCATAACCGTGCTCTGGTGCTCATCTTAGTGGCAAGGTTTTGATTTTTGATTCTGCTCTCAATCTTTTATTTTGAACTTCATCAATTATACTTTTTATATTTATATATTCATGTGTTCTTGATGATGACACATGAGCAAACTTTGTATTTCTACTGCTGATGAGATGTATGATCAACTTGTGTTCATACTAAATGCACTTGTATGTGTATTAGTGTGTGCATATGCATCTCTCATTCCATTTATAACCCATTGATCGGACTTTATAACTTGTATTTACATTTAGGTATCCATGTTTAAGAAGAATTATGACCATCTTCCAAAGGATACATATTTCGGTCTTTACAAGGAAGCAACACGTGGTAATCCAAACTACTTCCTTACTTATGGGAATGGAAAATCAGCTGCAAGAATTCAAGATTTTCTTCGTCCTAATGGTGCACATAGATGGCACAACTACATGAAGACCCCAAAGTAAGATGAATCAGCATAATTTTTGTTTGATGCTAATATGTTTACGAGAAAGATTTCTTATAAATGTTTTTATTTTAATCTTCATAGTGAGATCAAATTGGATGAGGCTGCAATTCTACATTACACCTATGCAAAGTTCTCTGACTTAACCTCAAGACGTGATCGGTGTGGCTGTAAGCCAACAAAGGAGGATGTCAAAAGGTGTTTCATTTTGGACTTTGACAGAGACGTGAGTGCTCATTTGTCTTTTAGTTGATCTCTTTTATAAGTGGAAACTACACAGCATGAGCATTAAGATGTGACTGATTTACGAGAACAACACGAATATTACTAAATATTGTAAAGTGCATAGATATATTTTGCAACATCATAATCATCACCGAAGCCTTTTCCTGTCAATATGCCTCGGCATTAAAACTAATTCTTTAAATGGAAAAAGTTTTATGGGGGACTTTTTTTTGTCATTGTGTAGTAATTCTAATAAGTTGAGAAGTGGTTATAGTTGACCGAAAGTTAACATTTGAGCTCCTATCTAATTGCACTTTCATATTTTTGTGCCCACAGAATAATGTTAAATGCCCTTCATTTCTCTACACAGTTGCTAACATGGACCTGAATATATAATCTGAATTATGATCTTACCTGGCATGCTTAGCAGAAAATTAATTTCATTTTCATGTAGTGATCATGTACAAACATATCTTGTAGGTATCTTGGTGAACATTTTGTTTTATTATACAAGCATATCTTAGAATTTTAGTACATGATTTAGGTACCAAAAGGGCAGTAGCTATCCAGTTATGTGGGTTTTGCCCTGAAAACTATCAGAAAGATGATCTTGTGGTTCTGAGCTGGTTCTCACTTTCTGGGAAACAATTGGTCCCTTTTTGCATGATTGTTTCACTTGTCATTTAAGCATGTGTCTGCAAGTGAAAATTTCTTTGTGCAGTTATTGTAACCAATCAAAGGTACAGTATCTTATTATTGTTTTCTCAGCAAGTGCAGAATAAGCGGATCTATTGTTTTCTATCTGATCATATTAGGAAGCACTAATTGTTGATATTAAAAGTGCAATTTTACAACAGCAATATAATGCTAGGAACTTCTCATTTGCTATGTGCCTTCACCCTGCGATAATTTATTGAGATCAATTATCACCTGGCAAACCATTTGGTACTTGATAATACAAAATACAATTATAACTGCTTGTCTCATGGAAGGTTTTTTTTTTCCCTCGATGTCTCATGGAAGTCATTTTAGGATATTGCAGATATTTTCAGAAGCAATTGTAGTGTACTAACACCTTTCCATGTTGGTATATAGGCTTTTATTATTGCATCTACCGCCACTGAGGAAGAAATGCATCATTGGTAATTTTCCCAACACAATTGGTATTGTTTTCTTGTTTAATTTTGTTTCTTGAAGTTTTAATAATCAGCTAGTAGATCCTTTTTGATTCAGAAGTTCCTGTAATGGTTACCTCATTGAAACGTGAAAAGAATGATTTATAGAAGTGTGCTATATTTTCTCCAAATAATGTAACTAATAGTATTTATTTGATTTCACATTCATTTTTTACTGTTTGTGCATTTCTTTGTTATGTCTGAAGAGGATCACTATCTCCTGCAGAAAAAGGGTTCTGTGTTGGTATATATTGCAGAATTTCATACAATTAATCATCAATAACTCTCAATAACATCTATCCTGAACTAGCTTGGTTTTCCCCTCAAAAAAGTGTGCCTGTGTTTGTTAGTTGATTATTGACCTTACACATTACCATCTTATCAATTTTATTCTTTTCAGGTACCGTGATCGTGTCGTATGGACTGACAAACAGATCAATTTGAAACTTTTGAGGAAGGGCATCTTGACTCGTATATATACACCCATGGTAAGGTGTAGGCTTCAATTACCAAAAGATCTTGAAGAGAAGGAAGCTTGTTTCATTCATGTATGAGGTGATTGCAACTATTTCTAACCTAGCATTACTGCTTCATTCAGGCTATTATTCATGGTCTGAAGGAATCCGGTGTCTTCAGTAATGCGGTTGCTTCTGCAAAATCGCTCTCCAAGGAGAAATTTTTGTCTTCCATGGAGAAACTTCAAAATAAAAGTTCTCTAGTGCCCAATTCCGTGACTGCTGGAACACAGTCTCTGCGAAGTAGCAACAGGAAAATAGGAAGTCACACTGAATCCCAAGCGACTGGAAGAAAGGTCTTGGAGATTTCCGTCATCCAGGAGAAAGCAGTTCTACCTTCGTCGCCCCCAAGATTGGAAGATCTTCACAGGGAGTTTCATGAATATCTTGCAAATTGAAATGCCAGGGCGATATATATGCAGAAGCAAGAACCCACGACGAGCGTTGACGGCCAGAATCCAACAAGCTGCTCTTAACTTCTAAATTTGATGCTGTTTTTGTCATCGAGGGGGCCAGATTCAGATTGCATTCTATCTAGAAATTTGGCTGCCAATCTTCACAGTAGTTATCATCTTTAAATACTTTCGTACAACCAAATTATGTATGTTGTTAACAGTAATGAGAAAGCAGAGACATACACATTCATTTCTGTTGTTTTGCAGTATAGTTTGTCGTGTCAGATTGCAATGTCTTCACCCTTTCTGCCTTTAAGAAGATTAATAGCTCTGAGTTGGTAATTTAGAACTGAGTACCATTTGAGGGCACGTAGTGGCAAGTGTTAGACTTGTTTGGTGTTGACAAAGCTAAACTACTACCTTATGATGACTTAACTATAATATTTTATGTAACCTAATATAATTGCACTAGATTGATTTGGTTGGTTCTAAGTCGGCATGGAGGACCACTCCAAGGATCGAGGTCGAGTGAGGTTTTTGACGTCATCCCTGGAATGCTTATGAAAATCTTTTAAGTAAAATAATAATATTAATTGACCTCGATTATTATGATCTGATAAAATTTAATAATCGATCTAATGAAAAAAAAATAAGATATAAAAAAAATATTATAAAAAATATTATAAAAAAATATTTCTTAACGATCAATTGCTTAGAATATTGTGAATTCTATCTAGAATTCTGAAACTATAAAAGTGGATAATTTTCTAAAATCCAGCTTAATTAGTAGTGAATAATCAAGGAAAAAAAGATAATTGACATTGAAGTAATAAACAATCGTATTATTAACTTAATTAATATATCAAGTAATAGCCCATAAGATATCTATTAATTTAAATGCAGTTAATTTAGGTGGCGTATTCGAGGTCGGAATCATCTGAGATGATGATTACGGCGTCGGATTGGAGATCGAAATCATCTCTCCGACATGTAGCAAATCTTAAGATGGCGTATTCCGAGTAATACTCCCACTCTTGTTCGATTCGGAGACGTATTAGGAAACCAAGTATGGCGTCTATATATACAGACGCCAAGGATTAGCTCATGCATTCAACTCCTCACAGCGCTTGAACGCACAACCAGACGAGAGAGAGAGAGAGAGATAGAGAGAGAAGAAGGCGGAGCACTCGGCGGTTTCAGCAAGAACATGAGCGCGAGCACCTCCACTGCTTCCACCAGCAGGCAGCGCCATCCACCATGCAGCACGACGCGGTGCCCGTGCGTGCACTTGGCGCTGCGGAGGGCGCGCGTTCGAGCCGATGACCCCGTTTGCGTGTTGCAGAAGCGGGTCGCCTACAGCGACAAGGACAAGGTGCAGCATCGCCTCCTCCTGCCCAGGGATCAGCTCGACTGGCTCGTGCTGGAGCAACGCATGACCGCGGCGGAGAAGGCGCAGACGACAGACGGGGCCGGGTTGCCGGTCAAGGTTTTCGGTCGGTTTGGGAGGGAGTACAACCTCATCCTCAAGTACGTCACCTCCATCAAGGCCTACCGCATCATGGGACCCGAGTACATGTGGCTGGTGAAGGACAACGGGTTTCTGACCGGCCAGTTTCTCCATCTCTGGGTGTTCCGAGCCCAGAACGCCGACGGAGCATCGGCGAGCGCCAACCCCGGCGGGCTTAGGATGGCCATCATAAACCACGCAAAGGCCGAACAGGACGAGACGGTAGAGATGGACGCCGATCCTGAAGTGGTGTTGGCAGCAGAAACGCTGATGTGGATGAGCGAGAGGCCCAGCCAGTCTTCTTAGTCGACTTGTGGTTGTTGAATTGGAAGTGTCCACACCGAGTTTTATTTTCTGTTCATGATAGTTTACAGTCATAATTGTAATTGAATTGGAAGTTTCCACACTGAGTTTTATTTTCTGTTCATGATAGTTTACAGTCATAATTGTAATTGAATTGGAAGTTTCCACACTGAGTTTTATTTTCTGTTCATTATAGTTTACAGTCATAATTGTAATTGAATTGGAAGTTTCCACACTGAGTTTTATTTTCTGTTCATTATAGTTTACAGTCATAATTGTAATTGAATTGGAAGTTTCCACACTGAGTTTTATTTTCTGTTCATTATAGTTTACAGTCATAATTGTAATTGAATTGGAAGTTTCCACACTGAGTTTTATTTTCTGTTCATTATAGTTTACAGTCATAATTGTAATAAATAAATAAATAAATAAAGGTCTATATTTTGTTTTCTTTAATCTCTTTAAGCAGACAATTAAATTCAATTAATTACACCTTCCATTACGTAATAAAATAAAGCTAGCCAATAAATTCTCGTAATAATAATATATTCTTGAAAGTCCAGATTAAAATTACAAAAGAATCCAACTCAAAGACATCATCTATGATAGATTTTGTTTCCTGAAGCGTAGGAAATCTAAAGATTGAGATATCATTATATACCGAGTTGATTTGGTTACAACTCGTACATTGGCATTAGAATCGAATTAGGATACCGAGTTGAGGTCGAGTCGCATTAGGAAACAAGGCGAGTGTATATATATATATATATATATATTGAGGAGAAAGCTCAAGGTAACTCGTTCTTATTCGTGCTAGCTTTGATTCCACCGATTTCATCATGTTCCTCCCTCCCTTAATTAATTTAGTGTGCACAACAAGTTTTAGATAAAGAAAACTTACAACATATATATATATGTTGAGGAGAATCATGGCCGTCTAGAAAAGAAAGAGAGAGGAGGAAGGGAGCAAGAAAAGAGAGAAAGACAAGAAAATAAGAGTTAGCAAAGGCGAAGGGGATGAAGAGAAGTTGTTAACGGAGCAGGGGATCAAGAGAATCGTGTGGAAGCTGAAGGGTAAATCGCACGGCGTCACGACGATGGATGGTGCAGGGTGTTAGGTTGACAATCCACATATTGAGCCCATTGCGGGTTTTAACAACGCACAGCCCACCCCATTTGACCTAACAAAATTAGGGGGTACGATGGTTGTGTTTTTGGAGCAGAAAAAAAGGCAGTACCAAGTGGAAAAATTGCAACAGCAATTTGATTCAAAAAGGAGGAGAAAAAAATAAAAAAAATAAGAAAAATAAATGGAAGAAAACAATGACAACTCAGAGAGACAATTCTCTTGGGGTGAATTTAGATGTTATGCACAGTGACATGATCCTTATATCTCAGTTATTCTTTTGTGATTGTTGTTAGGGTTTTGAGCAAGAGATTGAGATTTGTATATTCATTATTCTTATAGTGGATTATCTCTAGTTTGTCCTGTGATTTTTACCCTTCATATTGAAAGGGTTTTTGAGTTGATCCCGGGGCGGAGGAGGTGATGCTGCACCTTGTCCTTGACGGTGTAGGCGACCAGCTTCTGCAACACGCAAACGAGGTCATCGGCTCGAACGCGCGCCCTCCGCAGCGCCAAGTGCACACACCGGCACCGCGTCGTGCTGCATGGTGGATGGCGCTGCCCGGTGGAAGCAGTGGAGGTGCTCGCGCTCATGTTCGTGCTGAAACCGCCGTGCTCCGCCTTCTTCTCTCTCTCTCTCGTCTGGTTGTTGCGTTCAAGCGCAGTGAGGAGTTGAATGCATGAGCTAATCCTTAGCGTCAATATATATAGACGCCATACTTGGTTGCCTAATACGTCTCCGAATCGAACAAGAGGGGGATTATTACTCGGAATACGCGACCTTAAGATTTGCTACGACATGTAAAGAAATAATTCCAACCTATTACTTGAGATAGGCGCATCGGATATCAAACACCAATTACTCGAGACAACAACCCCGTTTGCGTTCAGCAGAGGAGACTAACCCGTAGTGACGTTGACAGAAAGTAGCATCGGCTCCTCCTTCCCAAGGATCAACTCAAACTCCAAGGCACGATGACCACCGCGGAGATGTGGACGACGGAAAAAAGGCCGCCTGCCGATCATGATTCTGGACTGGGTGTGGAGGGAGTACAACCTCATTCTCGAGTTCATCGCGTCCATCAGCACCTATGGCTTCATGGGAGCCGTTTTTACTACAGATGGACGAGAACCAGTTTCCGACAGGCCACTTTGATGACCTCGAGTGTACCATACGGCGGAGCAAGAAAGCTGACCGGCAGTAGGAGGAGGTAATTAATTGGCAGCTAACGCCGCCGTGCAACAAGGAAAGCTCTCACCGCGACACACCGTGAAGGCGGAATTCTTCCTTGTGTCTCCAATTTGTTGACGCTTTCGATGTTGATGGGAACGAGAGGAAGCTAATAAATGCAAGACGATGCATGCACTTATCGAAGTAAATTAAGCACAAGAAAGCATATCTTTTGCTCCCATCGAGAAGAAGAGATGCCTGCATCGGTGACCAAAAAAATGTGACACTATATCTTTTTACTGGATTCTGTTCGGTTTTATCTGGTCCGATCCAATTTGATCTTTCCTTCTTTCTTCTTTTGCACCTCTTCTTACGTGCTCTTTCTCTCTTCTTTCTTCATATGAATCGTCAACCACATCCCAAAGGTCTTGAGAGATGAATAGAGTCTGCATTTGACTTGCTCCAGTAATCATAGTGCTCTCCCTTTCGGAAAAGATGGCATTGAAGGAAAGATCACACAGCATACATAAGAATAGGGCTAAGAAGTTCTCCCTTTCGGAAGAGAGTATTCTGTCTATTTGGTTTAATCTAAAACCCTAATTGCACACACTTCATATACTGAAATTACATATGAGCCTTTGACGGCCAGCTTATTAGGGACCTCATGGGAAGCACACAGCCACCACCCTACCGCTGCTGCACGTATATGATCACAGCAAACACAAATCCTTGACAAGGAGCGATTAGATCCCACATTGATGAATAGTAATTTCCATCGTCACTGGCGTAGATGTACGACGAACTGACATGAGGTACGTACCGATGAGCTCGATACAAATCGTATAGATGCGGCATTGCTCGAATGATTGTGATTCCGAGGTAGAAGAAGGCAGTTAGGGTGTTGCCTCTCGAGTTCCTGCTGATGTTGAGGATGATCTGAGGGAGCAAGAAGCCATCAACCACCAACCCGGCGTATGAGATCAGTTCTTCCCAGCCCTGCAGCTGGAGTAGCCAGATGAGAAGCCCCCCGGCAAAGTACAGAGGCAAACACACCATGAGTGCTGCCCTCTGCCTTTTGCTCTCCTCTGGTGATCTCAGAGACCATGCCACCTGAAGCAAGCGGAAGGACAGGAAGAACGCCACCGTGGACATGACCCTGACGATGGTCTCGTTAACCTCGATCCACCCCCCGCTCCGCAGGAGCACGTTCTGCCTCTTACGGGCCACGAACAGGGCTTCAAAGTTCAGCACGGAGGGGATCATGTAGCCGAGCACGAGGAGAACCAGCATGGCGATCGACATGGAGGGAAGGGCGTCCGGGTGCTTCTTGGAGTGGAGGATCTGAGACCGGATGCAGATGCATGACAAGGTGAGGGAGACCAAAGCCATGGCGATCTCGACATCCATCCTCCACATCGAATCGACTGCCTCCGACTCGTACATGTGATCGGATGAGACGTCGATCGGGTGGAAGAAGAGGGAGTCCCGCTTGTTCCTCGTGCTGCTTATGGTGCCGCTGATGTGCTCCCCGGCCTTGGGATCGAGAGGTCTCAGCTGGATCTTAATCAGGATCTCGCAGTCGATGGAATCTAGGAATCGACATCCTCGCATACAGATGGTTCCACTCGCAGCATCGTAGATCCCTTCTGCAGCGATCTCTAAGAATCCATCGGAAGGAACAGAGTTGAATTTGTAGCTTATCGCATAGCTTACGTTCCTGATCGTGCTGTGGTGCTCGTCGTCCATCTCTATCAGATCAGCTGCAGATGCCGAGCTTTCTGCCGGCGCCATGGCAGTGTCACCGTCGCCATAATATGTGTCTCCGATCGACAACACCCTCGCCTGCCCCCACCCTCGCCTGCCGCCATCATCCTTCAAAGAGACCGAGAATCCCATGTCACCAGGAGATCTTCCATTCGGATATCTTATCTTGCCCCGCGTAGCTCCACCGGTCGCGCTGCATGAGCTCCGGACAGAATCTATTGAAGTGTACTTATACTTGATTGGCCCAGGAATCGTGTTCATATGACTTCCCAGACTCTGGAACGAGATCGTGCTGAAGTAGCCGACGTCGTTCGTGTTCTTGTTGCTCCAAATCCTGCCCACGACGTTGCTCCTACTCTGCAGCGTCATGGCCGCTGGAACCCACAAGCTCAATCCGATCGTGCAATCACCGACAGAGTAATTGGCCTTTGAATTCCGCCCCTTAAGGATGCGGCAAGTTAAAAGGCAGAGCTGATTCCTACTGCGATCCCAGTAGCCTTCTCCGACCAAGGAAATCTCGGACGCTATGTTCTCGTATCTGCTGCTGACATTGGAGAATCCGATGGACAGATGCAACATCCCGTCCTGTTGACAGATCATGTTGAAGGCCATATATCTCGAGGAGAATCCAAGACTCCCACCTAATCTATATGTTCGACCATGCATGTGTGAATGGAGGAAAGAACAAGTCGAAGCAGGCTCGAAGCCCAACGATTCCTCCTCGAATCTGCGAGGGGAACATGAACTGTTGGCTTGAGGGATCATGGTATAGTCGTACCCGTTCTGAGCGTAAGCTGAAAGCCAAATGGGATCGAAGTGGTTGGGACTGCCGGCGGGATCCCAGCTCTGCAGACTGCCGCTCACCAGGGAGGAAGTGATGTTGGATGTTTTGGGGAAATCGAGCTTTAGAACTGCAGAGAGATAGAGAGGCTCACCGAGATGTTGGGGTTCAGGTTGGCGGAAATCACCATCGCCGACCATGCAAAGCTTGCCGGTTGATTCGGACCAGAAGCCGAAAGCGTTGAAGGTGAGGTAAGTTTGGATGGAGTCATGGAAGGATAAGGTCCCGGCGACTTGGTAGGTGCCGGGGGATCGCGTCTTGTGGAGGTAAGTGGAGTGGAACTGGAAGGAGGAAGAGCCATTGAAGCCGGAGTCCGAGCGGAAGAGGTCTCCACCACCAGAGAAGTAGCCGTTTGATATGAAGATGGCGGAACCAAAACGGAGGCTGGTGGCCATGGATTGAGGGACGACGGAGCTGCAATGGTCGTCATAGGAAATCTCAGCTGCTGAAGAAGAGGAAAAGAGTGCGAGGAGGAGGATGATGAGGAAGAGTGGAATATGCAGGTAATAGGCAGAGGAAACGAAGGTCGGGAAGATGATGAGAGCCATGGCAATCTTGCACAGAGCACGAAGAAGAAAGCCAGTTGGCTGCCCATTATATTACAACCGACAGCCGTATTATGCTGACTACGAGTAGACAAATTTAATGCTCGTCAAATATATCCCTTTAAATTTAAATTATTTTTATATCTATCTTTAACTACGTTTAGATTAGTCTCAATATTATTAATAATATATATAATAAATAGTTCGAAATAAATAGTATTTAGAGATAGATATACTGTAATTTTCTGAACGTGTGAAGCGGATCCAGGATCTGGCGGTAGATCTAATGTATATAAAAAGTCTTTTTGCGTTGACTTGAAAGTCAATTTAAGGGGCTGAGAAAGTCGTCGTCGGTTGACAATTTACATGAGTGGAGGTTGCTTCATTGTTCACAACATGGGGCTTTGATTGGCATCTGTGCTTCTTTGAGTCTTCATTTCCTTTTTTATTTTTCGACAATGGAAATTGGGAAGGAAGCTTTTCGATGATTTTAGTATCTTGTGCAGAATAATAAAGCTTGAGCTGAACCAAACAAAGTTCTCCATTTCACCTTTGACAATCCATCTTGGAATATCAAAGAACATTGAAACATGTTGTTCTGTCGCCTACAAATTTCTTAATTTGTTATTGAATGAATTCATTAACTTTGAACTCCTCGAAATTAAAACTTATTTTGAGCAACAGAAATAGCCCAGAAAATATAATGTAGGAAAAGCTACACTTTCTGTTCATCATCCAAGTGCAGCTTTGAGGAGCTCATCCCATGTTGTTAGCTTTTCTCTTGGCTTGTTTCTCAGTTGACCTTCCAACTTTTCCATGGAGTCTATCTTCTCCCATCCACCGAATGGCACAAACCTGACATTCTTATCTTCCAGAGCTTGGAGGAGCCCTTGCCTGCCTGGTTTAGGTGATCCGGATGACGACGCAATCAAACCGTTATCGATGTCTTCCAAAATGCTTGCAACCTGCAAATGTTAAACACCAAAATCAATCACCTTGACGAAGACACTAACGACCTGATCAAAATTTTCTTTATCAAGGTGGTGAAGATTCGTGCTCCCTAAGCCTTAAAAGACTTGCTATGATCTTGCTGTAAGCTTTAAACCACTTGGATAGATGAAGTCTGGAGGCAAGCTTGCTCATGTATATATAACTGATCTTACTTTTTACAGTACAAAACAATGTTCTATGCAGTTGTATGTGCAAAATAGAGGTTTGTTGCAACTATTCCGTCTTGATGTTAATTTTGTGACATATATTCCATGTTAAACACAGTCTACGAGTTATCCAAGGAAGACATCAACTTACAGTTTCTTCAGCACAATAGAGGTTTGTTGCAACTATTCCTGTCGGCCCTCTTTTCAACCACCCAACAACATATAATCCTTGCTCTATGTTAACATTCTCGGGCTGGTCGCTGCTGAGCACTCTGCCTTTCACATTGGGTACTACACCTGCTGATAGCCATTGTTGGAAAAAACCCAAGTGATGTGTAAGGAAAGAAGTCTACTATAAACTAACTTAAAATAAAATGAAAAATTACAAAAACTACATCATTTGGACAAACTAAAAATAGTTGAAATTTTAATTCTGCATATTATTGCATATAGCTAACCCTTCAGGTTTTAGCTTTTATTTGTACTAATGAAACTTGTAAAATCCACCAGAAGTAATGCTGCCAAAGGGCCTTGAGAACCAACCTCTGTATTTATCAAAAGGCAATCCATCAACCGGCACAGATTTGTAACCAATGCTCTTCAATACCAAACTAAAACATGTAGAGTTCAAATTAGATGGTGAAGCTGATGCAGAGGAACACAAGCTCTCATGGTCTCATTGAACTGTAAAATTCACAATCTCCAAATCCAAATGGCAGCATACCAGAGTAAATTGGAGTACATACCCACAATTGAGGCCTTCAAACTGTCCAGTTCCAATCGCAACCTGTTTTCCGGAAAGACCATTTGCTGTGCAAATGACAAATGTCATGTCATAGGTTACACAGAAAGAAATGTGGCTGAAGCAATTTTATATTTAAACAGATCATGAAATCTTGCATGTAAGAGTAAATTGGAAGAATTAAGCACGGTGGCCCAGCCCTTTTAAAGAGCAAGTTGCTCTCCAGATCTAACCTTTCAGACAAGTCTTTTCAAGTCGTACACCTCCAACTCTGGACTCATCCTCTGAAGGCACGAATTTGTCGGGTTTCCTGAAGAATATAAAATGAAGTTCTCGCTGGCCAGCAAAATCATGTCTCTGATGGGAAGTAGCTGATTTACATAGCAAATCATAGACTCGTCTCTGAATTCTACTAGCCTTTAGTTCTTCCTGTAATTAGAAAGAGACAGAAAAAGCCTCAAGTTCTTTTATATTATATTTTTGAAACCTAAGTAGTAAGTAAACCTTAAAAAAACACCACAAGTATATCAGATATCACGAAAATTGATAGTAAAACAAAATCCAAAGCCAGCAGTTAGTGAAGGGGAATGCCCTTAAAGATAGTGGATTGTGAACTTGCATATCAAACAAAACTGAGTTGATAAGTCAACTAGTAAATAATATAATTTGACTGCAAATGCAAGTAGAATAATCAAACTAATTTAGATCTCGAGTGCAAATTAGCAAGTAATATGTATTTCAATGTAATGATGTAATACTTAAAAATGGGAAATCATTGTCAAATGATAGGATGTGTAAAAGCAAGTGAATCTCAAACAAACAAAATATAGTTTTAGTGATTGTACTGTAGTTGATGCATACTTCATCAGCAGGAGATATAACTAGATCAGCTTCCCGAATGTGAACTTGCAGATTTTTCATGCCTGCACAAGTCATTCCAAAATAGAGAGAAAATATAATACCATAAAGGCCAATATGAAGGACTCAACAGTCTTAAACCATAACTTCCATAAGAAATTAGCCAGACTAGGCTGTGGTAAGTGACAGCTATACATATGAACAGGAATAAAATAGCTTGTGCATGCGTCTCAGATATTGTTGTTAAACCCCTATTCTCAATCACTTTTAACCAGTCACAGCTTTTCTCTTAACAGCTTGAGATACTGAATCTTGATCATTTTCATTTTTTTTAATATTTTTATATCCACATAGATGGTAATGTTAAAGAATTCTTCTTGCAGCCATCAAAATAATTAAATTTCATATGAAAAGGATATGCAAAAACAATCACTAGAAGCATAATAAGTAGCCATTGCTAAAACATATCCCTACAGAAGTGAAATCCCATAGTTATCCAGCAAACTCTTTGTTGCTTGGAGCATGATTTTAGATATCAATATTCAATGATATCGATACACATACTGACCAAGGATCATACCAGACAATGTAGCTCAATATCGGTCGCTATTCGTTTTTCATTATAACTCAGCAGTATAGATCAGTATACCACCAGTATACCAATATTGTACCCATCTAACAAGTAGTCGAAATCAGTATTGGGTCAGTATTTACAATTTGGGCTTCGAAAATTGAATTCTTTCATAGTCATACTTGCACAGTTGGAAATTGCATGTATAAAGGAACATAAGCCTTTGACGACTAATGCAAATTTGGTTTTACAAGTAAATAAGTATGCAGTTCCCATTTTTCTAATAATGAAATACACAGTGATATGTGCTGTGGTCAAGTTATCATCATGCATATCTGTCCTGCAAAACAAATCATACCAAGAATTTCACGCAGTTCCTTTGCTGTGCAAGCTGCCTGTGCTGGGCCTCGTCTTCCAACCAAGTAAACCTTTCTTTAGCAGTAAGGGATAATATGAATCAAAATTGTGTCAAAACTGCAAGGTAAACATTACTGTGGGCACTAATTAACTTGTTTGGCCAAGCAAAAACCTTATGGTGCTTTCCTGAAGAGAAACTAAAGCATGTTCAGCAATATCTGTTGTCTGCAACTCGGTCATAGGTCGCAAAAGAATACGTGCAACATCAAGAGCCACATTACCCTGAAAGCATCATCATTTGAAAATTAATGGAATTGCTATTATGATAGAGTCATCCATGATGAAATGCAAACTAATTTCAAAGTTAGTTTTCAAATGCAAAACAAGTTCAACTTCCTTCACTTCAAAATTGACAAATAACTAATATTCTGAGCATGTCAAGAGATTGTCAAACTTCATTGCTTAGTATATGCATGTCAATCTTCTCTTGAGTATATACTCACAGAACAGATGCTTAAGAAACCAATTTAAAAATTACAGCTACAGGTGCAACATGGCTCAATATTGACATAGGTGACCGCTGACAATAAAAAGAAAAGTCAAAGCAAAAAAAGTAAAATTAAAGAAGGTCAGATAGTCTAATAGTTTAAAGCAGGCAGAGTATCTAAAATGTGCTTCATAGAAGCCACAGGAAATGGAAATAACTAAAGCAGCATGACAAGTGAAAGAGGGAAGATACTATGATGAGGTTGGAAAAAAATAGACTTAGGACTAAAAGCCAGGATCAGAGTATTAAAAGGGAAGCAAGAGTAAGGATCACAATTTCAAACCTGAACCACAGTGCACCAGCTTGATTTGACTAGGTCAGGTCAGGTTTCAACAACTTTGATTAGGGAATAAGACAGGGGCAAGATATGATTATAAAAAAAATGATTGAGACCAGGGTAGAGATGGCATCACTTATTTCTGGCTCAAAATTTGCCTACCCCATCCCAGCTTGCCAAATGCAGCAAAACAACCAGCCTCACCAATTTGAAATAAGTAAAATCCCTAATCATCTTGCAAATATAATGCCAATAGTATGTGTACTCCCACATACTTCAAATTGTTTGGAATAGGAAAAAAGGAACACCACTCTCTTGTAGATTGGGGAAGGTATTGTATCCATGGAAAGAAAGAGATACAAATGAAAGATGCTTAGTAACCATACAAGAATCTTAAAGATTAGTATGTATCAGATGGGATGTATGGTACACCTTGATACACAGCTGAAAAAAATATTAAAAATTGTTTAAATGCCAGCATTTATCAGTGAGCTTCACACAACAGATTGTCAAAACCCTGTAATACCAGTATTTAATTTCATGCTCTACATGAAAATAATGCGCTAGTATGTAGTCAAGCAAAACATCTACAGAATCAATAGTTTTGTTCAATTATTCCATCTTCAACTTCTAAACAAATATTTTTGATATGCTACAGCAACTTGCAACTAAATTTCACCAAGGTACCTGGCCAAGTACTACAGCTGTATCAGTACACTTCAAATCAGGTGCCATGTAACGGCAGTCAGGATGTCCATTGTACCACCACACAAACTCTCTTGCCGAGTATATCTCTTTTAAATTCTAGAGCAGAAAAGGAAGAAAATGAGAATAACATATGTATCTCCCAAAACTTGAACTGGAACTGTCATTTTATTTTGCTATGTATAAGTATATGCCTCTTCGTTAATTACAATTTGTGTTGCAATAAGGAGATTAGGTAAACACCTTAGTTTAATTTAACATGTAAACACCTACTATATCATTGTCCCAGTTGGTTGTCAATGAGTATTTAATGCAACGTTGTCAGGCAATTTTGATCATCTGGGTGTTCCATTCTTCTATGAAACATCTACTAATAGTTTCCAAATGCATCAAGAGTCTGCATCATGTTGCATATCTATTAAAACCAAATGATAATTGAGTAACATGAAAACATAAAAACATGACTTTTTTTTAGTTTCTAGATTATAAGAAAGAACTCAACCAAAAGATTGTGTAACTTAAAACAACTTACTTCCCCTGGGACACCAAGAGATCTGTCACTTTCAGCACCATAAGCAACAACAACCTGATCGTGGAATGTACAAAGTTTTAACTAAAGGCTGAAATGGATGAAACATGAGGGCAGCAAATAATCTACCATTGCCAATTGTCACTTTTAAAACTTACCACATCATACATATCACGGAGTTCAGACAAAGAAACATCAGATCCTAGTGATACATTCCCGAAGAATGAGCACCTCTCATTTGAAGCAACCCGAGAGAACTGGTTAACAACAATCTGTGGCCAAGTTTCTAGCGAACTAAGTTAAAAAAGAAATATCATAAACAACACAAGATGACATCTGTAGATGACTAAAGCAGGTAGCGACTTGAATATAAAAAGCTTATTAAACCGTTTGAATTGATCTACCGAATGTATTCAGAAAAGAGTTTTAACAAGATGAAAAGGCTGGTTAATAGCTGCGCACGTCCTTCTGCGTATTTTCAGTTATAAGAAATCATGTAGATTAGATTATTTGATTTAAATCATATTATTGAATAAAATGATAAGAAAGCCAAATCGGTTCAGCAGGCAGATTTCAGTACTTTGTCTACCTGGAAGCCTCCATATGGTTGGTTTATGTCATTTTGAACTCATTCTTGCTACACAACACATTTTAATCCATGTCCAACACAAATAAAAGGTATGAGAGCATCCTCAGGTACAATTACTTTAAGGGTTAGTGATGTGTGTAGACAAGGCATAGATGTTAATGGCTGACCCTGCCTGCAATAACCTGACTGAACCCAACCTGACCTCAAAGCTGGACCCAGGCTAAGTTGCCTGCACTCTAGGACAGGTTGGGTCAAGCTATGGGCAAGCACCACAAATCCAAGGTTTGGCCTGGGTTAACCTCCAACTAGACCCAACCCAACCAAGTAGCAGCCCCACCAAGAATGCTCTATGAATCTCCCTACTTCACACTAGCAAATCCATTACCTAAAACCAAAGGATGAATAAATGCTCTACAACAATACCCTTTTTTTTTAACTAAATGTCACGAGACTTGTAAGTTCTGATCTGCACAAAAGGTGAAACATCTGGCCACGGTCTTGGATTGAGGCTCGGTGAAATATAGGCATGTCTGTGAGATACAAATTTCATGTCCTGCCATAGGATGATGATGATAGCATGGTCTATCTCATTCACTATTAGACACCAAAAAGTGGCTGTCGTCCAGGGGCAGGCTGCCAAACCAACTATACCACTTACATGCAGTAGTAATGAGTTCATTTAAGTTAGATACTTAAGACGTGAACTGCACAAAGATGAACTTAAACACTTATCTGATGTATATGAATAAAACAGATCGTTTCACTGGGAATGAAACCTCAATTTTAGTTGATGCCTTTGTCAAGATAACGATAACTCAAGATTCAAATAGATATTAGTCGTGTGAACTAAGGCATGCCTTTGTTTCAGGATGATCTGGTGCCACTCCCGAGCGAACTAATCCAAATGGTGTTGGCAACCGGTCAAGAATATCAACTTCTGCTCTTTCATGTGCCTTCAACATCTGCAATATTAAAAATCACAATAATGATAATCATCATACACCCAAAAACTGCAAAGATTCAAATGAATCAAGAACCTCATCTATGTAGAAATGTCTATTAATGAGAAATTTTAAATGAATGTAAAATTGCTTCATATTCTCGACGAGCTCTTAACAAAACAAAAAGGTGAGAAACGGGTGAAATTCCAGAAAGAATCCAATGTTTTGCCAAGATTAGACAACAATTTCCATATCATTTAAAGTAAAAGAAATCTTTTCATCAAGCTACAATAACTGAATAGCAGTATTTTTTTTACAGTTTAAATTACAAAGCAAATCAAGAAAAGGAACAGTAGGCACCTTCTCAGCAGTGTAAAAACCAGCAGGGCCGCTGCCAATGACGCAGACACGAAGAGATTTATCATTCAAAGAGAAGAAACCTCTCGAGGTCAGTGTCTTCCACCCACGGAAAAGCAATCCACCCTTCATTCTCTTCTGTTGTCGCCCAAAAAAGATATCGATCGATTCATAATTTTGTCTTGATTTCGTTTTTAAAAAGATTGTAAAAAATCTTGCTAGAATCCTGGTCTATACTCCGCAAAGTGAACGGAAGAGTACATGATAGGAAAGGATTAACTAGGAAAGAGGCTTACAGCCTTCCCTTCTTCCAACAATCAGAGACCGTGAAGGGCGGGCGCGGGGTCGGATGTCAGGTGGACAAGGCTCAAGAATCTGGAGCCGCAAAGGGGGCTGCAAGGCGCTGAGCTGAGTGGGAACGCCTCGTAAGAGTACCGTCCAAGGCACAGCGAAGGGTATACAAGATGATGGCACTGCGAAGTCGACGACTGCAATGGAGGGAGAGTGGGCCACGATGAGGCGGCGAGGCAAGGGCGTGTTCGTTGGCACGGTGGAGGAGGACGAGGGGCAGGGTCGCTGGTTCGAGTCGAGCAGAAGAATCGAGAGGTAAATAAGGAACAACCAAAGACAGAAACACCCTCCCGCGGAGTCCGTATTAAACTAGAACTGGAGACCGAATCTGATTAGAAATCGGGGTTTCTTGATCTTTGTCGATGACGCGAACTGGCATCATCAAAAAGCCACCCTTTTGACTTGTAATCAGGATCAACCGGGGGCGACGCAGGAGGAGAGGCCCAAAGGAGGAGGGAGGGGGGTTGTCGGGGAGACTCGGGGGGCGGGTGGGGGAAGGGAAGAACAGCGAAGGAGGAGAAAGAGGGAGAATGGCAGAGAGACGGGAGGAGAGACCGGAAGGGGGGAGACTCACCGCCGACGGCCTTTACACGCGGAGGATCACGGAGCCGATCGACACATGGAGTCCGGTTTCACGGATCTGAGTGAATTGGTTCGACCGAATCAATTCTCTCGATCAACACGCTCGATTTAAGCTCGATGTCGGTTCCATCTGAGTTCAGAAAAATAATTTGCTTATTATTATTTATGAAAAGTACGAAGGTCGTACTTCTTTTTACCGATCGCATCCACTTCGGGTGACCTCCGCGCCGTCCTCGACCAGAAACCCTCGTTGGCTGCAACCCTCGATCTCGATCGTCATGGATTCTTCCCCTCCGCTGCCGATGCCGGTGCGGACTTCGTCCCGGAGCTGGAGCATCTACGGCCGCGGCGAGATCGCCCAGCGGTACGAGATCCTCGGTCGGATCGGCTCCGGCGCCTACGCGGACGTCTACCGCGGCCGTCGCCGCTCCGACGGCCTCATCGTCGCCCTCAAGGAGATACACGACTACCGGAGCTCCTTCCGCGAGATCGAGGCCCTGCAGGCCCTCCGCGGCTCCCCCAACGTGGTCGAGCTCATCGAGTACTTCTGGCACGAGGACGAGGACGCCGTGCTTGTGCTGGAGTTCCTCCCCGCTGACCTAGCCGCCGTCATCCGGGAGGCGAAGAGGAGCGGGGGGATCGCCATCGGCGAGGTGAAGCAGTGGATGGTCCAGATTTTGAGGGGGGTCGAGGCATGCCACAGGAGCTCGGTGGTGCATCGCGACCTCAAGCCGTCAAACTTGTTGATCGCGGCCGATGGGGTTCTCAAGCTGGCAGATTTCGGCCAGGTATCTGTTCGATAGATCTCCATAAAGCTTTCATCTTCTTGCTTCATTTTTCAGAATAGTACTACAGTATTCCAGACTAAGATTAGGTCAGATCGATCAGGTCAACCGAGGGCAAACCATGGCCATGAAGATGATATGAGCGAAGAACAAAGATGTGCTCATAGTCTTTGTGACTTGGTTAACATATGATAGGTTCTTAGCTAACATAACAACAAGGGGCACTTCTTATGTTTATATGAATAACAAATATACTATTTGTATTATGAGATATTCAAATTGTAACAAAGGCATCATAAGTGATTTTATCTTCAGGAAAGGATTATATTGAGGGTTAAAATCCTTCTTTTTTCACGAATTATGACAGACCTACAATTTTTATAAAAGAAACCTTTCGATTGCATTCTAGTAGGTGATAACATTGTTTTTTGCTTGTGAATATAGTGGGGATGAACTGTGGTTAGTTAGATGGAGGCACGCATTAGTTGAACTCCTCCTTTGCTTTTCGCTTGTGGATGTTTTTATATTCACGATCTATAGTCGTCATTAATCATTAAATTGACAAACTGTTTTTTCTATCAGAGATTGTTGAATCTGTTTATCCTTTGCAGTCGAGGATGCTTCAGGAGAATAGATTGATATCGATTGACAGTAGTCCACATGAACAATTTTCAGAGAATGAGACATGGGTTCAACGACTGCCTACGGTTCAACATGAGGGGAATACGTCATTGCCAGACGAATCTGGTGTCCAGGATGTTCAAGAGCATAGATCTGATCAACAGAATGCACAAGGCCTCCGGCAGGTCAATGAAGATGACTATCTGAAGGAGTTGTATGGTCTGAAGGCAAAGAATACGACATATGATAGTGATAAGGAGATGAGTTTGCAAGATGGTGACACGTCTTGTCTGGCCACCTGTAGTACGGGTGACATTGAGGTTGATCCCTTCAAGGGCTCTTATTATTCCTACGAGGCACAGGAAGATGAAGTAGATGAATCTGGTGCTCTGACTTCATGTGTTGGGACAAGGTGGTTTCGAGCACCTGAACTACTCTATGGATCAATGAGTTATGGAAAAGAGATTGACCTCTGGTCGCTAGGCTGCATTTTTGCAGAACTTGTCAGTTTAGATCCTCTATTTCCAGGGACATCAGATTTAGATCAACTGGGTAGGATCATCACTGTCTTGGGCAATTTAACCGAAGAAACCTGGCCAGGTTGCTCAAACTTGCCTGATTATAACAAGATCTCCTTCGGCAAGGTTGAAAATCCTACTGGCCTGGAAGCATGCCTTCCCAATAGATGTGCTGCTGAAGTTGGTCTTGTGAAGAGGCTGCTGTGCTACGATCCTGCTTCTCGGGCTACTGCAGCTGAGCTGCTCCATGATCGCTACTTTGCTGAAGAACCTCTGCCCGTGCCTCCGAGTGAGTTGAAAATCCCTTCTAATAAAGAAGAGCACAATGAGAGCTCTCCAGAGGCATGGGCTGATTACAGGGACATGGATTCAGATTCTGACCCTGATGAAATTGGCAACATAAATGTGTCTACTACAGAGAAAGGTTTTTCTATTAGGTTCTCATAGTAAGTCTCCAGACACGACGGGCCCTTGCCATTTCATACTTACGATGAATTTTCTTGGCAGATTGTTGATGCACTATAGGCCTGGCATTAAAAAAAGTGCGAGGGGGAAGGTTCATTTTGTGATGTGATGCTAGCATTGTTTTCATTGTCACTATCGTTGGAACAGTTGAAGCCATTATTTGGTTTGTATTATTGAATCCTTTTCCATCATGTGTGGATTCAAAATGATGAAAACATCAGGTGTATACGATTTAGCTGAACGTGAATAATTGGGACATGTGATGAAGTGATTCAAAACACATCACAAAGTATTTCTCATCTTCATTGTTTTTCATCATTCTACAATTCCCCTTTAGAACAAGTTGATGATGTTGGAAGCGGCCTACTGAGCATTTCATGTAATTGAGATAAGCTGAGTATGGAACATGAGAGTTGCTGTTACCATCTACAAAAAAGGGTTGAAAGATCAACTCACCAGTTGGAGCTATCAAGGATCTAGAATGCTTTTGAACTATTTACACTTGATTCCAAGTTGCCTCCGTTGCTACCAATGTCGGTATCCTCTCTTGTACTTGGTGAGGGTCTTTAATGACGAGCCGTTGGGCTTCTCAAGCATCGTAAGTTCTCGAGTTTTTCGATATATGAAAATTTCTTTGTCGTAACAACATCAGGAGGCTTCTTCATCTTCTTCATGTCTTGTGAGCTGAACGTGTCTTCTTCTAAGCTCCCTGAATTCTTCATTTCTGTCTCAGACTCTGGATCGAAATGCCAACCCATGAAATCTGATAGTGTCATTGAACTAGGTGCCTCCTTCAACTTCTCCATCTCTTCTTCGGGGTTCAGTTTCTTCACTGCTCCTAGGTCGGAGTCTGTCAATAATTGCCTTCTACTTGAATCTTTGAGGGATGGATCTTGAGTGAGAGAATCAGCATAAAGTACATCTTCGATCTGTGACATCACGGTGAAAGCCAAGCTCTCTAAAATCCTTGAGTAGCTTTCCAAAATAGATTGTCCAACATCCTTCAGAAAGAACAAAGATATTTTCTAGATTATGTAAGTTGTTTACCAAGTGGAAAATGATGGACTTGTTATAATTTTGGTTACTTACTTTGCTGTATTGGATTTTGCTTGTGTCAAGAGCTGATTGCGGAATGCCTGGGAACCGCAGCTTGAGAAGGTGTAAGATGGTCTCAGCTCTCTCTTCAAACTGCTCCCTCTTCTCCATGCTGACTGCTGAGCCCCAGGATGATTTTGTGTCCTTGTTGTGCATCTTTCGTATCCAAATGATAATGGATGCCTCGATTCGGTTTTTAAGGTCGAGGACCTTGTGCTCCGTTGACAAGTCCATCGATTCAAGGAATTCTTCAGGGTCGAAGCCATCATCGGTTATGCTCCGGTAAATTGAATCCCCAAGGCTTGCTCTTCCATTCTGCAATACATTTGGAAACACCCAACTCAGTATCATCTCATATATTGGAATGTCAAGTGACAGAACAATGAACATCTTCAAATCTGTGCTGTTATGCAGAAGGCCATATAACTGAAGTGACAACAGTGATATTCCTGTTCAGTGTTGAATGATTGAGACATTAAGCACAAAAATTTGAGGTAAAGAACTTAAGTTCATTAGTATGTCGTCATTTGTCTTTGATACTTTCATATAGCCACAAATGTATTAACTTTCATTTTATGTATCTTAAACGCTGATGAACATCAAATACAGCCAAAAAAAAAGAAAGAAAGAAAACTATCATAAATTTGCAAATAATTTAGCAAACCTGAAGAATCTATTCATGAACAGGTGCTGCATACAAACTGAAATATAATGAACTTGTAGGGGATTTAAACCAAGTCTTACCTTTGGTAGGGATTCAATGTAAGCCTGAAATATACTGAACTTGTAGGAGATTTAAACCAAGTCTTTTACCTTTGGGAGGGATTCAATGTAAGCCTCAGGGATTTCCATTTCCATTAGAACCTGAGCGTTTATAGCCATTGCTGCCTTGAGAACTTGGTTGATAGATTCTTTCTGAAACTGCAGCCATTTTCTGGAAACTTCAGAGAGTCCATTCGAAGGGACTTTCACAATCGGAAGCCACCATTTGTCTTCATTTCTCTTTGCGTTAGATTTCTCGGACTCATCGGCATCTTTCGATACGTACCAAAACTCGTTCTGGCCTTTGAAGTTGTCAAGATAACCCTGAAAGGATTATACCAACACAAAAAAATGTCTAGAAATTTGGACCAAAATGTAGTCAAGCAAATGGCTCGGCAGTCTTACAATGAGCATTGCATCAAGCTTTCCTAGTGCAGGGATGTTCATGAGAAGGTCTTTGCGTTGCTTAGTTATCATAATCTATACCATTAGAAAAGAAATAAGAATTCAATTATCTGAAGATTTGAGACAAATTTTGTTCACATGAAGCATAGATATCTGCAAAGATTTCAGAAAAATAAGCTAACTAAAATAAACTAAAAGCGAACTTTTTTTTAGTATCACCTCCATGTTGGATCCATCCTTTGATGTCTGTTGAGAAGGAACAAATTCCACAATATGATCAGTGACAGATAAAAGCCAATCAATTTCTTTCCTCCATCTCGCTTTCCTTTCAGCAGGCATGGGTTCCAGACGCCGCTGCTCGCTAAATACAGAAGCTACATATATATCAAGAAACAAGAAATCAGAAAGGGTCGATAGATTCTTCATTGGGCTAGAAATCATTGAGATGTTGTTTAACTGATCTAGATTCCCTCGAAATCACTAGAGCAGTAGCAAGAATCCTTGTCGAACCAAACAATGGATTAACATTCTTTCTAAAGAGATTAATAGTACTACGACGAACGAATTCGGTACTGATTCATCGGACGGTAACTCTGTAAAACAAATTTCAATGCTTGCTTTATGTTTAGAAATGCAATATCCAATGAGTATAGGGAAATCAGGGATGTGGAAGATACCGGCAAGATTGGTGATGGCATTGGACAGAGCAAGAGCTGATGAAACTCCCTTTCCGCCACCTGACATATCTTCTCCCAAAAGCAGCTTTGAAAACTTCTCCTTCATTAGCTCCATATCTGCACCGAAGACACATCAGAACAGAAAGAAATAACTTAAATTGTTCTTTGGATAATCATCTCAAGATTGATTGATTCCTTGACAGCTCTCAATTAAACCAACAATCTAAATTATTTCATTTCATATTTTCTGGACATGGCTAAGAATATCTTCATCCGGGTATGATGATATCGATCACACCTGAAGGCGGCCCGTCTCGGCAGCCACCTTCCCTACTCAGGCGAGACTTGGGGATTTTCTGCTGCCCTTCAAGCGAGCGGCCGGGTCTCCCTCCCTGGCTAATATTTCCCTGAGCTGCCGAATCATTCCCACCTGCGATCTCCATGACCAGGCTGTGCGCCTGGCGCCCGGAGGCGTCTCCAATCTCGTTGCCTTGCTCCGCCGGCCTGTTAAGGCTGTGCCCCCGCTTGAGAAACCGAACCATCACACGACCCAGCGCTCCAAACTTCGACCTTAGGCTTCCAACGGGCGGAGAACGAAATTAAGGAAAGAGCGACGGTAAAACACCAAACGGAGATCGAAGTAGAAGGCTTGGACGTCGAAGGGGTGCGAAAGGTAAGAGCTTGAACGGTCGGGGAACGGGGGGAACAGATGAAAGTGCACCTCTTCGTCTTTGTCTCCTGTGAAGAGGACAGATGCAAGCGGCAAGAGAAATGTGAGAGCTTAACCGTTAGGAAATGGTGCTCAGGGTGGATGAGGAGGAGAGAGTGAGCGATAGGGAGGGGTCGGATGGTTTCTTCAGCTCCGGCTTCTTGTTATGGGTTGGTAGCAGGGGAGGACGGGGGGTGGGGCTTTCCGCTTCCTTCTTTCGAGGGCCGATCCAAACGTGTCGGTTTTGGAGTGGTGGAGGGGGATGCAAAGTTGAAATAAATGGGAGGGAACGAAGGGCGGTGGTGCGTCCGCTTCGTCAGATGCCTGCCTGAAGGAGGGCGGAGAAGTGCCAGGTGCCCGGGAAATGCGCATGACGATCCCCCTCCTTCAAATCACATACGCAGCTCCAATTAGTATCTCTCTTATTTATGATTATTACTAAAATTAAAAAAAATAAAGAAAGTGAACACGGTTATTCAGATCATAGTGTAAATTACCAATCTCATCCATTGGCTGGATGATGAAAGGAAAATGTTTAAGCAATTGGACCAAAAACATCAGATCAAAAATGTTTAATTGCCTGGCCAATGAAGATCTCTATTGGGTGAATTCAACTATAAAAAAAATCAAATTAAGAGAACCAATCGATCACCCAGTCCTCGCCCAACCAAAAGCCCGAATCATCTAACCAATCAACTGAAAATTATCAAAACCCCCGATTTCATCCCCCGCAATCTCCATCAAGAAACGATCAAGATCCGCACTGAACCACAAGCTCGAAACCCTAATCAAGAACGGCCGCTCCGAAACGGAACCGCAGAGATCAATCCCCGATTCCATCAAGAGGCCATCCAAATTCGCACAGCGATCGAGCTCAAACGGTATCCCTAATCAAGAACGACCCCGCCGAAACGAAACCACGGAGATCACAAAGGATAAGACAAAGCCAAGAATTCATCTCCCCGATGGAACAGAAGCGATACGAAGCCGAAGACTCGATGAAGCCATACCCCACACCTCCTCGTTCCACGATCCCCGATTTCCTTCCATACGGAAACTAAGATTCAGCAATCTCCATCGAGGAGCGATCAAAATCCTCACCGACCTCACGGAAAACCTGATCAAGAACGGCCGCTCCGAAGCCAAATACTCACCTCTCCGACGGAACAGAAGCGGTAAGAATCCGACGACTCGATGGAGCGACGACGCACCTGCGTCAGATCCCCACCAGCTTCCTCTCTTCAGTTCTCGTAATGGTGTTATCCTTCCGGGTTGTTCCGTTCCTTAACAAGCGAGCGGTTTCGACCGAACCCCGGGAGATCGGAGGGACTAGATTCAGAGAGAGGAACACGGGACAAGATCTCCTCCGTCGATTTAGAGGAGTCTCTCGTACCCGCTTCCGCGATTTTGAATCCCAACGGTCGTCCACCGGGTATCGCCGGTCAAGTCATGGGTGGTCCACCGGCTTCTGGTTTGCTCGTGTACCGACTCGGCTACCTTCCTTGTTGAATGACTAACCAACCGGGCCCCAGCGGGACCCACGGCCACGAGTCGGCGACCGACAGCGGGTAATCGGAGGACCGGGTAGGAAAGTACCGGGTAATCTTGATCAATCCAGACTTACTGTCCGACCCAGCGAGTGAACGGTCGTGATGAAGCCGCACTGATTCCATCGTGGCATGGTGATTTATTTGTCCAATATATATATATATATATATATATATATATATATATATATATATATATATATATATATATATATATATTAGGCAAATTCGGAGAAATAAAAAAAAATCCGTCTTTTATTTCCTAAGAAATGATATTTCTTTTTACATCTATACCACTGTCTCATCATACCGTCATGATCTTGACGAGTTTCTATCTCTTTCGTTTCGTCTTATTGATTGGGTTGTGATCTTCGTCTGTTTTCATCCTCATCCATTGTTGTTGAAGTATCGCTATGGTCATCAATAATATTTGGCTTGATTGGATAAATCTTTAGGTTTTCTGAGCTATCAATAATCATTTTGTTTGGTTGCTAGTATCAACCAAAGTCAACAGTTCAGATGCATGTTGGAGGGAGATGCTGAAGAGTAATGCTTGAGCTCACAGTGGTGACAAGCTATGACATGATCAATCTTGGAGGAGGTCAGATAAGAAAGTTGAATCTTGATTTGGCATATTGTAGAATAGGTTATGTGCTCTCTCACTGTTCTCTGACAACTCAAAGTTCCTTCCTTGTGAGACACCTAAAGAGGGAGAGAGGGGAAGTTTGGTTCCTCATGAATGGTTTCACATGCAAAATGTGAGATGTCAGGTAGTGTGGCATGGGATGCTTGTGATCAAGTTTAGGCATCAACTCACATGTTTGCTTTACTTGAAAGGGCCTTCTCCGATCTCATGATCAAGGTGACCTCAATAACTTGGTGGAACAGTCCTTTGGAGATGAACCTAATCATTGATTGCTAGCTGCAATCTATATTGGATTCGGTACCAATCGGTCCGACCAACAAAAACCTAAATATTTCGAGTATATCGATTCATATATTGCTATAAATACTTTATACTATCAAATCAATGAGTTTAAATTCTAAGGATCTTTGAAGTCAGATCTCAATATGAAAGATTCATATTTGGTGCTGGAATTGATGCAGAGCTCAATGGCAGCACCATCCTAGAGATGCCCTAACATGCCTACCTACCTTAGGGTTCAAAGCCTCCAATGATATCCAAAATCTGTTCTCCTGTGATGTGATCTAGTAATGACATTGCTAACTCAAGGAGATTCTTGATTAACCCAAGGTCAAAGCATCCATGACACAGGATGGATTATTCCACATGTTGTGGCCATGACAAGCAGCAGTAGGTGGATCAACATGCAGATGCAGAAGAGAGCATATCCTGTCACTGTTGCTCAGATGTGCTCCAATCTCCTTCAACTTTCAATTATTGTTGTTATAATTATTTTGTTGATGGGGTGTTTGGTCTTTCCAAATGGATTTGTCTTGCTTGCTTGCTTCCTAAATTCTCAGTCAACCTTACCCCATCCATGTCCTTCACATGTACTCAGTTTGACTGCTGTTATTTCCCAAAAGCTGACAGAAGCAGAAGATATTAAACCAAAGTAAATGAAGCAGAGTGTCAAAAGCAGCAGCACCTCTCTACATCAGAAACTTAAAGCCAAGTCCATGGCACCAAGAAAGAACAGCATACGAAGCTGGCACAGATCTGGAGTGGTTCCTCAGATCACCCATGGAATGGGAGGCAGCAGCATGAGCTAAATCTCCAGTTTCTTTGAGGTACATTCATTCCCCCCCCTACCTCCCTTAATTCTCTTGTAAGCAGTTCTTGAGATCTGTTCTCATTCATCAGTTGTGGATCAATTTTTGTGGTATTATCTGTCTCCCAGAATCTTGTAGGTGTGAGGTTCTTATGATTCCTCTTGTTCTTGTTCTAAATCAGATGTTTTTGACAAGCAGCTTAAAGATTTGGGAGTAGCTGCAAGATCTAGGGTATGCTAGTTTCCCTTTCTAGAACAAGAAATTTTGCCTGGGGAGCTCTGACCCTGTCGATCTTGTGTTTCTGTTCATAGATAATGCATCAGGACAGTCTAAAATCAGCTATTCGTAGATCATTAACCAAGCCTCTACAATTACCCTCGGCTGATGGCCACGAAGCAGTCCAGTCTAGGGCAATTGGGAAGCCCAAAACTGGTTCTGCAATGGAGTTTACATCTGGAAGAAGTCACTCCGGCCAAGATCCGACTTCGTCCAAGGGTAGAGAAGAAGAACAAGCCGTGGCTTACAGAAACAGCAATGACTTTCAGCTCTTGCAGGTGTCTAGAGAAGCTCACAGACTGGCTCAGGTGATTGATTCGTGGTCGAACTCCGCGAACATCGACAGTAGATCACAGTTTTTCGCGGATGATCTTCTTAGAGGTGCATTAGGTCTTCAGGAGTCACTGGACATGCTCAAAAAGTGCCAGGATGCATCAAGGAAGATGCCTAGAATCAACAGTAAGCAAAAGCAAGTTGAAGAGATTTGTGAACGAGAACTGGGATCTCAAAGATTTGCAGTCAGTAATTACCGGAACAGGTTGCATGAATCGCGAAGCTCAGCTGACGACTTCTCAAGGGATTGTGTCGAAGAGCTGAAACAAGTCATAAAAGAAAGCCTTCACAAGACAAATATACTGTCGTCCTCTTCTGATGACGAGAAGAACTCCTCGAGCAGATCGATGAGGTATGGTACAAGCAATCATTTTGAGGATAAGCACCTTGCGAAGAGCACAGTGCCAGTTACGTCGATTTGTTCCACTGATAATCCAAGGAAGGCTAGATCTTCAAACTTGATTGCCAAGCTCATGGGTCTGGAACAAGCCCGTCCGGAAATTGTTCAACCTAGCAAAAAAGAGGAAAAGAAGAACTGCGTGAACTCACGGAGGCCTGGGTTTGATGTAGAGATGCCTAAAGCAAGGGAGATGCCATTTTTGGCACAAGATAAATGCCAAAAACAACACGAACTAGATGAACTCATTGAGACTATGCATTTCGAAAGGCGTTTGAAGCAAAGCCAAGTTGAAGAAAATGGACTCGAGATGCCTTTCTTTGGTGCCACAGAACCCAAACAATGCAGGAGAAATCTACATAATGTTGAACAATTGCCACCGATTGTGATCATGAAGTCTTTGCATTTGCGCTACCAGGAGAGTGATGTCGAGAAGGGGCTTGATAGGGATAAGACCTCAATGCAGGACAGGATCCAAGCAGTTAAACTGGTTCGGGAGAATAGTTCGTATCATAAACATGTGTTAGCAAAGACATTGGAAGCAAAAGAAGTGACGCATATGGAGATGGATGTTACTGAGCCATTACCTTATTATGAGACTCCCTCTTCTCTGTTCCACAAACAACAACACAAGAAGGCTGTTACGGTTCAGAAAAAGAACACTGGGGAGGAGAAACCATCAAGATTAAATGTGAAGAAACAAGAAGAGAAGAGAGTCAAGGCAACAAGGATACCGATATCTCATCCCAAGATTTCTGCAGTGCAGGAAAAGCCTAACAAAGAACTACCCGTAGCAAGGACTAAGGCTTCAGCACTTGTAACTGCATCTCAAAATCAGGATTTGAAGTCTCCTTTGAGACCCATATCGAAAGCGCCCATTGATTGTTCAAAGAATAGGAATAGGTCTGGAGCAAAACCGATTAGAAAGTCTGCAATTGCCGAATCTGTGGTATGTCTCCACTAGCATATGTAGGAACTTCATTTGATGAATGCTTACGTTTGACATCTTGAGACATTAAAATAAAATGTCTTGTTGTATAGGTTAAATTTGAGATATTATCTCAACATAGCAGTAGAACTATCCGACATCTTGAGACATTAAAATAAAATGTCTTGTTGTATAGGTTAAATTTGAGATATTATCTCAACATAGCAGTAGAACTATCCAAATACTGGTTATGTAGCAAATCTTCTCTTCTGAAATCAGATCATGTCTGCAGGATGATGGCAAAAAACGCAAAGAAAATGGCAAATCAATCAGATCTAATAAGACGAATGATGTTCCAGAAGTAACTGGCACTTCTCATGGTGATGACGAGTTCAAACAGGCAGGGCAGGACACCAAACCCTTTGATCCAGGTTGGCATTCCCCAACTATGTTGGCTGAAATTAATTATAAATCCATTTATTCTGTCGTGCCCATGATTTTCACATTGACATGGAGCTTAAATCTCCACAAGACCACACAAAATTGGAATGATAATCTTACATAGTGTTATTTATGTGCTTCGTCCGAGTGCAGATAATGTGAACAAGGATCATAATATATTTTGTGAAGCAACATCGAAGAACAACCAGGACGGAAAAGACTACAGATTGACGGAAGCTGTTCAGCTTCCTGATTGCAATAAAGTGGATGCAGCCGCAGCTGGCACAGACGATGAACTCAAGAATGTTTTTCTCAGCAGCAGATCATTTGTAGGCTGTGCAAAACAGTTCTTCAATGTTGATGCTACAGAACCCGTACACCATCGGAGCGAAAGCGCAGATGAGGTTGGAAAATGCGACTCGAAGCTATTGCTGGACATTTCGGAGGAGCTAATGACACGGAAATACCACCAACAGAAGCATCATCTGGGCCATCCCTTGATGCAAGCCAAATCATGGAGTAGAATAACATACCTTTCCATCGATAAATTGGTGGAGGAAATTATAGACAGGATCAGAAAACTGAGCAGTTACAGCAAGCTGGACAGCGTTGCTGCTTCTGAAGACAGTCTCTACATCAGGTTGGAGAGGGAGTTAACCTGCAAGGACCCAGCCATAAATTCTGTTTGGGATATTGGCTGGGACAATAGGATTTGCCCGGAAGAGGCCGACCAAGTTGCCGAAGAACTCGGCAAGCAAATCTTGTCTAGCCTGATTCAGGAGTCTGCACTGGAGTTGATACAGGGACAATGCAGATAATGTCTTCTGGAATACTCAAATTATCTGTTTTTTTCATAATATTTAGACGTCTTTATTATTCTCTTCTCAGGATGACAAAAACATGCTGCTTGTATGAAGAAGAATCAAGAAAATTGTGATATGGAACATTTTCTGTCATGTCTTGAGGCTGCAGGTGACTTTGTACGAAGCATAGTTGAAATCATATGCTTCAAGTCATGCTACATTGTGCTCTGCTGCAGTAAGCAATTAACATTTTCTGAATACAGGAAAAAGACGCAGCATTTCACATAAGAGTAAGATGAGAAACCCTAAGAGGGTTGAAAAAACCGAACAATGAATTAAGAGACAAACTGAGATTAGATATTCATATAACGGAAAATAGATGTCGACAACTGATTAAATAGTCACATTCCTTGTGTCCATATCACACACATTATGGTCTACACTGGAAGCACAACGAAATGACAAACCAGAGCATCATTTGTGATCGAATGAGGATCCTGCAGTGAATCCGTCCATCTTTCCATGGTGATCAAGCAGATACTTGAAACCTTGAACTTCATCTTCGAGTTCTTGTGCGATGATCACATGAAGTCGTCTTCGAGTTCTTGCAAGGATTTATTAGCAGATGCAATTTGTTTGTTGGATGTCATCTTCTCTGAGACCATCAGGCTCTTGTAGCTCCGTATCTCTGACTGTTTCTCCTTCTCCAGCCTCTCCAATTCTTCCCTCTTTTTCTGCAAGACCATTAAAACCAAGGCTTTTGGTAATAACAGTTTACCCCACTCCAAACTTACTTATGAGTTCAGTTTTTCCTGTAAAAGCAGGGACCCATCTGAGGACAGACTAGGCAGAATGCTGCACATTTCAGATTAGCAACAAAATCTCCAGCCATTTCACAATACTCGGTGATACTTTATTTTGTCAAAGGAAAGGAGAATGCAAATTAGTGATGGAAATGATAATGCCATGAAACTAAACACCAAGTTGATAATCAAAAACAGTAAATGATACGGTATGCTCCTCTCCCGAGGAGACTCAATCCAATCTTGTTGAATATATTTTTTTATCTTTTCTGAACCTTGCGTGTCCAGATTTGCTCAACAACCTCATTGTATTCGAAAGGGAAACAAGGGACTTACTTTATCTCTTAACTGGGCCTTCCTTTCTGCTCTTTCTACTGCATTGACAGCTTCTCTCTCAGCTGCGGATAAGGAGAATTAATAAAACTATCATGCTTTCAGTAGAATAACAGTGAGCAATTTGACTGCACACAAGAGCATGTGAAATCTCAGATCACACAAAATTTTAGATGAAAAACATAGAAACCTCAGTGTGGATTTAACTTGTTCTAGACAACAAATAATGATGCAGAAATCCTCACTTCATCAGATTATGATATCAATAACACAATGCTTTCTGCCGCTTGCTTTTGAAAAACACCTAAAAATAAACCATTCATGCATCTCCACTCTTGTATGCGGAAGAATACTAGAAAGTCATGATTTTAAATTTTAGCACAATTGCATATATGCATTTCTGATATCTTGACCACCTAATTTTGAGACTAACACATACACTAAGCTTGTTAAACACTTAAACTATAAGAAACAATAAGCAGGAAAACTTCTGGAGTTAGGGCATATGTACAATATCAACGCATACATCACCTTCATGGTAATGCCAAAAGAGAGAACAAGATGATATGAAGAGCTCCCACATGGAAATTTTTATGGAAAGCTTAGGTCTATGTATATTATTGGACACAAATACCATAGTAACGTGTTTAAAAGAGAAAATCCAGACAGCACGCTTTTGCCCAATATTCATGGAGCTTCTCACATAAACTACTGTCTTTCACCTTATCATTAAATCACTAAAGTATATATTGCTTCCGCATCTCTACAGAGTCAAAGAAATTGCAAGATCTTACCTTTCAAGTCTGGCTTCCTCTCCACTTTGGTCTTGTTCAACCTGTTAACAATCTCATTTATGCGCTTTTCTACCTTCACAGTCCGTACCTGTCACAATAAACATGATCAATTAGGAAGAGTTTGAACAAACAAAGGATTAAGATAAAGTGAATGTTGAGCAAGGAGACATTTTGTAAGCAACAGTAATGAATAGGTGTGGTCATAACCATTACCATGTAACCTTCTCCAGAATCCAGGTAATATAATAAGATTTTTAGAACATAAGAAAAAAGAACAAAAGAACACTAACTTTCAGCAAGCAGTGCACCAACAGAAAGTAAATCTAGTACCAAAAGCAACAACTGCACAACTAACAAGAAATCAATATTGAATGATCTAAAATACTACTACATACATTGTGCTCAAAGGATTAAGGCATATCAGGAACAATAAGTCTAGATATTTTAATGTGTATCCTAGGCTTCCAGATAATTGTAAAAATCCTGCTGGGTAATACAACTCGGTGAAGCCCTTTACGGCAACCAACCACTACATCAGACTTTGTAATAATCATCACAAGCTAAATGGGGTGATCATAACATGCAAAAAGTAACTATTTAAGATGGTGACCAAAATGTGCAGGAAAACTATGCATTAAAAAGATACAAAAAAGAAAATGGAAATTTAAGTAACAATAATGTCTTTGTCCATGCAACTCCTTTTACATGCTTTCCGATAAAACTTCGTTTGTTGATCGGAAAAAAAGAAAAATCATGCAGTTCTTAGCAAGTTACTTCTCCAAGCAGTTCATAATTATAGCATTCATATTGTGAAAAGATGCTAATACAAAATGAGTAAATATACAGAAGACAATATGTTACCATCTTAGGATTGTGGAAACCAACTTGACCGACATCCATAGAAGGGGTCTTCTTCAAATTAAACCATGGAGTATAAACAACATCCACATTGTTTACCTTATTGCCTGCAGAGACATACAACAGCGATACAAAACAAAATTCATATTGACATTGCAGAAAGCAGAAGGCCAGAAAATCTAATTGAAGAAAAAAAAGGTATTGAGATGGAATAACACAGAAGTGTTACGAAAAACATAAACAAGATACAGAAGTTTTTACCTTGAATTGAATTAGCTTTGACGAGCTGAGCACAGTCTTCCAACAAACCTTCATTTATATCATCAATAGTTTGACCCTTGTTCAATCTTAAATAAACATGCGCAGAGGACATTTTGTCCACATGAAACCTAGCAGAGCCAGAAGATTGATATGGGTAAATATTGAGGCCAGCAAAATCAAGGAAGTTATATGTAGTCAAGAATGTTCGATGAAGTCTCGTTCCCAACAAAAAGAGGAAAATGATGGAAGATTCTGAAACAATTTAACCAAAAGCAAACCAAGATGATAAACATATTGTATGAAAGTAAAAGAAAAAATTGAGAATATGCTAGAAACTTGGCAACATGAAGCAGCCTTGCTTTCGCAAGGCTTCACACGACTATTCAGAAAATAGAAACGATAGGCAGAATCATTAAAATATAATATGTTCAAGACCATTGTCGGGTCGTAGAATCCCTAGTTCCAGGTGGCACCAATAAAACCAATATATTCCTACAATGATCTTGACACTCTCCACAAAATCAAAGTCTATTCAGCACTACTGATATCTGGTGCAAACTTCTCTTAGAAGACACACAAAAATAAATTGCATCCATCAAATGACATTTAGAGACTATCAATATAACAACATGTGAGGGATTTTCTTCTTCAAATATGACATAAGATCGGGCGAACAGGTTATTGCAATGCCTCCAGGAGATGATACGTCTCGCTCGATTTCCCTCACAAAACATTGTCATCATCAAAAGCTCCAAAAGTTAAGATCAAGATTACAGGATCAATTCTTGGATAGTAACTTGAGCGACTGGGCAGACAAAAATCCTCGATAATTGTCTTCCCCGACCAGCAACAAACAAGTTACGGCAATAAGAAGAGAAACAGAAATACAAGGAGTCGATCGAACCAACTTATCTGCAAGGGCAATTACCAGATGTCTTCCGGGAACCCATACTTGATGAGCTCCTCATTCTCGTGCTTGTCCAACCCCATGAAGATGGTGTAATCGCCCGCCTCCGGCAGGGCCTTGAAGTAGAAAACCATCTCCGCCTCGACCTTCCTCACCGCAAAAACCAACCCGGCAGTCGCGGAACCTAGGGCTCCGGGCGCGGCTGTCTAAAATCGACGCAGAAACGTCAACGACAGCGCGAAATCTAGGGTTTCCGGATGCCCGAAAACAGGAATTTATTACCTTCCGATGCTCCGACGACGAATCGAATTCTGACACGGTATCGGAATCGATGCGAGATTAGGGTTTCTTGGAGGCGAACGGATGAGGCGGAATTTGAGGGGAATTTGTTCTTCTCTATCGATTGATCCGATCGATCCAACGCGACGGCGCAAGAAATAATATGATGTCGATACCAACCGCAGTGGCCGAGAATTGGGGGCGCAAAAGGAAAAGATTAATGTTATTATGGCCGGTGGTGGGCTAAAGCGGCCTTTCATATACATTCTTCTAGAGACAATTTTACATAAACGTCCTATACATTTTTATAAATATTACACTTGTCCTTGAAAATTTTTCATAGCATTCATACTATAATTTTTATAATAAAAAAATATATATAGACTCGAAAATAAAATTTATTATTTATGCAACAATACACTAACCAATCATATCTCAGGACAGACGCATATCTAATTTAAATCAAGTGCATGCTTTCGATCTTGATTAAAGTCATTATTTGATGTGATTATATTATATTTTGATCAACTTTAATCATGGAATAAATTAATTTTAAATAGGAATGCTCAATTTAATTGTTAATTTTTTTATTTTAAATAATATTTAAATTAGAAATGCTCAAATTAATTTTTAATAGTATTTATTAAATAATATTTTTAATATTTATTAATTTAATAGTCATATCAATGGATAAATTCAATTGTCGGTATTGATTATGATGACAAGGAACTTAGAGTGTGCAAGTTGAACCAATATATATCTTATGCCTCTTTCGATTTTTATAATTATATTATTGATATGGTTTATATACTTGGTATCATCCATGTGGCAAAAGTTAGTAGTTATGTCGATGGCAGTGAGGAAGCTTGAGGTTGACGTGGTACACTATGTCGACATAATACTTTCAGCATAGTACAAGACATCGTTGCAAAGTATAAAGTCGTTTTGAAAAGTTCAGAACATGGTCATATGGCACAGATTCGTGTAAGTCGATCGGCACTCGCACGGGAGGTACAAGCCGATCGTCCAAGGATTTGACCGTTATTAACAAACCATGTATGATCGATCTTCGTTCGTGGGTATAAAAGCTAACCCCATTATCGACGTTGATGGGAGGACTTCAAACACTTTAACTCTATTTAACCTCACTCAATACAAACTTAAGCTTCTAAGGGATCGAGTCGGACAATCCCTCTTCCGGCTTTAGCCTTTGTGTAGGGATTCGATGGAGAAGAAGCACCAACTCGTCGAGGGTAAGACCACACTTAGGTGACAAAGCTTCAACTCGATCCGACGTCGACCAATTTTGTTCAAGCCTTCGTATGGGTGACTTTACACACTTAAGATTGAACCAAACCATGTTGACACCTCAGCAACAAGATAAGATTCTCCGACAGTTACAAAAGAAAAATATCACTGATGATCATGTTGAGTACCCTAAAATATTCCTCCTACTGCCATTTCTTTCTCCACTTTTTGGATGAGTACCCTAAAATATTGCTGATGAACCAAACCAAGCCTCCGCATGAGTGACACAGTAGCTCACTTCCCCAATTCAATATGTGCTACAAGTGGCATTGAGGGACACTAATTGCGACACAGTAGCTCACCTCCCCAATTCAATATGTGGTGCAAGTGGTATGGATCATCAAGCTAACTCAATAAAGGTCGGTGAAGGTAATACATGAACTGTATAATGAATGCAATAGGCTGAGTGGGTGGCTTCACATAAATACAAGATTCCCATGAAAGATAGACACCTAATGTGAGCCATACTTACCCACATATCTCACTGCTTTACATGGATGCCTTCCCAAGAAACACCAACACTGCTTTGGTATGACATATAAATAATGTGATTAGAATAATGTGAAGAGAATATAAGTAAAAAGGAAATCGATTGCATAGATTTCCTGCCGACACTTCTCATTCCCAGCCTGCAGAATCTTGGCGGTCACCACTTTATTTTGATCCCCTATTTTGTTTCAAGCAGCCAACACTTAGTGCGCTGATATGTCGAGTTCTCAACGGAGGGAAAAGTGGGACCCGATCGAAGCTTCGCAATATCTCTAATTAGTTTGCTGTTTGGGTTATACAGGATATCTCTGAAGCGCCCGTGTCCTCTCTCTCTCTCGTCGGTTAATACTCTCTATGGTGGGAGAGGGAAGGAGGCGCCCTTCTGCGCTCGGCGTCGCTTTTCGCTCTTCGGAAGCGGCTGTGGTTCCCAAGTAAAGCTCGAAACTTTCTGCAAAATCATGTGGGTTAAGGATATCCAGATGAGGAAATTGAACTCGAATCCCGCTTTCCTGCTCTTTCTATCCTCGTTTCTTTGGGGTTTTCAGCGTGGAAGTTAGAGGTGTGATGGCTTTTTGTGGATCTTGATGTGAATGAAGAGTGCGGAAGAGATTAATTGATGGTTTGTGGATCTTAGTTCGGTTTATCTCGACGATAGTTTTCAGCGGTTTTGGCGCATTTGACGTGCTTAAGTCGAGACTCTAATTGCTGAAATTTTCTCGGAGTAATTTGTTATCGTTTAATAAGCAAGAATTTGCTTGAAATTAGTTCTTTCCAGATGACAATTTTGGTTCTGGAAAGAGAAGGAAGAACTGTCCCAAAGGTTTTTGTCTGTGTGATTAGATTTTACGCGCTCTCGCTTATTTGTCTTTGTTAAAGACTCTGCTTTCCTTCTCCGATTCGATTTCTGTCACCCATTTTTTCATTTAATTAACGGGTTTTGCTGAAAGTTCTAATCTTTGAAATATTGGGGGCTAATTCGATCCGATTTCTCTGCAAGAATTGCCGCGTCTCTGTGAATCTGCGAGAGTAGTTCGTACAAGTTAGAGATGATGCACAACAAGTCTGACTCAGATGTGACCAGCCTAGCCGCCTCGTCGCCTCCTCGATCCCCCAAGAGGGCGGTCTACTACGTGCAGAGCCCGTCGAGGGACTCGCACGATGGCGACAAGTCGTCGTCGATGCAGGCTACCCCGGTTTACAACAGCCCCATGGAGTCACCCTCCCACCCTTCATTCGGACGCCACTCCAGGACCTCCTCGGCCAGCCGGTTCTCGGGGCCTTTCCGGTCATCGTCGGGCCGGAAGGGAAACAGGAAGAGGGTGAATGACAAGGGTTGGCCTGAGTGCAATGTGATCCAGGAAGAAGGGTCTTATGATGATCTCGATGAGGACAGGGGGTTGTCTCGGCGTTGCCAGATCATTCTTGCTCTCCTCAGCTTTGTTCTGCTCTTCACGGTCTTCTCTCTTATCATATGGGGGGCGGCACGACCATACAAAGCAAAGGTTGTGGTGAAGGTATAGCTCGATTAACATTGGCTCTTCTTGGTTGAATTTACTTCTCCCAAGGGAATTCAACAAATATTTTGTTGATCAAAGTATCCGTAGCTTTAACTTTATTGATCACGGTGTACTATTGATAGGGAAAACATTGTCGGCTAATCATCATCCGTAAGTATAAAAATACATCCTTAACTACTATTAAATGTCATTTTGTCTTCTGTATCTTAGAGCAGACACAAGTTAATTTCCAGCTGCTGTTTATGGTGATTCTACGATCATCCTTAGTTCTTGGAAAGAGATGGATTAAGGTCATTTTTCTTGATTATACTATATTTTCATGTGTTTGTTCAAGTTTAGCAAGAGAATCAGTGAATATAGTTAAGACATTATGTGATTGATGGATGATTATAAGCATAGTTTTTGAGAAACCAATAATCTTTCCTAGGTCTCATATGGTTGCATTTTTTTATAAATACTGTCTGGGAGTTTGTTGTCTTTTCATACCAGTCATTGGTTGATCTCTGAGTTGAAAGCGGTCTGTAGATGCAACAGAGTGCTTGAGAATTTCATGGAAGATTAGGCAACAACAATATGCTTGAGACGGCTTGGTGCTTCGACTACTGGGTTCTGGTTGGACCAGTCATATTTATTGCTAAGCCAACTGAATTCTGGATTTCCTTAAGATCAGCATAATTTGGTAACCGTCTGTTCTGAGATTGCTTGTCTTAGTCTTAGTTACATGTGGTAGGTTATTCTTTGTTTCAGCTTCTTGTGGATGTTAGTTATGTCAGACGAGTCCACTCGGAATTCAGCTGAAGGTAATGGTTGCTATGTACGATAGAGTTTTGCACGGATGATACGGCAGGTATCACACAAGAAGTTTGCCTATATTGTAAAAGGTTTTGGCATGGGCTTCATCTTGTAATAGCCTATTTTGGACAGTATATTGGTATTGATTGCATCCAGATAAGAAATTGGAAATGTAAAGCTTTCTGCTGATGAAGGAAAGAATGTTATGGATGGGGATGGCTATCTCTTGTGGCTGAGTGGCTTCTCACTATGGCTGCAGGATGTACTCCACATTGTTGTAAGAGTTGGATATTTCATTGTAGTCTTTGCCTCTAGACATCAACCTTTGCTATCTGTTACAGAGACAAAGGTTCAGATGTTTCTATTGTAATTTGATTTTAACCTGTGAGATTGTTTCTTTCATATATATATTATATCAGCAAGGGAACTGTGTTCTTTGCTAATTCCCTTATATCCAAGAAACTTTTGCCCCTTTGTTTTCACGTATGACTTGTTTAAAGAACTATATTGGTCCTTCTGATGCATGTATATAAATGTCTTCTCATAGTAAATTTGAATAACAGTTTTTATCTATATGTAACCTTTGTTTGCAGTTATTCCTTTGAACTTTCTGCATGGTGAAATATTTCCTTTGACTACTTTGTTCTTGGTGGCAGAGCCTGGCAATGGATGACTTTTATGCCGGAGAAGGTTCGGATACTACTGGTGTGCCCACTAAGATGGTGACCGTGAATTGTTCGCTGAAGATAAGCATCTACAACCCTGCATCAATGTTTGGCATCCACGTTACATCAAGCTCTATTAATCTCATCTTTTCAGAAATTACAATTGCAACAGGCGAGGTAACTCTTCATTATTTTCTGTTGTTTTCCTATCAGTATGCTAAGCCATTCCCATTCAGTTTGCAAAGTGGAATACAATGATTCAAGATACAAAGTTTTAAAACTCATAATAATTAATATTTTCACAAAAGCAACTTATTTTCTTGTCGGCTGTAACATGTCCAAGATCAGCTTGGTAAAAGTCCATAAAATTATGCAATTACATATTACTTAGGAGCACTTGTAATACTTGTCTGACTTGGCTGGCTTTTGATCAGAATTCTCAGTTGTCTCGAAATCCACTAGAGACTTCCAGGCACAGTTCATATTTAATTAGTACTTGGAAATCCATGACAATAATTTAAAGTGTACTGAAACTAGAAAAATACACAGCTTCACAAGTTCTGTTAGGAACAATCATAAGACTGCTATTCTGGAACTTATGTTGTTTAAATAATTGAGGATCGACTTTGATATTGTGGATAAGTTGCTTCTTTTTCGATTTAAGTGATTGAAAGTTAAGTTGTGGAAACAAACTACTAAACTTGTAGGGATATCAAGCCTACCTACACCTGCATTGGTGGGAGTTTCTGAAACTGGGCCATCTTTTGAATGAAAGAATTCTGTCAAAACGACCTTAATCTTTTTTATATGTATTCATTCCATCATATTGATATCATAGTTGCTTTCTTTCCGTATCTAATAACATTTTATGTTGCATGAATAAACTTTTTTGGCTGCATGTATTAGCTTTGTGCTGACCATTCAGGTAAACTCAAAATTGTGAACCTGTCAATGGACAGAGATGGTTATGGCTTTTTCACATTCCTAAAGATGCATATACGCAGCTAATGATTGTGTAAAATGCCTTGATTTTTTGGGTTCACCTGTGTGGTCGCATTTATCAGTATCCTGCACTGGTTGCAAGTGGAAATTATCATTTTTTTAATTTTTCTTTTGAATTCACTGTGGGCTGATTGGTTTTCTGATGTACTGGTTACATGTTCTTGGTCTTCATAAGGAAAAATGGCCCTCCAAAACAAATACAAGTTACCTTTGCAGCTTTTTTTTTTTTTGTGTTTTCGCTTGCTTGGAGAAAATATTGAGTGATCTTTTAATGTGTGATTGCAGCTGAAGAAATATTACCAGCCTAGAAAGAGCCGTCGAACTCTTTCTCTCATCCTGCATGGCGAGAAGGTTCCTCTATATGGTGCCGGGGCAGGCTTGGCTCTGTCGAGTGCCGGCGGTGCAGTACCATTAACTCTGGACCTGGAGATCATCTCTCGGGGATATGTGATAGGAAAGCTGGTGAAAGTGAAGCACCGAAAGCACGTCTCATGCCCATTAGTTGTTGATTCTAGTAATACCAAACCTATAAGGTTCTCCCAGAATGCATGTTCCTATGAGTGACTTCTAGATTTAATGCTTGGCTATTTGGTTACATGTAATAGGGAACATAACGTGTTTCATTTCCATGTCAGTGAGTGTGATTTAGTTTGTGATAGAAGCAGTAGTGGTATTTGGTTAGAGTTTGCTAGAAATGTCTTGGTTTATGCTCATTGTAAGCCTATCCTTGTATCATTAAAACAACAAAATGGCAGGATTTTGGTGCAGCATCTTTCAACTCAAATGTCTATGATTGACTGACAGCAGTATGGCAAAGTGAGCTATTTGTGTTCTATGATTCATGCTTTTCATATTTGTTGTCTCATATATCGCGTCTGAAATCTCATCTCCTGATCTGAAAACCCCGTCAAGATTGCATCTTTCCTTCCAAACTCCCTTCAAATTTTCGTCTTGGCGATCGAGCTCGAGGAACACCGTAGCTCATCTCCCTCGTTCTTGCTTATGCAACTTTGATTGACGATGCGGATGACAATCTTGATGAGCTCCAAGGGCTTGGCCAATGACATTGAGGACGATGGTGTCGCTCATAGTAGGTCGTGTGGGCCTTTGCTGAGCAAAGATTATCGTCCTTAAACTAAGCAACAAGAACAACAAAATGATTTTCGTCTTGGTGATCGAGTTCGAGGAACATCGTAGCTCATCTCCCTTGTTCTTACTTATGCAACTCTAATTGATAATACGGATGACGATCTTGATAAGCTCCAAGGGCTTGGCCAATGACATTGAGGACGATGGTGTCGCTCATAGTAGGTCGTGTGGGCCTTTGCCGAGCAAAGATTATTGTCCTTAAACTAAGCAACGAGAACAACAAAATGATTTTCATCTTGGTGATCGAGCTCGAGGAACATCTTAGCTCATCTCCCTTGTTCTTACTTATGCAACTCTAATTGATAATGTGGATGACGATCTTGATAAGCTCCAAGGGCTTGGCTAATGACATTGAGGACGATGGTGTCGCTCATAGTAGGTCGTGTGGGCCTTTGCCGAGCAAAGATTATCGTCCTTAAACTAAGCAACGAGAACAACAAAATGATTTTCGCCTTGGTGATCGAGCTCGAGGAACATCATAGCTCATCTCCCTTGTTCTTACTTATGCAACTCTAATTGATAATGTGGATGACGATCTTGATAAGCTCCAAGGGCTTGGCCAATGACATTGAGGACGATGGTGTCGCTCATAGTAGGTCGTGTGGGCCTTTGCCGAGCAAAGAGTATCGTCCTTGAACTTAACAACGATACTATCGTCCTTGAACTTAACAACGATCGTCGTCGAGCTTATGTTCAGGTTTATTAGAATTGATTCATAGTTAATTATGACTCATCTTAAAAACAAATTGCTTATCAAATTCAAATCCAATTTATTTTCACAAAGGAGTAAATAATGGAGTCGAAACTTTAAAAGAACTATTATTTCTCTCTCATAATTGCATTCATGAAATAATGCTAACTCAAAGTCACCCCTGTTTTCCATACCGAGGAAGAAGACTTGTCTTCTTGGAGGAGTTCCTGAGACGGAGTTCCATATAAATGACCATAGTATCCTTTGCATGTACAACTACCAACATTATATGAATTGTGTAGTCTACAAGGAGGCAACAACAGTGGAAACCTACAGGAAAAATTGGTTTCTGTGCCTCACAGACACCACGTTTGGTGTGGGTTTACATAGAATGAGCACATAAGAATCTTGTAGAAATCATAATCCGACTGCAGCAGTTACATCTGCCTTCTACTTGGCATTTTGTGTCACTAAGCTGCTATTAGGCTTCACATTTTCACAACTCTCACTGGAAATTGTGCCCCCAACTCTCTTAGGTGGCCAGTACCGGAACACTGATCTGCCAATTATGTTCTTTGCGGGAAGCGGACCCCTGGAGAACAGATTAAATTATAAAGCAAGTGCCACTTGATTGATGCTTCCAAGAAATATACTAAAAGAGAGATTGTGATAGTGAAAAAGATTACCATATGTGAGAGTCGTAACTGTTGTTGCGATTATCGCCCATGACAAATACAGAGCTTTCAGGCACTTGCTGCAGTAGAACAACACAATGGCTGTTAAGAAACAATATGTAAATACTGAAGAAATCACAAAAAAGTGAAATAAAGCACCGTGGAGTAAGGCAGTTGGAAAAACAATTCCTAAGCAGAACATAATGCATAGAATGGGCAGAGTTCTTGATAGCAGCAAAAAAAATTGCAAGGAATCAGATGTATGGTTAGGGTCAATCGAGCAGAACCACTCGGTCGCTTGATGGAACTACAGGATGAATGATTCCTTGACCAGGTGAAATTACAGATTTTTATATGTAACCACACCAAAAGTATATCTCAAAGGTGAACGAGAACAGAATATAATCTTGCCCACTAAAGGTTGCCAATTTATGTTACAGCATGTCTGCTCTCTGAATTGCATTGGATGCTTGCCCAAGAAAGATTCCAGTATAATTTGTGAAGAAAGCATAAAGTCATGCTGTAGTCTTCTTTTGGGACCTATAAAAATAAAATTTACCACACATTTCTCACATATTGATTAGGAAGACATAAAAGCAATTGACAAAATCCTTACAACTGGGCTCATCTCATAAGATGGCGGCTCAAGAATAAAATCTTCATCTCTTACTGTGCCATTTACTACTAATTTGCCATCATGAACCTGCAAGGTAATGGGCAAAACCAATAATCATTTTTTTCTGGATACATGGAAAAGAAAACTTCCAATGAAAAGACATAACAAACTTCTTCCTGACTGAACATTTCAGACACCTGCTTGCTTAATGCAGTCTGCTTTGACCGGACCTAAAATATTATAATTCAACATGTTCACTAGGGGAAAAGTTTGATCAATATGTTCACTCGTTAAACATTAATACACCACCGGGTCAGTCAGCTAAATGGAGCTCCTATGACCAGTTTCCACTTTCAAAGACTTGTCATCTTTTCATCGAACCTGTTAAAAGCTATCAGAAATACCTAAAACTTTCATATTACTTTCTAATAGTTCTTTACTCTAGACAAACTTGTGAAACTTTGCTCGTTAAAGAACCAAATACAATAACATCCAGAAGCAATGGTGGAGCTAGGACTAAAATATATGGTGGATCTAAAAGAAACCAATAGTTTGTTGAATTACATAAAAAGAGACTAGATTAATGTATTAAAAAATTATAGGGGAATACAAACAACTGAATATATATCAAATGTTTTTTTAGCATGAAGACAAATATCTCCCAGGGCTAATGAGCACAGGTTAAGCTTAAAACATGACATACTGCAATGCCTGACACCATGTAAATTACAAATCGGCACAACTCATGACCATACACTGGGGAAGCAAGTATTCAGTTTGTAAACAAATAAATTGTGCACAAATATATCAGTTCTTACGAGATACAAGTTATTGTTTGTCAACAAGTTAAAAAACATAATAAGTGTACTTTCTAACTCGCACTGTCAAGGTATCTCCTATCCCAAAAGGAAAGTATCAGATAGCATTTAAGCACAACTATCACTGTACCAAAAATTTGTCCATTTAAATAAAAAGCATGATTAAGTTACTCACTTCTACAACATCACCCTCCTTGGCAACAACTCTTTTGATAAATACATCATCATCCGTATATCCCACTTCCTGTATAGAACATTTTATAGTACAGGAGGATGTACACAAAAACTTGCATATAATGATTGTCACAGTTAAAGGTACTCTACTTACCTGCAACACGGGTGGACTTTTGAAGATAACTATGTCATTTACACATGGTTTTCTGAAGTAATATGTCACCTAATAAAGGATAAAATACTAATTAGAAACAAACAATCTCAGATGCAGAGGAGACATCTTTAATGCGTAAGCATTCATAATGTTTAATTATTGAAAAAAAATCTAACAATGGATAAAATCACCTAAGCAACGATTTGGTTGAGTTGCACCAATGTAATTATTGATAAAGATGAGATCACAAAGAAGACCAAAATGACAGAACCCTAAAAATGCTGAAGCCATAATTCTAATGGGTTAAGCTATAATATTTTCTAGCCATAAGTTTATACTGGATTTTCAGTAAATGAGATAATTTCAGAACCTAACCAGTCTTCTACACAGCAGCCAAATCACATGTACATTACACGTGTTACAATGTGGCCTGACTTCAGGTCATCTCCCAGAAGCCCAGTGTACAGTCAAGGCCTATTCAGCCCTAGTTATCCTTCTAGACCTCTAAACTAGTTCAAATATGGATCGATTCAGCATGTTCAGCTTCCGACAGCTTGGTACAGCCTTTGGACACATTAATCCATAAGAATTCAGTACAGAAGAGTCCAATCCAGGATGGTATGAGTTTGCAATTTTCTCTCAGACGGAAGACAACTTCTCTGTGGTTTTATAGAAGGAAAGAAGACCTATTTACTTTTGGTAAAAGACTGGGAAGTTCAGTCCCTAGTTAGAATATAAGCTGAGAGATCCTTTCTAAAGACTCTCCAATAAAATAGGAGAGGAGAGGGGTAACCAAAACTTCTCACCAAATTCTACTAAGAATACGATAGACTTTTCTGTTATTTGTTATTCTCAAGCTGATTCTTGTCATTATTCTTGTTGTTAATTTAGTTGGTCGCACATGTCAAAATAATGTCCGTGATTTCCAGTTTGCACATGATATAGGCTAGGCAAGTTGATGGGCAAATGATCATCCGTAAGTGATCTTTTCCTATCAATCCAAGTTCATTTATTGCAAATGTCAAGAGCAATTTATATCAATATATGCTTTTGCAAGATCTAATACTTAAAAAACATTGCATTGAGGTCATCAATCTTTAACCCGAAGCCATCTTAGTTAGAACCTAACCCTAACTCGTACCCGTAGTTGGGTCAGCAATCATTTTTGCATATACCAACAGTATCAAGAACTCAAATCCAGCATTCTTCTCCAAATGTTAGCTACCAAACCCACAACCAAATCATTTTCCTCCTCAAGTATTTCACTACGAGATTGCCTTTTGAGAACTTCAACAGAACAGATAATCAAGATTGAATCTTTACCGTGGAGCCAAGAACAGTACCTTTTCGGCAACAATGCGATCTCCAACATTAAACGTGGGGTACATCGAAAGAGAAGGAATGAACCGCGGCTCGGCTACGAACGTCCGAAAGGCCAAGGAAATCGCCAGCGCCCCCAAGACAGTCTTGGCGTCCTCCTTGGTGATACTCACCCATTCCGGCAAAAGACCTTTCCTTTTCTCCTCCTCCTCCTCCTCATCCTTCTCGTCCTCCTCCTCCTCTCCTTCATCCCCACCCTCCCCGTTCCCGCTTCCACCGCCGCCATTCTTCCAGTTCAACAGCGGCGGGGCGTCAATCTCGTCGCTCCGGTCGTCCACTCCCCTGCCGCATCCGACCTGCCTCCGGTGCTCCCGCGGCCGGAAGAGCTGGAACCCCAAAAAATTGGAGCTCTTCGGCGGAGAAGAAGAGCGGGCACGGTTATAGGCGGCACTTTTGGAGGAGCAGATGGATTTGCAGTGGTTGGGGCTGGGGTTCTTGGAGGATAATTGGGAGGTGCAACGAGAAAAAGAGGAAGAGGATGGGAAATTGGTCGCTTCGGTGATAGCGTTCTTAGAGGAAGAAACGAGGTGACTGGTTTTAGGGTTAGGGTTTTGAGAGGTGGGAGCGAAGAACCGGAGAGATGACATCGTCCTTCTCGGCCACCTCCCTTCCCCGTTTCCCTCAGTGAAAGATTGGAATGATAAAGAGTTATTTTTAGTTATTATGATTATAATATATATATATATTTTTTTTTCTAATAAATTTTTTTCTTTTATTCAATAATGTTTCTTTTTTTTTAATTAATATTTATAATTAAAAAAATACTCAAACGGTCTCTCAAAAAGTTAGAATTATATATATATATATATATATATATATATATATATATATATATATATCAATAGTATAAAAATTAAATAAAAAATTGACTTACTATGATGTTTTGTTAAAAAAATAATAATTTATTTTAAAATAGTATATATGATATAAATAGACTCCTAAGCTCAACCAAACTAACTCTAAATTTAAAAATATAATATCGAATGATATATGAGATAACTAAAGAAATATAATATAATATCATTTATAGTATTTTTTAATAATGTATAGTATTTTTAGTACTCAATAAAAATACTATAAACGTTATTAAAAAATACTATAAATGAGTTAAATAAAATTCCTGTAATAATTTAAAACCAGTGAAAAAATTAATAAAAAATTTTGATGGGAAAATTTGATTGAATATATTTTAGATATTTTTTGAATTATGGACACGCTTAAAATAAAGCAAAGAGGCATTGTGAGGATTTTTTTATAGAAATATACAATTAATTTTTGTTGTCATTATCATTGGACTTAATATTTTTTGCGTAATAATTCATATATATCAAAGTAATAGAAAAATTATCTCAAATTAAGATTTCCATCACAAGAAAAAGAAACAAAAATTACATTCTCCAAGCAAATACCAAATTGAGCCAACTGTATGCCATCCATTTCTTGTTGCTGACCCGAAAGCATACTCATCTCCAACTCACGTATCACAGAGGCCTCACTCTTTCTTGCTGCGTGCGACCCGTACTCACCGGTGCTTGAGCTCTGCTCGCTGCCGCCGCTGTCGTCTTGGCTCGTCAAAGTGTTCGCCAGCCTTCTCGTCTCCGTCATGTACCCGTACTGCCCGCTCTGACCAGGTCGCCCCGCCTTCGCTAAGCTCGTCAACACTTACGCCTCCTTCCAATGCTCGAACAACCTGCTCAAGGTCAAGAAGCTTCTGATCACCATGATCATGGTGGACGAAGATGAAAGCTCGGTGGTCCTTGACTCATTCGAGGTGTCAGGCTTGCCGAGTGAGGGGTGCAAGCAGCAGCACCGGCGATCATACGCCCCATCTCCTTGTAATCGTGGTCATCCCCTACCTCTGGATCAACGAGAGCGTCGTGGTCTCCTGCGTCGAGTGCTCGAGACATCAGTGGCCGTGCCTGCAACAAGATCGATGATGCATGATGGAAGATAGTCAGATCTCGAGAGAACAGGACGCCTACTACCGATCACTTCCAGAATCACTACCCCGAAGGAGAAACGTCGTCCGTCACTTAAATGCTGTTAGATTATGTAATCCTATTTAATTAAGTAAGATATATTATATATATTGATCTCTATGGGCTAAGTGTGCATCATAGTACATCTGATAGCATCTTAGCAATTGAGATATTAAAGTTTTTCTCTTAATCTCTCTCTCCCCTAATCCTCTAATCCATCAATCAGATCCGAAGATGCAGCGTTTGTAGATTAGATAATGTTTATTCTTCTGAACAACAAGAAAGATACTCATCGTAATATTGTTAGATCCAATTTATTTTATTTCAATCTTAGCATAAAAGTTTTTTCGTATTACAGATAACATGATTACAGATTTTATGCTAACAATTGGTATCAGAGCTAAGTTCTTGAGATCAAATATATTAGATCTATTATTTTTGTTTACGATGCCTGAATGATTCGTCGGATATTATTAATCTGTTTTTTCTATATGATTTGCTCTATTACTAATTATGAGCAATGTAAAATTTTATGTTTGATCGATGAATTTACTGTTTACTATCATCGATGTTATTGAGACGATCATCTCTGTTGATCGTTGTCGATGAAGGGTCGTGTACCACCTCGTAGTCGCGCATCACGGTCGTGTGCAGACAGCGGTCCGCTTGTGAGCGGTGGCGGCACCACGAGCATCCCACACCGCGTGTGAACGCGGTGACCGCGAAAGGCGACGACTGCACCCCGTGTGAAGGTGACGGTCGCCCTCACGCATAATGGTGGCGCCCGCAAAAGGCGCATGCGGAAGGGCGGTGGTCACAGATGGCGGCAGCCACTACCCCCGTGGACAGTGGGTAGCGGTTGCGGTTGCACCAAGGCGACAACCAAGCGTGGGCAGGAATCGTCGCAACAGTCGCACGCTGGCAACAGTCGCGGCCAGCCGTGCATGTCGTTCGTAGGCAGGAAAGGCCGCAGTGTCGCAGTGGCCGTGCGCAAGCAACGTTGCCGCTTTCGATCCGAAGATGAAGCGCTTGTAGATCAGATAAGGTTTATTCTTCTTAACAACAAGAAAGGTATGCATCGTAATATTGTTAAATCAAATTTATTTAATTTTAATCTTGACATAAAAATTTTTTCCCAGATAGCATGATTACAGATTTTATGCTAACAAAAGCAACTCTCAATCTCGTTGGCCAATCCATCGTCTTGACTAACAGCCTCTGGTAATGCACCACCGGACCAGAGAGACGAGATGCCGGTGGTGCACGCGGCTGATGATGTCGACTTCCGCTTAGAACTCGCGCTCGCCCTACCGGCTCTCTTGTTTCAGTCGTTTGACGGTGACTTCTCGGCCATGTTCGAGCTTCCCTTTGTGTTATAAATTGTTCAAATTAAGAATTTCTTTTCAAAAGATTTATTTGAAAAGGTGTTTTCTTTTATTTTTTGGTAGTTATTTTTCAAAGGTTGTGTCTTTTGAGAAAATAGTTATAATTTTCAAAGGTTGTGTCTTTTGAGAAAATAGTTAATTTTCAAAGGTTGTGTCTTTTGAGAAAATATCTATAAATAGCTATTTGGGGGTAAATTACAGAGACAACTCTTTCATGCTCTTCTTCTTTACTCTCCAAGTGATTGAGTTAGACATTCTCTAATTCCTTTCTGAAGATTCTTTATTGTTTGCTCAATACAGATCTTCTAAAGGCTTGTCATATCCACTAAAACTATTTGCATCAAACCCAGAGCAATCTTATTGAGAAGAGGGTGCAAATATCGTTTTTAGGAAAGTGTTTATACACGTTTCAAGCCTAAATATCTTTCCTAAAGTATTCTTGATCTTGTGTTTGTTATTTGTTTCCATAGTGGGTTTTATCCTCTTCTTTGTCGTACCTCTTTTTTCTAACAATCTAAAAACGATATCTTGTGAGTTTATTCAAATTCACTATGGAGGCTACAAATACCATCAAATTATTGAATCAAGATTTTGTTCGTTTGGATCGTTTTGATGGAACGAATTTTACCCGTTGGCAAGACAAGATGAAGTTCATGTTGACTGCTTTGAAGATCTTCTATGTGCTTGATCCAAATCTTCAACCAATTCCTGATCCAACCGACGATGACACCGATGAAATCAAGGCTGAACAAAAGAAAAGAAATGAAGATGAAGTCATGTGTAGAGGACACATTCTCAATGCTCTTTCGGACCGGCTTTATGATCTTTATACGGTGGAACCATATGCAAAAGCAATTTGGAATGCTTTGAAATTCAAATATCATGCCGAGGAAGAAGGTACAAAGAAATTTTTAATTTCTAAATATTTTGATTACAAGTTTGTGGATGGCAAGCCAATCTTGGCACAAGTACATGAGTTGCAGGTCATTGTTAATCAATTGAAGGCTGAAAAAATTGAACTTCCTGAACCTTTTCAAGTAGGGGCTGTAATAGCCAAGTTGCCTTCATCTTGGAAAGGGTATAGGAAGAAGATTTTGCATGACTCCAAGGATATTACTTTGGATCAAATTCAAAAACATCTTCGAATCGAGGAGGAATCGAGGATAAGAGATAAGAGTGAGAACTCTTTTTGCAATATAAAAGCAAATGTTGTGAATCAACCTAAGAATTCCAACAAAAGCAAACAAAACAAGGAGAATCATTTTGGCCCCAAAAGGGATCAAAGAAAATTTAAGAAGCCACAGAGTGGAGGCTGTTTTGTTTGTGGAAAACCTGGTCATTTTGCTAGGGATTGCAGATTTAAAAAAGGCCAGAAACCAAAAGTCAACTCCGTTGAGGGAGATGATAATATAATCGCTACGGTGAGCGAAGTGAATGCCATATTTGGCAAGGTTTCTGGTTGGTGGTACGATACTTGTGCTACTGTCCATGTTTACTATGATAAGGGACTCTTCAAGACTTACAAAGAAGTCACAGAAGGGCAAGAGATTCAAATGGGAAATGAAGTTCGTTCTAAGGTGATTGGCAAGGGAAATGTGGAACTCACTTTCACTTCAGGTAAGAAAGTCACTCTTACTAATGTTCTTCATGTACCGGATATGAGTAGAAATTTAGTGAGTGGGAATCTCCTTAGCAAACCTGGAATTAAATCTGTTTTTGAATCCGGGAAGTTAATTCTATCCCGTAATGGAACTTTTGTTGGAAAAGGCTATTCCGCTGAGGGAATCGTCAAATTATCTATTGTTGACAATGATTCTAAAGTTAATAAAGATATTGCTTCTATTTATATTGTTGATTCTTATTCATTATGGCATGATAGATTAGCACATATTGGAATTAGCATGATTAGAAGAATGGTTAAGTGTGGCCTAATAAATTGTCATTTTGATGATCTTAATAAATGTGAAATTTGTGTTAAATCAAAGATGATGAAGAAACCCTTCAAAAGTGTTGAAAGATATACTAATTTGTTAGATTTAATACATTCTGATAGATGTGAATTAAATGGCATATTAACGAGAGGAGGTAATAGATATTTTATTACTTTTATAGATGATATGTCTAGATTCACATATGTGTACTTATTGAAACATAAAAATGATGCTTTTAATGCTTTTAAGGCATATAAAGCAGAAGTTGAAAATCAATTGGGGAAGAAAATTAAAGCTTTAAGAAGTGATAGAGGAGGAGAATACTTTCCTAATGAATTTAACTTGTTTTGTGAACAACATGACATAATTCATGAATGTTCAGCACCTAGAACACCTGAGCAAAATGGATTAGCAGAAAGAAAAAATAGAACTTATCTAGAGATGATTAATGCTATGTTGTTGCATGCTAAATTATCTTATAATTTGTGGGGAGAAGCTTTATTGGCTGCATGTCATATCTTAAATAGAATTCCCTCTAAAAAGAATAAGATCTCTCCATATGAGTTATGGCAAGGAAGACAACCTAACATTGGTTATTTTAAAGTGTGGGGGTGTCTTGCATATTATAAGAATAATGATCCTCAAAGGACAAAATTGGGACCTAGAGGAATCAAATGTGCATTTATAGGCTATGCCTCAAATAGCAAAGCATATAGACTTCTTAATTTAAAGTCTAATATCATAATAGAATCTCGAGACGTGGAGTTCTTTGAACATTTATTGACTTCTAGTAATAATGTTCATCCTCCAACTAGTGAAGAGTCACTAGTGAAGAAATCTCAAAAGATTGGTGAGCAATCAAGTTCACAAGAGGTTGGAGAGCAATCTTACGAATTAAGGAGAAGTACTCGTGTACGAAAAGCAAAAACATTAAAATCGGATGAGATTGATTCTCAAAGTATTTCTTTTTACTTTGTAGAAGGAACTAATGAGAGAGTATTAAAAACAATTCCTCTTGTTTTACAAGTGGAAGATGATCCTAAAACATTTAAAGAAGCTATGGCTTCTCGTGATGCTACTTTTTGGAAAGATGCTATTAATGATGAGATGGATTCTATTATGTCAAATCATACTTGGGAACTTGTCGATTTACCTTTTGCCTCAAAACCTATTAGTTGTAGATGGATATTTTGTAGGAAGTATCATACAAATGGTACTCTCCAAACGTTCAAAGCAAGGTTAGTTGCTAAAAGATTTCGACAAAAGGAAGGAATAGATTATTTTGACACATATGCTCCTATGGCTAGGATCACATCTATTAGAATTATTTTTGCTTTAGCATCAATTTTTGATCTTTATGTTCATCAAATGGATGTCAAAACGACATTTCTAAATGGAGACCTCGATGAGGAGGTTTATATGGAACAACCCGAAGGTTTTGTTCTACCGGGAAATGAACATAAAGTGTGTAAACTTATTAAATCATTGTATGGTTTAAAGCAGGCTCCAAAACAATGGCATGAGAAATTTGATGCAATAATTCTTTCTAATGGATTTGTTCATAATATTACAGATAAATGTGTTTATCTCAAAACTTGTGATGACTATATGGTGATAGTTTGCCTTTATGTTGATAATATGCTAATAGTGAGCAACAACATAAAAGGTATTGTAGAAATAAAGAGGTTTCTATCTTCAACATTTAAGATGAAAGATCTTGGGCAAGTTGATACTATACTAGGTATCAAGGTAAAAAGAAATAGTGGGGGATATGTTTTGAGTCAAACTCATTACATAGAGAAAGTATTGGAGAAATTCAGTCACTTAAAAATCAAAGAAGTAAATACCCCATTTGACCCAAGTATCAAATTAGTCAAGAATGTTGAAAGAACAGTGGCTCAATTAGAATATTCAAGTGCTATAGGAAGTCTTATGTATGCAACGCAGTGCACAAGACCTGATATAGCATTTGCAGTTAGTAAATTGAGTAGATTTACTAGCAATCCAAATGTAGAGCATTGGAAGGCTATTGAAAGAGTTCTTGGGTACCTTAAACGAACCAAAGATTATGGCCTACAATACTCAAAATTTCCTGCTATTTTAGAAGGATATACTGACGCAAGTTGGATATCGAGTTTTGGAGATAACAAATCCACTACTGGTTGGGTGTTCACCTTGGGAGGTGGTGCTGTTTCTTGGAAGAGCAAGAAACAAACGTGTATAACTCACTCAACTATGGAATCAGAATTTGTTGCTCTAGCAGATGCAGGAAAGGAGGCTGAATGGTTGAGGGACTTTCTATTAGAAATTACATTGACTTCTAAGAGTGTGAATTCAATTTCTATACTTTGTGATAGTCAAGCCACTTTAGCTCGTGCATATAGTGAAATATATAATGGAAAGTCAAGACATATAAGTCTTAGACATGATTATGTGAGGAAATTAATCAAGAGTGGGATTATTTCACTCACATTTGTGAAAACAAGTGAGAATTTGGCTGATCCATTCACCAAACCTCTTACAAGAGAAGTTGTAAGATCAACATCAAAATGGATGGGGCTAAAACTCCTTGAATAAAAGATCCACCAATGATAGCAACCCTACTCAACATTATGAAATGAGTAATGAAGAGTTCAAAGGGTAAGAACAAGTCATTGATATGTGGAGTGGTTTAGCACTTTGAAATATTTTATGAGTCCCATCTAAAGATGTTAAAGTGATGGTTGTCACCGAATGAGGGTTGAGTTAATTATACTCTTAATGAAGTTCAGTCAAGTTAGGACAAGTATCTCAAAGAGTGACAAAGATACTATAAGAACTTCACATATATGAACTTAGAAGTAGTGCCGCTTCGATTGAGAGTTGGAGTTTCTCTCGTAAAAGTTCATGAACTTGGATGAGCCCAAGGCCATATTAGGGCTAAGCGAGATTTTATGAGGAATACAAGAATGTTGTATTTATGTGTGTGGTATCACTGGTGTTGTCATGAGGAATAACAAATTCAAAGCTTTTATGCTATTTGGGATTTCGACTTCACTTTGTGATGCTTACACTAAGGTAATATTCAAATCGAAAGATATATTACTTTATTCATAAATACTATTTAATCACTTGGAGAAAATTTTAAATTTGAACAAGTGGAGGATTGTTATAAATTGTTCAAATTAAGAATTTCTTTTCAAAAGATTTATTTGAAAAGGTGTTTTCTTTTATTTTTTGGTAGTTATTTTTCAAAGGTCGTGTCTTTTGAGAAAATAGTTATAATTTTCAAAGGTTGTGTCTTTTGAGAAAATAGTTAATTTTTAAAGGTTGTGTCTTTTGAGAAAATATCTATAAAAAGCTATTTGGGGGTAAATTACAGAGACAACTCTTTCATGCTTTTCTTCTTTACTCTCCAAGTGATTGAGTTAGACATTCTCTAATTCCTTTCTGAAGATTCTTTATTGTTTGCTCAATACAGATCTTCTAAAGGCTTGTCATATCCACTAAAACTATTTGCATCAAACCCAGAGCAATCTTATTGAGAAGAGGGTGCAAATATCGTTTTTAGGAAAGTGTTTATACACGTTTCAAGTCTAAATATATTTCCTAAAGTATTCTTGATCTTGTGTTTGTTATTTGTTTCCATAATGGGTTTTATCCTCTTCTTTGTCGTACCTCTTTTTTTCAACACTTTGTACACCGATCCGAACACACCCATACCGATCCGAACACACCCTCTCCGAGGAAATTAGCGTGGGAGAACCAGTCTGTTGCACCCGCCAGTTCTTCGTATGTGAAGCCAATCCGATGCAGACCACCGTGGGTGGTGGCTGGTTGCGGAGCTAATGGATGTTTCAGCTCCCATCAGCTGCTCGACAGCGGTGTCGGATCAGAAGGGTAGGAAGGTGTTCGATCCGGCTTTGGTGTTTTCTTGTATGAAGTATATTGTAAATATCATTGTACACTATGATCTTGAGAGGGTCGCTCATGTAAGTAAAGTGGTGAGAACAATATGATGTAATAATATATATTGTTATATATATAAATGATGAGGGATGATGACAGCTGACAAAATGAACTTACATCATCAACGAAAACTAAAATTGAAGTCATTAGAAAAATAGAAGAAAAGTTACACGTAAGACAAAAAAAAAAAAACCAAATACCAAAACTTTCACAAATAATTGAATGCTAATTAAACTATTGAATCTAATATATAAAAAAAGGTGACATATAGTCTATATATATATATATATATATATATATGTATATGAATCTATTGGCTTATTTTTTTTATACTTCCTAATAAAACATAACATAAAAAAAAGATTTAATTTGAATAAAACCGAACGAAGTAAAAAACTAAAATACTTTTTTTTTAAATTTAAATTATATTTTTTTTATTTTAAAATTATTTTAAATAAAAAATAACGATTTCAATCAAAATCAAAATGATCGATTGTGACCTAAGTCTAAGTGATATACTTGAACTCAAAATCGATGGTTTTAGTTTTGTGATTCTAATTTCATCATTTTAAAATTTTTATATTTTTTAAAATTATAAATAATAAAAAAATATCCCTAAAGACAAATCATTTATATGTTATTGAGAGGGGCAAAGTGGTAATTTTTCTTAGTCCAACTCGTTTGATTGATTGATTTATTTATTTTTAATTATGAAACCAGTGATTTGGATCGAAATTATTAGTTTTAATTAAAAAATCAAAAATCGGTAAAACCATCGAACCAATTTGGTTGCGATTCCAACGCGGTTGAAACGGTAAGGCAAAAGGGAGACTCCATGAGCTTATAATTCCGTGAATTGGTTAATAATAATAATATTAATGTCTAAAATTCCTTGATTGCTTTCGTGGTTCGTCGAATTTTCTGAGGTCTGAGCCAATTGGAGCCCATTAAACCCGGCCGAAATCCGATCCAACTCTGGGCCGATGGGTTGGCTAATAATAATATTCGTGTCTAAAATTCCGTGATTATTTATTTTCGTGAGACGGTATCGATTTCTCAAATATAGAAAAATTAAAACTTTGCATTATGGGATTGATTGATGCAATTACAAATCAATATATTACTTTTCATTTACGACAGCTGGAAAAAAAATAGTGCACGCTCATCTCCAGTTGTTTTGGTGGGTTCCAACAAGTGGAGGGCAGAGAAAGCAGTCCCCCCTTTCTCCCTTCCTCTCTACTCCTTTTCTTTCTCCGTGTGTGTCAGAGAGAGGGAGGGAGAGAGGAAGAGAGATAGAGAGAGAGAGAGAGAGGATGCCGGGGAGCCACGATCAGCGGTCGAGATCTGCCAAGGCGGTTACCATCCACGGCTGCGCCCAGTCCGGGGACCTCATCGGCGTACAGAAGCGGCTCCAGGAGAACCCGTCGCTCCTCAATGCGAGGAACGCCGTCGTACGCCCCCTTCTTCTCCTTCTCGTCCTTGGTCGCCCTTTGTCTCGATGGATTCGTTGTTAGTCGTCGACCGTGTCGCGCTCCTCATTGTTCTTGCTGCTTATTGCTATCTGTTTTTGATCGAATAAAATTAGTTACATGGAAACTTCTATTGCCGATTTGTTGGTTCGCTTCGACGCTTTCATAAGCTTCTGCTGTGTCTAAATTTTTTGTTGTCTTTTTCCACACTTTTGTTAAAATTCTTGTCTTTTTTTTCATTTAATCTTTTTGTTCAAGCAATTTGGTGCTTGAATGATTTCTTTGAACTTTTTTTTTGCCGAGGCATCAAAAGTGGTTGCTTTCGTTTATTCTTCAATCATTTTCAAGATCAATATATGCATCTGATATATCTGTCCTCTTTTTAAGCTGCTAAAACATATATCATACATCTCAATTCGGTAGGAGTTAACGGTTCAAAATTTTAGTTTCATATGTACAACTTTTTCTTATCTTGCTAAATTCTTGAGAGAAATAAAATAGAAAATTGTTATTCTAACTTCTTGATCCGTGACCTGTTTTTATCTTGGGGAAATTTGGTTTTGACGTTCAAATTCAAGGGATCTTTCTAAATTTGCTTTTTGTGAATTTGTTTATGGTTTGGAATTTGGGTTTTGTGGATGTTCTTCTTAATAATCTTCATCAGTTGGTAGAGAATGTTTTTGGGGCAGAATTCTTATAAGTTAGTGTTATTCTAAAATCTCGGATGATTAGCACATTGTCTTATTTTCGATGTTGGTTTGGCAAAATGGTGACTATAAGCCTTTGGATCTTTTCAGAACCTCACCTTATGCATTACTTAAAGCATCAATGTACTTAATGTTGCCATTTGATAGTCAGGTTACTCTTGTGGTTAGGCGTGCTTAGTTTAGATCTTGCCAATTGTTGATCACATTGTCTACCACAAGTGCTACTTATTCTTGCAACACTTATGTTCATCGAGGTTTCTGATTATTTGTAGATGGCACAAACACCACTTCATGTGGCAGCTGGATATAACAATACTAGTATCGTCAAGTACCTGCTTGAGTGGAAAGGTCCAGAGAAAGTTGAGCTGGAGGCAAGGAACATGGTAGGCTGAGAGAAATAATTTCTTCTTATCAGTGTAAGCATTACCAAACTATTTGTTCGTTAACGCCCATCGGTGCATACTGATTGCAGTATGGTGAAACACCATTGCACATGGCAGCGAAAAATGGTTGCAGTGAATCAGCAAGGATGCTTCTCAGACACGGTGCTTCTCTTGAGGCAAAAGCCAATGCAAGTTCTTTAACAGCATTATTCATTTTTCTCCCAAGTCATGGATTACAGATCTATAATTTTGGCTGCCTTGCCATATGTTTCTGGTTTACTATCCTTGTGCACTGACATTCCCTTACCTTTATTTTTTTTGTTATGTCAATTTCAGAATGGAATGACTCCATTACATTTGGCTGTTTGGCATGCACTGCGAGCAGAAGATAGCATTACAGTGAGCACATTGCTAGAATATAATGCTGATTGTAGTGTCAAAGATAATGTAAGCTTTCATTATTTAGCATTGTCGGATTATCTTGAAATATCTTGAAAGAGCATGTGGATAGCAGACATCTAACTGTACTCTTTGTATGATAGGAGGGAATGACCCCTTTAAATCATCTCTCAGATGGTGCTTCTAGCGAGAAACTTCGAGGACTCCTTGGTCGGCATATGGAGGAGCAAAGAAAGCGAAAAGCAATTGAGTCATGCAGCGAGGCAAAAGCAAAAATGACTGAGTTTGAAGCAGCTATCTCAAATATTGTGGGATTGCAGGAGCTCAAAATGCAATTGCGTAGATGGGCTAGGGGTATGCTCTTTGATGAGAAGCGCCGGGCATTGGGATTAAATATAGCACCAAGAAGGCCTCCACATATGGCGTTCCTTGGTAATCCTGGAACAGGTACTTGCTACCAGACATAATACTATGATAGGCTCTGGTCCGTAAGTTGCAAAATATGTGATACAACTTTCCATTTTGGCAAGAAGTTGGATATGCTGCTCTGGCATCTGATCGAGTTGATCTCTTTTAACAATCTGACTTTTATGTGTAATTTTGATGTGAATTAAACTTGAAAGGGCCAACTCCATAATATTAAGAAAAAATAATCCTAAATCTCTTTTCTCTGAAACATAATACATTTTTCGGGGAAAATGTATATGCATTTGAATGTGTTGATCACTTAAACTACAAATTATTATCTTTGATTATCGCAAAGATTTCTTATAATGCTTCTGATATCTGACAGGCAAAACGATGGTCGCCCGGATTCTTGGGAAACTCCTCCACATGGTGGGCATTTTATCTACTGACAAAGTAACAGAAGTGCAAAGGACCGACCTAGTTGGTGAATTTGTGGGGCACACAGGACCAAAGACTAGGCGCAAGGTATATATACTTTTATTTTGCAATAGATATTAGCTTCAGAGTTATTTACCTGACATCACAAAATGGCCTGTTAATTTCTCTATCTGTAGTTCTCGATGCACAAAAAGATCTTTAAGTTGCTTCTCTTTCTTTCTATCGACCCTCTATTGCACCATGAACCATTTATGTTGCCCATCACAATTTTCTTCTAGTAGTGTGTTTTGTTTAAATGTAAGATGTATTCACATAGATTTGGTCAAAATGTGATTTTCTTACACTAATTTGGGGGCTGTGCTGTGTTAAAGTTGTTGGATCAAACATCCTAATGTTACATTAAACTATTTTTTCCCAGATAAATGAAGCAGAGGGAGGAATACTTTTCGTCGACGAAGCCTACAGATTGATTCCAATGCAAAAAGCAGATGACAAGGACTATGGCTTAGAGGCACTCGAAGAAATAATGTCCGTGATGGACAGTGGAAAGGTGGTGGTGATATTTGCCGGGTATTCTGAGCCAATGAAACGTGTGATCCAATCGAACGAAGGGTTCTGTCGGAGGGTAACCAAGTTCTTCTACTTCGACGACTTCAACACCACCGAACTTGCTCAGATTCTTCATATCAAAATGGACCACCAAGATCAGAATAGTTTACTGTATGGGTTCAAGCTCCACCCATCTTGTAGCGTCGAAGCCGTTGCAGAGTTGATCGACAGAGAGACGACGGATAAACAAAGGAGGGAGATGAATGGGGGTTTAATTGGTCCATTGCTTGCAAATGCTCGTGAAAACTTAGATCTTCGTCTTGATTTTGATTGCACCGACACTGATGGTTTAGTGACAATAACATTGGAGGATCTGAAAGCAGGCCTGGAACTACTTTCACCATGATATTTCTCTGCTTAGCTTACAGCTTCACTTCTTGTAGTCAGCTCAGCTCCAACAAATAGCAGATTGTCACACTGCAACAGTAGTAGGTATGATTCGTTGCTGCTGATGTATTCTTTCCAATGCAATGAGTAGTAAATCTCAGGTTGTATGGGATAAATGATTAATTGTTTGCTTCTTATTTGATGGTGTAATACGTAAAAGCAAGTTTGCTTCTGTTCTATAAACCGTTTGTCATTTGTTCTTTAGCCATTAACATGAGAAATCATGAATAGTTTCCGTTCTAATCTATTGGAGGGGTCACATGGAGACGTCTGTCGAACAGCACACAGTTGGTGAGGCACATGGAAGAGATATATTGTGTTAGATCTGCTAATGAGACTGACAAATGGTATCTTTATGTGGATCCACATGCGGTTTAAATGGATGACATGAACGGGTTACGATCCGCTTCTTATCGGGTAAAGCGGCGTTCCGCATCCGATCGATGTTGCCGTATCTTCGATGGGGTCATCCGATGCGGTCCCGATGGAACAAGACAGGAACATAGGTCGACCGAAACAAGCGCAAGCCAAATCAAACAGAGATTTGGGCAATTAGAAATCGGACGGTGGTACGAGCAAGATCAAAGCTTTCAGATCGATGGGGCTGTGCGTTTGGTGGTCCTTGAGCGCATGATTTCGCATTTTGGGACGGTCGATTTCTGGTCTGAAGACGACGAGAGAGTTCTTTTTCTTTGCCCTCGCACGGGAGGTGTCCTCGATTACGCATTATTCTTATTTGAAGGTTTGAATTTGGCCACGCAAAGTTTCAATTTTATTCCCCCGTATTCACGCAGTTCATTAGTCGTCGCATATCATATCGCATTCGTTATTCACCTTTTTTATAAAAAATAAAAATAAAAATAATTAATATATGAGAGGGAAGTAACATATAATGGAATAGAAACTCCATCAAATATCATTTCTACCTCAACCACTAGTAAACCTTTTTCTATTAAATTGGGATTTCTATTCTCATAAAACATAAATTAAAATTCACAAATCCTATTAGTTATGATTGACTCTCTACCCGTTTGCATTCATCAAAGCCTATTAATTTTTTTTCTCTTACTATTCTTGATTTATTTTCAATATATTTTAATGATTATTTTGTTGTATTTTGATATATAATTTAAAAAAATAGCATTTGAACTTTTAAGAAATTTATGTTTAATATACTTTGTGAAAGTATATAAAATAATATTTTGGATTAGAATTTTTTTATGTTGCATTAAACTAAATCGGACACGTATATATATACCGATCAATATTCATTAATTTGATCATAATACAATTTGTGTACCTTTTATTTTTATTATTTTATTTAACAAGATAAGATAAGAGAATTCGGTATATCATTTGTTACTGCATCATATCAGTTGGATTGATATAAATAACATTTAGGGATTTATAACGTCCGTTATATATCTAAATAAAAACATGATATATAGGCTTCATGTCGAACCTACGAAAACAGCGCGGGAAAACAAAGACGCGGAAGAAGAGGAGGAAGAGAGAGGAGAACGAGGGGGCGAAATGGGAGAAGAGGATTCGAAGCCACCGCAGCGCGACTTCCCGGCGTTCCCTTTTGAGCCCTATCCGATCCAGACCGACTTCATGAGTTCTCTCTACGATTTCCTCGACAAAGGAGGCGGCATCGCCATGCTCGAGAGCCCCACCGGTACTCCTTTCAACTCTCTGCTTTCTCCATCTCCGTCGGTTTCCGTTTCCACATCGCGACCTGTTATGGATTCCTTCCCCGACGACCCTTCTCTGATTTGGGATCAGGTACTGGTAAAACCCTAAGCCTCATCTGCGGCGTCATGCAGTGGGTCGTTGACCAGAGGAGGAAACAGCGGCAACCGAAGCCGCGTCGCGGTCCCCCGACGCTGAATGCAGATCCCGGTGAAGCCAACCATGGTGGTGATGACGATGAACCCCAATGGATGAGGGACTTCGACGTCACTGCTGCGGATAAGAAAGAGATTCCGAGAAGAAGAAATAGTTTTGCGTTGGGGTATTTTGACAGGAAGGCGTCGATTGCAAAACCAATGGCCGGGAAGAAGATCCCTGTGGAGGCCGTGGATGATGAAGAGGAGTATTTGGTGGAGGAATACGAGAGCGAAGAAGAGGGGATGGGCAATGGCGTTGGGAGACCAAAGAGGAAGGGGGGAAGGGGTTCCAATTGGAGCAGCAGCGATGAGGAGGCCGATGAGGAGGAAGAAGAGGAGGAGGTGACGCCACAGGTTTATTTCTCTAGCCGGACACATTCACAGCTGTCACAGTTTGTGAAGGAGTTCAAGAGGACGGCTTTTGCTTCGGAGCTCAATGTCATTTGTTTAGCTTCGAGGAAGAACCTGTGTAATAACTCTGGTGAGATTGTATTCTGATGTGTTGGTTTAGAGAGGTTATCTTGCACGAGTTATGTTTATATCTGATTGTGACCAGAGGTTTTGAAGCTGGGGAACACTAACCAGATCAATGAACGGTGCTTGGACTTGCAAAAGAACCAGAAAGATGCTAAAATGAAGGTCTGTGAAATTTATTTTATAAAATTTTGTTTCAATTTGTCCTTTTCTTTTTGGTTCTACGGTTTGAGAACCACTTGCCTTTAGTATTATTATCTGGTTACGAATTCTGAGATACACTGGTGCTGCTCCTCGCCAGCTTTCTTTAGTCATGATACACGCGACAAGATGATGCAGATGATGATTTATCCCCTTAAGGCTATTGTTTATCTTTTTATAGTCTTTGCTCCTGGCATGCTAATTGTTAGAGTGAGTCAATTAAGCTACCATAGAATGATATTCAGACAAATCGTTGATTCTTGATGCTAATGATATTATTATTGGAAGCTGCAACTTATACAATGGGCATTCTTATGAAGGTCCTGAATGACAAGGGGAAGGCACGGTGCACAAAGATCGCATCTGGTTGTCCTATGTTAAGAAAGCAGAAATTGCAGAATCTGTTCAAGAGTGAGGTACAGGACAGGGGTGCAATGGACATTGAGGATCTTGTGCAGCTTGGAAGTAAAATCGGGAGCTGTCCATACTATGGAGCTCGTAACATGGTTCGTTCATCTGATATCGTTGTGCTTCCCTACCAATCCCTATTGTTGAGGTCAGCTCGTGAGTCGTTAGGTTTGAATTTGAGGAGGAATATAATAATTATTGATGAAGCCCACAACCTAGCTGATTCCTTCACCAGCATGTACAATGCAAAGATCACCCAGATGCAGGTAACTCCTCCAGAACAAATGTATGAAATTGTTTGATGGATATAAACAAGCGATTGTAAAACAATAGAACCTATTTCAACCAAAAAATTGAGCTAAACTTAGAGACTTTATGATCAACTTATCCATAGAATCTTGATACGTGTTCTGCTTTATGTAACTCCATAGAAGTTACTGTTTAATGTTTGTTACTGGTTACAGTAGGTGTTTTGGCAACTTCAACTTATTAATCTAACTAGTGTTTATCATGCTTGGCTAAACACAACAAGGCTAAAATCACTTCTTTGATTTCATTCTATTGTCAGTTGAAGCAAGTACTCTGCAACCTTGAGTTCTACCTTGACAAGTTTCGAGGTCGTCTGGGAGCAGGAAATCGACGCTACATCCAGACACTTATCATGTTAATTCGGTCCTTCCTTCAACTGGTGCTTCAATTTCATGGCATCGATTCTTGCAGAAATGAGCAGGAGTTGAAAGGGAAACTTGGTGATACTTCGATGACGATAAATGAGTTCTTATTTTCTCTTAACATTGACAACATCAACTTCGTGAAACTCCACAGATATATGAAAGAAAGCAAAATAATTTACAAGGTACCACATTAGTGGCATCCATCTATCCTTGGATTTTATTCCCAGCTGATGACCCTATTGGCTTTCAGGTAAGTGGATATGGAACTAAATTGGCAGGCTTACTGAGAGACTCCATTCATTCTGATAGTCAGGGCAATGATACAGAAGGAAGCATCTTATCTGGCTTTCAGGCATTAGCTGATATTATAATTTCACTGGCAAACAATGATAGAGATGGAAGAATATTACTCTCAGGACTGAAACTTGCTGATCAAAGAGAAGAAAAATACATTAAATTTGTGATGCTTTCTGGAGAGAGAATATTTTCTGAGGTCTATTCTCCCAGGTCCACTAAAATTTTAAAAAAAATACAAAGACTGTTTTGACGGTAGCAACCTAACTTCAAATTTTTTCCTGCAGATTTTGGATCAATCATATGCTGTTATTCTGGCTGGGGGGACACTCCAGCCTATTGAAGAGACAAGAGTACGTCTCTTCCCTAGCTTGTCACTAGAACAAGTGCATTTCTACACGTGCAACCATATTGTCCCTCCAGAGAGTATTTTGCCCATTTCAGTTTCTCGTGGACCATCAGGCATCAATTTTGATTTCAGTTACAATTCAAGAAGTTCTTTGAACATGGTTTGCTCTCAGTCTTATAATTTCTAATTCACTGATGGAACAATAGTTGTAATATTTCTGTTGATTTTATTTGAATGCTAGATGCTATATTGAACCGAAGGCTCAAAGCAGATGTTTATTGCAAAGTTAACGTGCTGTTTGATAGTATTTCTTATGAATATGTAATGTCTAAATGAATGTTATTGAAATAATTAAACTGTGACTGATTCATGAAAGAAAGGTTTATGTCACTCTGGAATGAATATTGTTGATGTATACAACATCACTGCACTTTCATTTATGAACGAACAAAAAGGTTTGGTTAATGGATTTTATTGAGGAATACAAAGGGCCAACACATTATAATTATCTAAGATATAGCCAACGAACTTTGTGGTGTAAGTTACTGTTCACCACTTGTTGGTAACCTAGAAAAAGTGACTAGACTAGCACTGAATGCAAATTATACAGATCATGGAAAAGCCAATTATCATTTCAAAATGGTGTTTAAATTTATTACAAGTAAATTGTAGTTCCTTATATATCAATTGCATTTAGTAATGCAACTCAAATTCTATTATATATAGTAGATCATGGAAAAGTCCGTTATTATTTCAAAATGTTGTCATAAGTTTATTTTCAAGTAAACTGACCTGTGATACCTCATATATCCATTGCATTTTATAAGTGCAACTCAAGTTATAAGACATTCTGTTTTAATTTCCCTTGAGCTTAAATGAGAAATGTAATAGCATATAGTTTTAACTTTTAAGTATATACCCATAGAGAATAGTGAACTGAGTCATTCACCACCTCGAATGTGCTGATTTTTGTAGTTCCTCTTTTTTTAGGTTCTTTGTTGATTGTTTGAGCATGACTTTGACATGTGTTTCTTGATCTGGCACTTATGTATTTAGCTGTCTGTGTTAGAAATCTCTAGGAGTTGCATTAGTGTTGAATTTTCCTGATCTTGTGATCTTTGTGCTAGTGGGCACTTGGTCTTGAGGCTGTTTTTGTAAGTAGCAGATAAAGTGATTCAGCACTATCTGTATCCCTTCATGTTCTTCAATAGAACTAGAGGGACCTGGTTCGGTTACTAGGATTTGACTACCATACTCTATAAATATTGTGACAGATATTCAAATCACATAAACTGTCAATATTCAACTTGGACCACATTGCGGTACTTCCTGGACTTATTACTAGCATATAGGGTATCATCCTTCTTTAACCAGGAATATTGACCTACATAGTTTTGTATGATGGGAAATGATTTATGCAGCCAACCCAAGAAGTTGGGACATTAAGGCTTGTTTTTTACTGTTATCATGTATTATCATTCCTTGAATTTGCCTATTAACAAGAATCTTTTTGATATGATTGTTATATTTGTTGAACACTTCTGAAAGGGCTGTTTTTTGTTATTGACTAATTGATGATGGGATGATTGTGATCAGGACATTATGAGCATGGCCATGGAGTAGGGCTGGTAATATATGGATGTCAGTTTCTTGTTTTAACTTAAATTCCAACTTTTTAGTAATCTATTGTTCACTGGGTGGAGCAATTGGACTAGTCAGCATGGCATGACACTCACCTTGTATGACCAATAACAAGCTATCATAATGCCAAGATTAGATGGCACACTCTCAGTACAATACGAGATCACATATCAGTAACCAGGTAGACCAGTAGTGTTTACTTGGTGTGCCTCAGTATGCTTGGAACACAAAATCCTTGGTTTCTTTTCGAAAATGATAGCTTATTTATGATAAACAATTTAGGGGGTCTTAAGGTCGTCTTACTTTTTTTTGTATACTTTAAATGGACACTAGTAAACTTGGCTAAAACCAATTCTTTCATAGATATGATAGGAGAATATAAGAAATCCTAAAAATATATTGTTGAATTACCAGCACAGTTCATTATTTTTCAGACTTGCACTATCTGCATATCCATTCATTTGATGTCCATGCATAATAGTTTCCATTGCTTGAAGCTATTCCATGCTTGCAGTTAGCTACATCTTCATGGCCTAGTTGCATATAGAGCTACTTTAGACCTGTTAGTGTATACAAGAATGGAGTATAGTTATTTGAGAATTTTTAATGTCTTAGACATAATTGTTACTATGCATCATCTGCAATTTGATGATGAGCGTTTTTTGTTGCCAGCAGCCTAATTCTAGGCACCTAGAAGATTTTTTTTAGAATCCTGTATATAGCTATCACAGTTCATATTTTTCTTTCTGATTGTTATTATGCTACTTAATTTAAGAGAATAATGCCAATTTATTCTCTATGTCTATCTTATGTAATTGTATGGTTTATTTTCCAAGCAGATAGAAGAACTGGGGCGCCTACTTTGCAATCTAGTGGCAATTGTTCCAGAAGGAGTAGTAGTGTTCTTCTCTTCGTTTGACTATGAACGACGAGTTTATGATGCATGGAAGGCTTCAGGACTGCTTTCAAAAATTCTAAAGAAAAAAATTGTATACAGAGAACCCAGAAGCAGTAACGACATTGATCTTGTACTTAAGAAGTACAAAGAAACAATTGCATGTTGTGATAGAACACCGAAATCTTCAGGAATCAGTGGAGCAGTACTCCTAGCTGTAGTTGGTGGAAAGATTTCTGAAGGTATAAATCTAAGTGATGGTATGGGTCGTTGCATTATAATGGTTGGACTTCCATATCCAAGCCCTGATGTTGAATTGATCGAAAGAGTAAAACACATAGAAGGACTAGGAGAAGCCCCCTTACAGCGATGCAGCGAGTCCTTCGGTGGTATACCTTATGATGACTGCAAATCTGGCTTTGAATTTTTAAGAAGTTGCAAGCAAAGAGGAAAAGAGTACTATGAGAACTTGTGCATGAAGGCTGTGAACCAATCAATCGGTGTGGTTTCTTTTTGAGTTTTATTAAGAAATAGCATTTAGTTATTGGCTCTGTCAATGATCTTTTCCTTGCTACTGCAGGTCGAGCTATTAGGCATATAAATGACTACGCTGCGGTCTTGTTGGTGGACTCACGATATGCATGCAACTCATCAAACCGGAGTCCCTCACACCCGACTAACAAGCTACCCCTGTGGATAAAGCAACGGTTTGTTTCAGCCACCCAAGGCTACGGTGAAGTCCATAGATTGCTGCATCAGTTCTTCCAATTTAATAGAAAGAAGATGCCTAAATAAATGCACACAAGCACAAATAATCCGGACTCTCAGATGGATTGCTGCTTCTGCTGAAAACATTCAGGAGTATACATACATCAGATCTCAATGAAGAAGCCACATTTTCTCAGAACAAACACATGCTCGTGGCCGCTTGAGAATTTGCATTTTTGCTTGGTATAATCCTTGTTACTCGTTTCTTTATCTTAGATGTTAGCAATTCTTATTCTCAACAAGATTGTGTAGCTACTTTTCTTTCTTTTGTTTTTGTTTTTTTTAATGTTAATTGAGTTTCTTCGTACCATGATATGTAGAACTTGATCCATAAGCGAATGTTTGAATTCCGCTTTTAGTTATTAGAATCATGTAATTTGCTTCTTTACACGGGAGAGAATGAATCAACTATAATTCAATCAGTTGTGTTGAATTTTGATAGAAGAATGAATGTGTCTTTGGAAACAGTGTAATTTTCATGATCCGAAACTGATGCATTAATCTTCATGATCAGTTGTTATGGTCTTCTTGTCCTCAAAATAGTGTTTGAATGATACATGAATTCACACACTACACCAGTTTAATTGCGTGACCTCTAACTACATCGAGCCGAATGACATCTCAACCAAAGAATGTACTTCAAACTCAGTTCTTTCATTCATAGCTACATCGAACGAGTTCTTATCACCAAAGTGTCTTATGCTCTTTTCTTTCTGCACAACAGAATCTAAACATTGGATACAAACTATGGATGAGTAATATCAATACTCCAATGAACATATGGAACAGGATTCCTAGTTTTACTTCACCCTTGAGAGCTCAGGTCTCCTCCATTGCCAGCCCTCGACTGTTGCTGACCAAGGACCTAAGAGCTAGCTCATAAGCAGAGAAGATGGCTCCATTGACAACAAAGGCCCGGGCAACAGCAGTCCCCATTCCTCGGAACAGCACAGCAACACCTTCTTCTTGTACGCTCTTGCGGATGCAGTCCACAATTCCGAGGTACTTTGGCGGCGGCTGGCCGGCCTGAGGCTTCGATTGCGCCTGCAGTCTGGACTTCACCACATCTAAAGGGTAGCAGCAGATCCAACTCACCACTCCTGCTAATCCTCCGGCGACCAGCATCGTTCCAAGGCTTTCCTGGCAAGTTTTCCGGCAGCCCGGGTGAATCTGCTCTCTTGCGTACTCGTATGTCCAGAAGTAAACTCCATGTGAAGGTGCATCTCTCAGGACAGTGATCCATAGGCCTCGGTATACACCTTTCATCCCTTCCTTGTTTACGATCTCCTTGGCAACGCTGATCGGTCCTATCCCACCTCTTTTGTAGCCCTTGTCACCGGTCATCTGCAGCTGAAGCTTTATCTTCACAAGCTCGACCGGGCTTAGTATCAGACTCTGCAAGGCGCCCGTTCCAACTCCACTCAGCGCAACACTTGTATAGGAAGGGGGTTCGTTCATGCTCTTGGAATCAAAAGCTCTGGAGAAGATTGCATACACCTGGAAGACCATGGCATTCTGCACAAGGAAGGACGATCGATGCACATACGAATGAGCTTTGCTAATTGCTAGCAGTTATTGTAGGCTCTCCGAGACACGAGGAAGCAGACCTGGAAGGCGACGGAGGCGAGGGGAGCGCCCATGCCGCGGTAGAGCGCGGCGGGGCCCTCGGTCGCGAGGATGCTGCGGAGGAGGCCCACGGCCGAGACGGGGCGGCGGGCGGTAGCGGTAGCGGTAGCGGCAGCGGCGGGCGATGGAGCCGGCGGCTGCTGCAGGCTGATGCGGAGCGTGTCGAGGGGGTGGCCCGAGACGACCCCGGCCATGCCGCCGATCCCTCCCGCCACGAACTCCCTCCCCCAGCTGCTCGCCATGAACTCCGGCCAGAACTCCATCTCCCCACCACCATTCCACACTCTCCGCCTTCCTCCTAACAAGACCTTACTTAATTAATACTCCTTGAACAGCGCAGGAAAGAATGGGACGAAGAGCAAAGGGAGGCGCGCAGGAAGCGGCCAAAGACTCTGGTTCCGAGGGCGCCGTGCGCGCTCCTGAGACTGGCGGACGGCAGCCGTGAGACCAACCGCACCGGTGCTTGGTTTAATGCGAGCGGTGCAGGGGAAAGTTGCGTCTTTTCCTTACGTTCTGGTGGTGCTGCGAGCGTCAGAGGCCTTGCAGCGGTCGTGGTACGACAGGGAGAGGAAGGCGGGTCGAATACGTGGATGGATGTGCTAAGGCATGCTAAATCCGTGCGCAGGAGGAAGAAGACCCGATGACGAGAGAGAGACTGGATCACGTTCAACACATGAGCAAGACGTGTAGTTATCTTCTTCGTCGTTGGTTATCCACACGAGAGAAATGGCAGGCATTGCTTCGTCATGTGGTGCAATGTAATGTTGGATGCCGTCACGACTCAATAATTGATAAGAACCACTTACCAAAGATAATTAATCCTAAGTTGAGAGTCTCAATCCCTTCCCTTCCACATTGTGTGGGATTAAACTTAGAAATTAAATCAACTTAAAACTATGAGTTTCACAAAATTCAAAAAACACGAACTCCTAATTAATTTAGTTGATAAAAACTTAGAATTCCATCTTTGGTCATTTATTCCATAGAATTTTATAAATAAAATATTTTTTATAGTATTTATATTAAATCCATGGATTGTCATAAAAAAAATAAGGCAATTCAACTTGTCTATTGTGCATGAAATAAATTCATAACTCTACCAAAATCCAAAAAGGAAGAAAAGTTGAGATGAACAATCACATATGCACCTGATTTCTTTGATGGCCAACTGATGCTGCCTCATTCAAGCCCGTCTTTTACGGTACTTATCTCAATTTTTGTGAGATAATGATGTACTCGGTTGACATCATCCCGATCTTTACGGGGGAGGGGGGGTTCGTGTCTTATTCAAGAGATATGGTGCTGATATGATCCGTCATGTTATCAAATTATGCTCTATCAGTGATGTATAAGATGAACTTGGAAATGAATGGTTTTCTACCCCTTGTTGTTGATGGCATCACTCACATGCACATATTGTTTACCGAACTTTTGAGTCACCTGAGTATTAAGTAAAAAAAGCAACCTAAATGGAGCCTTGGTCTGTTCAAGAACAAATCAATTTTCTGTGGAAGGGGCCGATCTCTCTATGTTGAGCAATCCAAATGTATTATGTATTGCTTTGGTTAATCTATGCAAGCAAAATATTAGCGAGAACAATTTATCTGCATCTTAACCATATGTCTCGTCCTTTATTTGATGATCTTATACAAGCTAATGAGTATGTAAGAACATCATATTTACAAACAGTTTTTAGTCAAAGACAAAATTCACCTCTCGATCAACGATGATCCATCCTTTCAAATAAATAAACAAAAGTAAAGAGAAGGTGCTTAGCATAGTGACTTGGACTAATGACTTAGTCGACATCTTGGTATTGCATGGGTGACTTATGGTTGATATGCAATCGATACCTCAATGCCTTGTGATCGACTTGCGTTGACATCTCAACACATATGAAAATGTACAATAGACATATTTATGTATTGTGACATGTGTCGAACACCTTAACACCATGTGAAAGACATGTGATTGACAAATAGTTAACACCTCGACGTTTCATGATCGAGGTGTTGACTAAGTCAAATCAACTATTACCATATTTTGAGTTCGACACTCATGACATCATGATCATAATTAAATTCAACTGTAATGCATAACTATTTCTCATAATTATCATCGATCCCGGGTGCATATTGATATATTTTCTAAGATTTATTTTTGAATCATCCAAACTCTAAGTTAATTTAGAGTAGACATTTATTGAGAATAACTCTAACACAAATATACAAATTTAGTGTTATCATAGTTGAACAAACCGTACTTTTTCGACTGATATTAAATTAAGATTAACACCGATAACAACCAACCGTCAACTTCGACCGTCAAATATTGAATTAAGACATACTAAGCAGATCGAGGAATACTGACATCTGAATTGCAATAAGAGAGAGCTACACAACTACCCATCATCATTATCATCTCATTTCAAGACAGTATTCTGTATAATATAACATCAGTTTTTGCATCAAAAGATTTATATTTTATATTAAAACATTAAAGTGAGATTGATAATATGATTTACTGTTACGTTCATAAATGAATTTTCTTACATTCGATTGTAGTGTTAACTTAGAAAGTATCAAATATGGGTTAAAAACTCTTCAAATCACTTCAAACCAAAAATAATTTATATATATATATATATATATATATATATCAACTTGCTTTCTTGTTGAACCAATATTAAAATGAAAAACATTGCAATTGGTTATGCAATCGAGTATATCATGATTAATTTACAAGTATAATATAATAAAATTTGTTCAATTCATCTCATACTACAACAATTAAAAAAATAATAATACTAATAGTTATCCCCTTAATTTATATAATTCTTATTGATTTTAATGACTTTATAGTTCATTATGAGGAATTTTATAGTTCATTATATAATAATAATAATATTATTATTATTATCATAGGAATTTTCGAAGTTTAATTTGGTGATTTGGGGAACGAATTATGAGGCTTTTTGGGTATTTCAACAGATTTGGATGCCTCGAGTAAATTCTAAAAAAAAAAAGAAAAACCAATTATGAAGTATTATTCGTAGTAAATTATTCTAAATATGAAATATATTTTTAAAACTTTGAATATTTAATTTTAATTTTAAGACCACATGAAAATACATTATAAATTCGACCAACTTTGAATTAATCGAGAGATTAATGTTTGTCGTCGATGACCAATAATTTCTAGCTTCAATTAGAAGTCAAAATTAGGGCAAATTGACCCATCCAATTTGTAGTAGGAATCGTCGATTGGAGCCCTAATTTTGTTCGGCTTCCTCACCCCGCGAGCCTTTCCATACCCTCCTTCGATCCCCCCACCCTTCTTCAACTTCCCAATCTGTGCCTTCGGTTCTTGGAATCCCCACCAGCACGCAGCGAACATGCTTCTGTCGCCCGGCCATTCCCCTCGCCAGATCTCTACTCCCCCCTCCTCCTCCTCCCTCGCCGCCCGAACCCCCTCGACTGCCGATGGAGCGCCGTCCTCCTCCTCTGAGGTCGCCGCCGGCAACCCCCGGAAGCGCCGCGCGGCCGTCCTCGACGAGGACACCTACGTCGCCGCCATAGAGCGCATCGTCGAGCGCGACTTCTTCCCCGACATCCCCAGGCTCCGCGACCGCCTCGATTGGCTCGAGGCCGTCCGCTCCGGCGATCCCGTCCTCATCCGCGACGCCCAGCTCAAGATCCTCGAACGCCGGGCCGCCGCTGGAGAACCCGGCGCCGCCACCGCCTCCGCACGCCGCTCCCGGACCCGCACCCCCGGATCCTCCTTCTTCCCCTCCTCCGCCACGCCCTTCGGCTCCACCCCGTCGATCCCTCCCGCGGGTGATGGTCCCTCAGGCCCCGCGACGCACGACGATCCCTTGGCCGACGTCGACACCTCCCTCTCGCTGGATGAGTTCCTTGGTCGGTACACTAGCGAGGATAACGAGAGCTTCTCCAAGATCATGGAGAAGGTCAATCGCAAGAGGAAAGAGAAATATGCCCATCTGTTGGAGGGCGAGAAGGAGACGCCGATTAAAACCCTAGAAGACGTGAAGAAGGACCGGATCACCGATGGATATGGAACCTCCGGGCAGCCGGTTAGCACCTTGGATGGTTGGAAGTACACGGCGAAGAATCTCCTCATGTATGATCCGGCGGACGGGGGGGAGGTGCCACTGACCGAGGAGGAGCAGGCCGAGCGGCTCAAGGGCCTCACCAAGGAGATCAACCGTTCCAACACTCGGTTTCACGGCAAATCAGCATCCGAATCAAGGCCCACGAAGGACGAGGAGTCTGTCGCAATTCTCTACACCCCGGTCGCTGGTACCACTCCGACTGGGGCTGCTTGGCCTTTTGCTGATCGGGAGGCTGAGAGGTCTAAAAAGTATGACTTGGAGGATTTGAGGAAAACACCGAACCCCTTCTTTGAGGAATCAACCAAGAAAGGAGAGAATGGCTACAGCTTTGTCAGGACTCCGTCCCCTGCACCAGGTGTTGATGAATCCCCATTCATGACATGGGGAGAGATAGAGGGTACACCTCTGAGATTAGACCTCGAGGAGATGCCCGCCGGCATAGGTGGAAGCAGTGATGGGCCTCACTTTAGGATCCCTCTGCCTTCATCTCGGGATGTGAAAGCTCATTCGTTGGCGAGGGAAGCTGCACGTAAGGTGAGAGAGAGGTCTAAGATGTTTCAAAAGCCACCATTGCCATCACCAGCAAGAGGAGGCAGTGCCAGCCCAAGTGTGCGAACACTTTCTCCAGCTGCTCAGAAGTTTGTTAGGAATGCCATTGCCAAGTCTTCTCGCTCTGTGGATGAGACTCTTCGAGCTAGCTATCGTGGGTCTAGCCCATTCGCAAGCACCCCAAAAGAGAAGACAAGGTTTTCAAGGGATGGGAGCTTAGGATCAAGATCTCCTTCAACAAGACAGGGATCTACTCCTCCCTGGTGATGTAGTCTTCCCACTCTTATTAGATAAATATAAAAAACAACAAACTTTTGTGTTTTTCTCTTTCGCTGTGTGCTACTGATGTGTAACGAACACATGACAAGACAAAGTTCTGCTGAACATGGAGGTGATTGCCTGCTTGTTTTATTTTCACACCTCTCTGTCAATTCATGTTGTTGCTTCTGTTTGATCTTTATATTGTGTTCATATGATGAAGAAGCCATTAATTTTTTGGTGATTTGCAAGAATTAAGTCTTTCTTGGCTGAAGTGTTGGGTATGGATCTATGACCAAGGGAAGTAAATAAGTTTATGAGAAGTCTAGAACAGAACCGTGCTATGTTGGTAATGGAGTGGTACATGTCTCATATGCTGGATTCAATTCTCTTTGTCGCCTTTTAGAGCGAGTTTGCTGAAATCGACATGGCTATGTGGATATTCTTAAATTAATAGACTACAGTGAGCTCAGGCAATCATTGTCCTCTCTGATTCAAGTTTCTTTTTCTCAGTTTCTTTGCAGTTTTTCGTTTTCTCACTGGTATTATTATCAGAAAACTAGAAAAGGGAATATTGGTAGCTGTAGCTCGTAGGCATTTGCCTCTTGTGCTTTTCCATTTCCTCATTCATCATTCATGCCTTTTCTTTTTACATGTATGTTTGTTAATAATATCTAGAAGACAACTAACTTTATGGGTTCATGAAGTTCTTTCTCGATAGTTTTTGGCAGTTAATAGACTTGGTGAATGAACAAGAGTTGATCACAAATTCTTTTCTGTTGTTTCCGTAGGTAATGAATTGCAAGAATATGATTGTTTATTAATTAGATTATTTGGTGATATCGAGTCACAATAGTAGCAATTAATAATTCCATTGCACCAATGAATCCTTCTATGTTTCTCCGTGTCCTCATAATGGTTACTCTATTGTGCCAAAGAAAACATAAATGTTTATCCAAAGGCCGAAGTAGAGCTGAGCATATTGGTAATAATCTTTTAGTAATTTCTATGGTGATAGTAAAAGCTCTTTATGTTCTCAATCAAGTTTGTTGAAACCATTATATCAAGTTAAATTAGCTTTTGAATAGTAGAATTCCACAGTCAGATGCAAGCAATGTCCTGATTGACGTTGATTTTCTTAATTATTACGCAATATAGATGTTGATTGTCATCTTGTTGGTCCTATTATAGTATTATCTTTGAAATGCTTTGATGAAGATCAATGGATCTATGATATGTCATGCTTATTGTTCTACTTGTGCTGACCATTTTCACCTCTTTGTTCTCATGCCGCTTCTACGTGAATGCATGGCATGATGATGAGATGATGATTAAGCTTGATCCAACTGTTTTGATCAACTGTGTGGAGTTTTTCTAGTCAATAAGTTATGTTCACGGTAAGTCAATGATAGTGAAATGGCAGCCATATTATTTTTCATCGTTTAATCAAATCTTATTATCTTAGATATATTCAGACCATATTAGGTTGTTTATTGATGTCACTTCTCATAATTGCAAATCTTATTTTATTCTTTCTGGTTACACAGACATCCATTTCAACATTCTTATCTCTTCTTCTAATCTGTGAACATTTTGATTCATGAAGCATACCTGACTTTTAAGTAACTGTTTTTTCTCTTTGATATTTGCTATTTATCATTATTGATTTTTTTTTTTTGTTATAATAAGATGTTACTGTATGCGTCCATTCTTCTCTAAGCATTTATATATTTATTCATAAAGAACATGCATGATTAGGATCATACTTCTCTGGTAGTGAAAATTGTATCCTCACCTTTTATGGTAGGCTCATGCACCAAAGTCCATGATAGTCTGCATGGTTGTGAGTAATTCCTCTTCTTCCCATTAGCCATCGAAGACTTTTTCATGTCAAGTTTGATCCCCAAAACACTTGCTGCATTAACAGAAACACCATCAGCTTTCAATCCATTATGTAATCCCAAGGTTTTTATTTGCCTATACCAGTGGAAATCATCTGCTGATCCAACAAGGATAATATACTGTTCCTTGTATACTGCTCCTGACCATGTTACATACAGCATATAATTTGAACTGCCCCTTACCTGAGACCTCCTATCTTTAGTGTCTTCTTCTTCGTCTGCACTGTTGTTAGGTCCTTTGGACGTTTTTCTAAGACGATCAAAACTTCAAATTTTGTATGACTATAAACGAAAATTTCCTACTATTTTTATAGTTCTTAATGAGTCCTAAATTATTTGAGCTTGCTGCTGGATGAAGATGCCATGTGCTCCCATTCAAAGCTTCTCCCAGGTCATAATACTTTCGCATAACTAACCTTATCTTCCAACTTTTTTACGCAGGCCAACTTACATCAACGCATCCAATTGCAGCCTAAACAATGGCGGGAGCATAGAGATGTGTGCTGACTGCCGAGTCCATAAGAGAGAGAGAGAGAGTTGGGCAAGGTGATGATGCCTGTGGCCCTTCCAATAATAAGCCAAGGATCAAAACGCCCCCCCTCACGAACAGAGCTGCTGGTCAACACCAGACTCAGTCGAAGACAAATCATGGTCTTCTTCCATCGGAGAATCACAAGCATCACTGCTCCTGTTATTGCTCATGTCATGTTGGGGAGACCACCAACAACGCTGAATCCAACACCATTTAGAAATAAACCCTCCCTACCAACTCCCACATCCATCTTTGTCTCTTCTCCCCCACCAGTTTTATCTTACTTATTCCCAACCATCACGTTCCTGGAGTAAACCGCGGCGCTGAAGACGACCACTTTGTAATGACTCCTCTCTCTCTCTCTCTCTCTCTCTCTAATAAATGGTACGTGATTTCTTCATGCATTTTATTGCGACTTAGGAGAAAGGCTTACATATTTCTTTGGACGATTTTTCTTAAAAGAATATTTCTTTTTGAACTTTTCTTGGATCATGCTCTTCAATCTTTTTTTCCAACACCTTAAATAATTTTCTATATTGTCATCAATGTTTGACTTCCTTCCTCACGACAATAGCGTCTTATTTGTTACCATATCCTTCGAGAGGAAAGATGATAATTATAATGAGACGATGAGATGAAATGATGAGAATTATGATGAGATAAAAATTATAAGAGAAAGATGATAGGATCAAAATGACAAGATAAAAGATGATAGGATCGAAATGATGGGGTGAGAGCTATGAGCGTCATTAAAGAAAGCATGATAGCTTTGAAAGAAAAAAAAAACTACGGTGATAAAAGATATTTAAGATATTAAAAAGAATAAATGTATCAAATAAAACAAAAGAAAACGGAAGGTATCATCGGCCACGTCTTTTGGGGTCTGAGGTTGCTACTTTCCCCTGCCGAAAAGCTAAAAAAGGTGGCGCATTTCCAGGGTACGTGAGCTGCACAAAGCCTCCGAGCACACAGAGCAGAGACAGAACCTAAAGCATTCATTGCTCCACCATATTGCCATAAGATTGCCATATTAAGCTGCAGCTTTCCCGATGCCACGGGAATCTTTCCCCTCCCCTCCCCTCCGGTGTTCGTTCACATGTGAGAGTGAGCGAGCAAAGCTCAGCCCCATCACTCTCACCTTCTCATCATTGCACTCTCGCTCGCCAATCAAACACCCACCACATATAGTCGACACAACCAGTACTTGGCATCATGGATAGATCGAACGCACGATTTGGCATCATGGATAGATCGAACGCACGATTTTTACAGCGAGGCCTTCCTCCTACTCTACTTGCTACGAGAACCAAGGAGATGAGACACAGTGAAGGCTTTTTACTGTTACTGCCAAAATCGGACGGCCGGGAATAAGCGCGGCTCAGATCTGATCGCCCATCGCCCGGATCGGGTCGCTCTTCGATCTCGCCAACGGCGACTGCGACCCTGCGAGATCAGAGAGCCCGAGGCCTTAGGAAGCAAGTAAAGCAAGTAAGAGCACTAAGGGACACCGCCGGTGACCGTATCTAGGATCGGGTGCGTCGTCGCTCGCGTACCTTTCTCCGGGGCGGTGAAGGAACGCTTGCAGTGGGCGATGGCGCTCTGGATCCCGTCCTGCTGCTCCAGGAGCGTGTCGTCGCGCCGCTGTGGCGGCGGTGGAGGAGGCGGGACCGCGGCCACGGTCGCCGACGCCGACCGGATCTTCCCCAGCCGCTTCCCGACCACCCTCAGCCCCGCCGGGAGGCCCTTCACCCCGCCCGAGCTCGCCGCAGGCGCCGGCGCCGGCGCCGTTTCCTCCGGCTCCACCTCTCCTTGCGCTGGCTCTCCGGGAAGCCTCGGCTTCTCGCCGTGCTTCCTGGAAGCCCTGACGTAGAGCGGTTTGATCATGTTGACGTACTTCTGAACGACTTCCCTCGCCAGCCTCTTCTCCTCCGCCGCTGTGACGGAGACGGCGGTGTCTTCCGCTTGCGGTTTCACCGCCCGGTTGGCCGAGGAGTTCCGGGAGCTGTTGTCCCGTGTGAAGAGCGAGATGATGGGCAGCTCTTCCACCTTAAACTTCACGAAGAACCTGCTCTGATGCTGCTGAAGTTGCTGCCTCGGGGAGGCACCAGCCACGGCGGCGGCATTGGGCTCCGCAGCGGTGGGTTTGGGCTTGCGGAGCCCGAGCAAGAAAACACGAAACTTGGTGGCGGATCTGAGGATGGAGGCCGCCGGGAATTGGGGTTTATTGTCAGACTCGGAGGCCGCGATCACGATCGAGGAAGGTCCCAAAGGGACGAGCTTCCCTTTGAAGAAGAGGTCTTCAGTGGGGGAGAAATCCTCAGTCCGGATGTCATCACCCCCTCCTCCTCCGCCGCCGCCACCATTTCCGACGGAACTCAGCTCGAAGTTGAACTCGCCCTCTTCCACCTCGTCGTCGACGGTAAGGGCGGGGAACTCGAGGTCGAAGAAGGGTCCTTCATCGTCGTCGTTGTCGCCGCTGTCATCCGTGGTAGCCGAGGAGGGGCGTAGGAAGGCGGTGGCGACCACAGGGGTGGCGCTGCAAGCGCGAAGGGTTTCAGCGACGGTGGATCCTCCTCCTCCTCCTCCTCCTCCGCCGCCGCCGCCCCGCCAGTATTTGAGCAGGGTGAAGGATTCCATGGTCGGGAGAGCCAGGGGTGAAAGCCGACCTTTAAACCCTTTACTACCAATTACTAAGAAAGAGTCAGAGGAATGCCTTTCCTCTCTTCAAAGTTCAAACTCTCTCCTTTTCTTCTTTCTCCCAACTTTTAACGGCGGTGTAAGCCAGCAAAAAGCGAGAGAGAGAGAGAGAGAGAGAGAGAGAGAGAGAGAGAGAGGGGCTGCAGTCCGTCAGTCAGTCAGTCGCTGAAACAGCGGCAGCAGATGAACAATATTACTACGTGCGGAGGCTTTTGCGGTGCACGAGAAGGAGAACACCGCGAAGCACACCGAGACGCTCTACATCAATCGTTCACGTATTGGTCGTTTGACTTTGACCACCAGGCATGCAAGATTCGAAAGTAACGCCGTAAGTCGACTTGGCTCATACAACGAACCGTTACATCGGGCCATGACACGTTGCAATCGACGTCCTAACCTTTTTAGCCGTACTCTTACATCACGGTAACGGTATCTATTCCCACACCTCGAAGCAGGTAGAAGAAACATATAAAGCTGGTTAAATCCCTCCATATAAAAATTGTAAGAAAATTAAATTGCAATAACGTGACGTTTGGATCTCCGTATGTCCGATCCCTTATCAACAGTATAATCCCTTAGGACCGCTTGTCGTTCATTACGGGTGTGTCCAATGCAACTCGTCCGATCAACATCCGACCCCTAATCTTAAAGCTAATCTACGTTGTTATCCTATCATTCACCACATGGCATGCCTTATTTCCCCAAGTTACAACTATGTAATGTATCGAATGCAATTTATCTTTGCAACATATAGAACTAAATAACCAAAGATAACTCCCTGCTCATTCGATCAAGTAGAGTCGGCTATGTTTTTTTCATGTAAAACATGAAAAACAATCGATCACCTTAAATTAATTTCAAAACGAAAACAAGCACACTTCGTCTTAACAAGAGTGCAGAATTCAGAGAAACTAAAACAAAAACAAGCATCTCTATTCATATTTGACAACTAAACACTGCATTGGAAACAAATCAAGAACATACAAGTGGATGATGACATTACCTGCTCTTTCATGCTGATCATGGCATTTGGCCGATATAGAGGCAGTCGAGAAGGAGTTAGTTACTTGACCTTCTTCACAAGAGCTGATGTCCTGAACTTGGCATCATCCTTGATGAAACTCCACCAGAGGTACGTGAGGGGAATGGTGGTGGCGTGCCACAGAGCATGGGCATCGGCATATCCATGAAAAGGAGGGAAATCATAGATCTCCAAAAGCATTGCGAGAGCACATCCGAATACAACTGCCCAGAGCTTGAAACGTGAAGGATGACGAGTTACACCACCCCAAATTGCCCACATCAGAAGTTGAGAAACACCCATCAGAAGGCACACTTTCATGTTCCACCCTGCCAAAAACAAAAAGAAAGATTAGAGAATAATGGGAAACATATGTGGGTTAATGGTTGTCACAGCCATATTTGGGATATTCACTGAACTTCAAAACAAAGAGAACATAGCTTTCTGTATACATTAAGATGACCTTTAATGAGATGAAGCAGGATGGTCGATTTGACCATCCTTTGCCATCCCAACAGATATTGACCATTGCGTCATGATGACAAGATGGCTTCTTACTTTCAGGAGTAGAACAAAGACTTTATAAAGCAGGGTCACCAAAGGCATCTTAAAGAATTTAGTACTATTTGCTAAATTCAACTAAAAGTGAGATAACTGATCTTGCATGTGGATTTGGCTGACAGATGAGAAATCTAAGTTGAAACTCTCCCTTCTTTGAAGACTTGCTATATTCCTTACTGTGACAATATTAATCTGAGATGTTAAGTAGATTATGATACAAGGAGATAGAACCATAAGCATCAACATCTACAAGACAAATAATTAACATCTACAAAGATACTTGTACCTTTACAAAGAGAATCTTGAAACTGTGTTGAAATAGTATTGCTAAAAAGAATAGCCTAGTGCATAAGATTACTGCCAATGTAGAGTTTAAGAGAGTATGCAGTCTTACTCCTACAAATAGTGAGGTTATTTCGGCAACAAACAATGCAGTCTTACCTATTATGTTTATCAAATAGGATCAATTAGTTTCTACAATGTCACTGGTCTATATTGGTTTAATAATAGTTAACTACATAACAATAACTTATGATTTTAAACAATAAGCAAGTCGTGGATATGGTACCGAGAGAGAGAGAGAGAGAGAGAGAGACAGACAGATAAGTGAAATTGTCTTCTTTAGGTTCAAGGATGTCATGGGCAATAATAAATGTTAAACTTCCTGTTAGAATCACTTAGCATCTTTTGGTCAAAGCTTAGGAATCAAAATCTGAAACTATAATCTTAAAAAACAGAACAAGACATCTTACAAGGTAATATTAGCACCTGGATAAATGAATCACCAAGTGGTGTCGAGTTCACTAACATGTTAATTGAGGTTCTAACTATCATACTCGACAAATTCAAATAGTAAGAAGAAACTGTGCATTAAGTTATCTTAGTTGGCTTCTTTGATAAATACATATAGATAATTAGGATGATCTCTTCGAGTTTATATTTGTTAGTACCTGGACATGTAAGCCAAATTTCTATAGAACATGTGTGCTTATGGTAGAAAGTGTGCAATGGTTGTTTGCCAAGTTATGCAATCTTCGAATGTAACCTTTAGAGAACGATGCACAGAAGTAGCTGCTATATGACGGTGGAAATTGAAATGCATGGTCATGAAGGTACTGGCTAGCTTTTGACAGATTATTGCAAAGTACTATGCTTGAATACCGTCTTTGCCACTTACCCTTTGCAAAAAAAAGAAAAAAAAAAAAAGAAAATGCATGGTTGTAACCTTCCTCCATGCTAGGAATGTGTCCTGTGTTCTTCAATTATGTACAAAAAAGATGAAAACAGGAAGAAATCAATGCACAAGACTCCCACCAGTACAGGATATGCAGAGAGTCAATGTAAGCAGTCTTAACCCCCACCCATAAAGAAAGAAGTTATTCAACGCATTACATAGAGTCGAGCTAATCTCAACAAAAAAATAATGTCCTGCGTCAGGTGGTCAAAACATATGCTCCCAATGCATAGAAAGAATGGCTACAATCACAAGTAAAATTAAGGAAGTTGGCTAACAAATTCGAAAATGATAAGAGACCTTACCGTAGTCCATTTCATAGAAGTTGAGGTACAAGATATGTGTAGTCACAAAGGCTAAAATTGGGGCTGCAAACATGACCCTCGAAGCCTCATCCTTCACATCGAATACCCTTAGTAAACACAAAATGAGTGAATAGCCAAGCACAGCCACAGCAGATGAATAATCCAACTTTTCCGTCAAGTCAAAGTCTCTGCAATAGGTTGATCACCATCACCATAATAGAAAGCATCAAGCTGTAAATGGAAGTTTATATGGGGACCAAGTTTGGTGAGATACCGAGTATGGAATATAGCACTCCAGAACCAAGCATTCATGGATAAGACACCATATATATGCCACAATCCACTGTATTCATAGTATGTCCTCCGACTCTGGGGCCTAACAGGTAACTTGTAACGTAGTAAGATGAAAAAGGTTAGCCAGCCAATGAAATGCATCAATAGATTGAATGCCGAGAGGACAGCAGAAAGAGGCTCCTGCAAAGAAAACATAAACAAGGGGAGTTACCACCAAAGTAATAAAATAAAATAAGTTTAACATTGTACAAAGTTTATCTGCAAACCAGAGGAAATGAACAAACCTGGAAAATGAATACACGTTTGAAAGGCCATTTTCCATGATACTTAACAGGATGTTGACCAAGTTTTTCCCGTTGATTTTCTCTCTGCATCATACAGTAGTACCGGCAGTCACTCCTGCAGTTCAGTTGCTTCCATTGCAAGTAAAGTGGCTCTTGCATATACCATGAACTGTCGAGAGGCACATCACTGTTTTGAAACTGGCAGTGCCGAATGGATTGGTCCCCAATATCTCCAGTCTTTTCACATTGCCCAACACAATTTCTGGTATTTAGAGGCATGTCATGAAGTGTGAAATTTAGTTTTAAGCTCATGTTGAAAGAAAATCCAGGTCCAAGTAATACCTTAAGTTTAACCTATATTTAATAATCTAAAACCAGGCTGAAAAAAACCTCTTACTAACTTAAGGAAAAGAATATTAATGCTTACTTACTAAAACAGTCAGCAGTTCAAGATTTCATACAAGCATAAAAAATTAACCATGTTAGACAACACAGTAACACACATCTTTATCAAAAACTCGAAAATCTTAATGGTCTATAGCTTTCTGCCAATGTTCATTGTGAAACAAGAAGCACAGATTACTAAAGCAGGTCTATCTGAATAATATTAAATGGTGCCTGATTTGGATGCCAATAATTTCAACAATAGTAGGTACTGATGTTAGAATAACATGATTCTCTAGCACACCAAAAGTATGATATTCGGTTCAAGAATGCACCATTGTCACATATCAACTGTTCAAGAAAACAGTCCTTCACATCTACTGAATGATCCAGTCACTTTCTTGTAAATGAAATATAAGTTCAAAACTCTAAATATAATTAAGCACATAACAGCATGAAAATGAGAATACAAAAGGCCCAAGATCCATGTGAGACCAACGGAGGGGGCATCGTGGCTTTGATTGTCAAAAGAAGTAAGCTTCTTACGCATGCTGACCAGTGACTACCCTATTTTGAAAATAACATAAAAAACATGCCATTCATTTATAGACAAAACAAAGTCAGGTGACAGCCACAATGTGGCACGATGTGAGTGACTGGGGCAAATTGATTATGTTTAGTAGTGTGACATCAAAATCACAATAATTGAATAGGTCATATGCAAATTCATAGTACTTGGAACTTAGCTGTGTGAAACCAAAGTATAAGCACAATAATTGAATCCACTTTGCCATGAAGACACCTTTTATCCAGAATTTTGTAATGTGCTTCTGAGTCAAATCGAACTGAAATTCTTTGAAATAACTATTGTAAAATGCAGCCAGACTTTGTATTCACTAAGATGTATTATTCCATTTTGAGAGTGATGCAATGATCGGCTTAATAACTTTTAAAGTATATTTAAGGACGAAAATACTTCCCAGTAGATAACGATATCAAATTAGTTCCAAGGAAAAGAGATTAACACATCTCATTATGCAGGCCAACAACAACAAAACCGTAAGTCCCAACAATTTGGGATTGACTACATCGATCTTTTGCCGCTATTATGATATATAAAAAATCATATGTTTAGTTAAGCTTAGAATATTTAAATCTTTATTTATAATTTTCATTAAAGTCTTTTTAGATCTCCTTCTATCTTTTCTCGTACTACTAACATTAATTATTTCATCTCTTTTGACTACCACATCCGGAGGTCTCATAAGCACAAGCTCATATCATCTTAAACGATTTTCTCTTATCTTATTTTCTATCGAAGCGATACCTAGTTGTTCACGAATAAAAGTATTTTTTTCCTTTTTTTCTTAGTGGCTCCACACATCCATCTCAACATTTTCATCTCAACAATACAAATTTTTTTGCATATGTTGTTTCTTAACTGTCCAACACTCTGATCCATAAAGCATTGTTGGTCTCACACCAGAAAGGTATCTCATTTTGCAGGCCACTTGTTCAAATTTGATTTGACCCATGGATCCTACAACAACATTCTATTTCTAGCAAGAACTTAAGCAAAGATTAACAACGACATAAAAAACTTTTGTGGTCACTGATATCAAGGAGCTTACACCAAGTAATGAATGCTATTTTTCTGAATTAATCATCGATCACTTGATTCTTAGATAGAACAAATTATCATTAAAATTCTGCAAATCAAGTGCAACTTGGCTAGATCAAGTTTCAGTATGTTCTGTGCATATCATTGTTAAGCTTATAATCCAATCCAGTCAAGATCATGCGTATCACTTCCATTTAGATATCCATGAAAGAACAAAATTAAAAGGTCGAACACTTATGTTGGGGGCCTTGTTGCATAGATCTACATCAGGTCGAGTTATAGACGACTGTCCCAAAGCCAATCAACATGTTACACTTAAACAGGTATTTCCGTATCATCTCTCCAACATTGTTCAGATAAAACAAGGAACCTATCGTACCTGTAGAGCGAATCCGCGTCGCCGGCGCTGGCATTAAGAGCTCCGAATAGGCATCCGAATGCAATAAGAAGCGAAATCCAAGTGCCGACACCCATCTCGCTCAAGAGACCTACAGATTCGGATGACAGGCAGCTTCGACAGAGGGATTCGGAGCTAGATCAAGATGCCCGGAAGAACAGTCCACCGGGCCGGCGATGCGGATCGGAAGGAACGCTTTCCCAAGTATAGAGAGAGAGAGAGGAGCGACGACTTCGGGGAGACTGGAGGCGGAGGCCGTTGAAGGAGGGAGGGGAGGGATTGTTCACGGCGGATCAGAAGAGGGTTAAGATCTGACCGCCCATGTCCATCATCGAGGGGTTCGATCTTGATGGACGGTTGGATCGTGTCGATAATGGTCGCCAAAACAAGAAATCTAGAACCTTCTTCGGCTTGGGGCACTCTTATAATGCTATTTGTTACACAGCTTTCAATCTTTTTGTATCGATGTTTACCTGAAGACCTTAGCACAGATATGAGAAACCAATAGAAAAAGATACAGTGCATCCCTCACTGACAATTTAGGCCACATCGACAAGCAATTATGAATGAAGCCTAACAGGCTCAGGAAGTATAACCTCATGGGTGTTAATGTAACATTTGAGACCACAACAATCAAGATACTTAAGAGCAAACAAACTTGAATCAAAGTACATCATATGGTCCAAAACTCTACAAGGGACCTTGTTATGTAGAAATCCAGATTACATGATAAGCATAAGAACTGTACATCTGTACATTTTTCGCTAGCGACAACAAATTACATCAGACCTAAAAGAAGAGAGAAAAAAGACCACACGAACTATCGCGCTTACATTTACACCAACACCACATGCTAACAGAACAACTCATTGTCTATTATGTTAAGGGGGAAGAACCTACAGCAAGGATTGGCTCCCACAAGGCGAACAATTACCCCTTATTTGGATCAGTTGAATTACAGGCATGTTTCTACCCAACAGTTAAATCACCAATGATGTGTGCTGACGAAGTGCCGCAGATAAATCAGGTCACACAGGGAACAAACATAGGGGACCGGTATTTTGGACTTCAAACACGGTTCCCCTGTTTGGAATTACCACCATCAACTTGGCTTGTAGAATCACCACCGAGACTTGCACCGGTGGCCAGCATTGCGATGAGACTCCCGCCATGCACCCTACCTTCTGGAACAGAAGCCATCCTAGAATTAAGAGGGTTTGTAGTATGCATATGTTCCTTCTGATCACACCCACCAAAGCTAAAGAGGGTGCTCTTCCCATTTTTCATCTCCAGGAGACCCTCTAGATCAATAATCTCTTTCATCTTCTCATGCTTGCTGAGTGTTCCATTCTCTGAAGTTGCAGCCATCAGTTGATGCCCACCATGTACACAATGATCTTCCACCAGTGCAGTGTGTGCAGCACAGAGGCCTTTCTTCCCCCTAGCAAAACGGTCACAAGGAGGGCCACCATTACCGAGATTGGAACCAGGTTGGCCCCAAAAGCAACGCTTACCACCCCCATGAGCCTTGCAGAAGTCAGTACTACCCTGAGCGCTCTTTCCACAACCTTCAACCTTGCACCTCTTTCCACCACCATGACGAACACAGAAATCTGTCTTTCCTCTAGCACTTTTAGTGCACTCTGGTGCAGCACACCTTTTCCCACCACCGTGAGCTACACAGAAAAGGGTACCACCATGCACGCTCTTTGTGCAACCACCTTGAAATGCGCAACGCTTCCCTCCACCATGTGCCTTGCAGAAGGTTGTGCTTCCTTCAGCCCCCTTTGTGCAACCCATGTATGTGCACCTCTTACCCCCACCATGTGCCTTGCAGAAATTTGTGCTGCCCTGTGCACCCTTTGTACATTTAGGATGTCTGCAACGTCGGCCACCCCCATGGGAAATGCATAAGCCAGAACGGCCTTCTGCACTCTTGGTACAATTCTCCTTTTGGCATCTCTTGCCACCACCATGTCTTATACAAAGACCAGATTTTCCCCTTGCTGCCCTAGTGCAGTCTTCATGGCTGCAACGACGACCACCACCATGAGCGATGCACAAGTCAGTGCGACCTTCAGCACTCTTGGTGCAGCCAAGATACTGGCATCGCCTGCCACCTCCATGAGCTTTGCAGAAGATGGTCCTGCCCTCAGCTCCCTTGTGGCAACCTTCTTTCTGGCACCTCCGGCCACCGCCATGAGCTATACATAGTCCGGAAGCACCTCTGGCTCCTTTTGCACATCCAGGAAACTGACAATTTTTTGGGTTACTATTGCATTGTTGTGCTTGAGTAATCCCGGAAGTGGCAACTGAACTTTTCAGCATGTGCATCATGGTTGAGGAAGAGGAATCTGGCTGTCCAGGAGATCTGGCATAAATCATTGAATTGGAGAAAGAACTTCCCACTGTGTCAGTGATAGTTAAGTGTGGCAGTAATTTATTCCCATGCTTCTGGCGTGATGATGTTGATCCTTTATCAACTGATCCTTCGTCAACTGCTGGCACTTGACTAACAGTTACTGGTTTGTCCAAACGAAAATAATGATGAACCGAGTCTGGAACTACACCAGTAATAACAGATTCAGATGGGCCTACTGATAAACTTAACTGAAGATCAAAGTTAGGCTCAGCGTTCATCATCTTTGGAACAGAAACAGCAGATTTCTTCGCACTTTCTGTGTTTTCATTGCCAAGATTAAGATCAAAATTTAGTCCAAGATCCATGGAGGACCCATCATCAGTTTCCTTGGCTGAAGACATGGTGCAAGCTGTTGCAGAGCTCTTCTTGCTGCTATCTGAAGAACTTGATGGTCGGCCTAAACCTAAGACTAATGAAGCATTTTCTGTACCAGTTCCATCAACATCACACCACTTCCTCTTTATCCCTTTCAAACTCAAATCGTTAGGACCAGAGGGGCAAGGGGAACCAATCCGCAATGTAGTATCAGTGTGATTCTGATCCAAACTCTTAAAAGCATTTCCAGGTGAGACATTCAAACCAAGTCTGAAAAGCTGAAAACTATCATCCATAACAGCAATTGGCAGAAAAGATCACAACCTCAACAATATATGTTGACAGGAAAATAAACAGTTGCCTAACTTCCGGGGCTGATTGAGATTAAGAATCAGAACAAGTATTCATGATCTCTGAAAAGGTCATTGCAACCTCCACTGACAAATCCTGATGTATCACAATGATCCATTTACCAAAAACTTCGAGGAGTTACTTATGTACTTAGTAGAGTCTTAGGTTCGGCATCAGACTATGACAAGCAGAAACTGGTATCAAGAAAGACACCCAGGCAGTGAAATTTTCCGGTTGAACAAGTTAATTAAAACATTACTTGCTATAACTGGAGCTAGATCCAACAAATTAGTTTCTGCACAAACCAACTATAAAAGTCAAATATAACATAGAAAAAGCCACCTGCAACTAGCATTCATTCTCCTAAGAAAAAGACAAAAAATAACACTTGGAAATTCCTCCACAACAATAGAACAGACCAGACAATCAAATGTAGAAGTGCCTGGCTGAGTTGATTCCGAGGAGTTAACAAATCCATAGAAATTTCACATGAAAGAAAGCACACCTTAGAAATTGAAAATCACATGGTACAAAAACCACAACCATCTAAGATCAAATATAAGTAACATAAAAACCATGAATGAGATATTTGCGATTAGTTGATGAGTTAAGCAATACTTGTATATTGCAGTACAGCAAAACCATACAACCAATTATCAATTGATAAAAGATTACATGTATTTTTAAACACACGGAAACGACAACTGATATGGAGACGAGTCTAACAATTATTAGTTGGCCATTCAATTTGCTAATGGAAACATAGGTATTTTAAGTTTCCAAGTCTGCAAAACACAAAACTCTTTCATACGGTCATACCCTAAATAGAAAAAAAGAAAATTGACTTGGAATAATGAATCCAGAATGATAAACTCCACCTAAACATCCAAAAGAACCATCCGGACATGCTGGTCCCAAGGACTTATAGGTCCCTAATAGGTTCCTTCTAGGAAAGGGACACACTCCGAAGGTCACATAGTTTGCTCATGCACAACACTTGAATCAAAACCATCAAAGATCGAAAACAAAGTAATACACAAAGAATGAAGAAACAGGATGACTTATTACCTGCTATCTTAAGTTGAAGAAATGCAAGAGCTTAACAAAGTGTCAATCGTAGCAGGCAAAGCAAAATCAAACAACCAATCATCAATTTAATACTGTTTGGCAGGATTTCTCATACACAGTGAATCTCAGCGACAAGTGATGTGTAGGTAAACCTAACAGTTATTTAAATGTTTACTCAAATAGTTGATATAAAGGGCACCATAGGACTAGTGTAAAGGGAATACAAGTGAAGTGCTTGCTTCCCATGTACGACAGGCTCTCTAAACGGTGTTAATATCAAAGGAAGTATGATATCTTATTTTCACTTGTACGAATACAATAATTTAAAGTATCCATGTTTTCCAGGGCAACCCACTGCTTGAGGCAACAATATCCACTTTATCTGAAGCGTAGCAAGGGAACTTTCTGGCCACAAAATCCTTAGCTGCATTGAAGCATCATAAAGGATCTTTATAAAATGATATGCTATGTGTGCAAAGCACAAATTAGAACATAGGAGTTCTGTATTTGAGTTATTAAATTCAAATTCTTTTTCTATTTGTATAGTCTGATAATCGATTCTAATTGTCTAACCTATCGTCATTATATGGCTTTATACAGTTTGATTTCCATTATCCCCTGCTCTTTAAAGGCGATATAGTTCTTTTGTGAAACATATTGACTTCTAAAAACCCATGACTGTGAAAACTAGGTTCTGTGGTGCACTCCACCTACAAATAGTCCCCATCTTTGAGATGGTCATATCCTTATTCCTCTGTAATACTTTCTGACGCATAAAACCTGGAATTTGTTCCTGTCCACATCTTTTTATCCTATTTACATCTCAAAACCCTCCTAGAGAATCCCATCATTCTTGATGTCTCCATGCTTCTCCTTTCTTTTTACCATCTATCCCTTTACATTAGCTTGTAAAGCTCCATTAAATGAATTGTGAAGCAAGATCCATTAGGACATCCTTCGTTGTGAGGACAGAGTACAGTGAGAAATCCAAGTAATATTGAAATAAACCAATTTCTAAAACATGTAATTCTCAGCGAGTGACACAATTTGTTGTAAGCTATGGAACAAAGATCTAGAAGGTCCTGATATACAGAACTGCACTGAAGATGTCATAGATATTTTGTTGATCCTTGCAGATTTGAAAGATCTGTAAGTGATGAAGGATGTCCTGAACTTTCTGCAGAAGCACTGCAAACCAGGTAAGATCTGTTTCCAACCTAATCTGATATCACACTGCAGACATAATGCTGCATAAATACCAGAAAAGCATTGTAATAGAGTTAGACAGCTGAGAAACAAACGTTGTTCGAGGTTACTGAGTTGATTTTACTGGCATACTACGCTATATGAAGAAGGAAGCTTGTTGTTTCACATGTTCAGGGCAGAGAAGATATATGGGAGGAATGAAGGGAAAAGAGGAGGAAGAAAGAGTGGGAGAACAGGAAGATGGACGGGAGAAGGGAAAGATTGAGAAACAAAGAGACAGGTTATTTTTTTCCCCAAATTCTCCAATACTTCAAAGCTTCAATTCCACTAGTAGGCAGAGGATCCTTATTTGTTTAGGACATAATATCAGGAAAATATATTTTAAAAATAAAGAAATTCTAATTGAAGCAACCAGCTATTGACCAGCTCAAGTTTGATCTCATGTCAAATTCTTCATACAAAAAATTCTTCAGATCAAATCCAAATTATCCGAAGTAGACTTGTACCAGTTTATTTAAGACTAACCTGATCTAAACTAACCAATACCATTGGATCAAATCAAACAAAAACAGGAGTATAAACAGTCACAACTTGCTATCCAATCAGGAGATGCCAGTTCATGGAGGCCTGGATCGCGTGGTAGCCCCTAATATTTCAGATAGTATAGATCTAGTTCTGGGTCAGGGATCAGACCAGTATTGGGCACTTAAATAATTTCTTTCTACTAATGCACCGAGCATCTGCCAAAAAGCATAATAAAGATGAGGATATGTCTCCAAGCAACCCCTCAGAGCAGTTCACCATATACCATTACATTTATAATATATATCACTGTACATAAGCCCTCAGTGTATATTTCTAATCCTTAATATAAACATTATGGGAAAAATAAATTTTGTAATAAGATCAAAAAAGTTACTACTATGCATATGTACGAGACATCAGGAAAATAAAAGGTTCCTCAACACAGAAGCAAGTAGTTATAACCAAAAAAAAAAAAAAAAGCTCCACTATGCAAACATAATAAGGAACCCAATAAAAATCTTCTAAAATCAAGAAAAATGTGCACTAGACAGAAGAGGATTTCACCATAAGACCAAACAACAACATGAAGCCCATTGACAAGCTTACCGCAGGATTCTAAATATAACAGCACATGGGATCATTAAAGATTAGTAGCAATTTACAATCTGCAGTCAGTCTGAAGAAGCATACCAACCTCAAAAACTTGATGAAGTGGTGAGCAAAGGACAGATCCAGACCTCACGATGCTAAAGATAGGTGATGGTGATGATGATAGATCTATCTGGATCAAATAAAGTGAAAAAGTGGCAAGAGAAAGAGTTACTACTACTTCATATTTGTTTTCTATCGGACAAGACTTAGTGGCACCGACTTGAAGATCAACATATCGCACTACCTTCCGTCTATTTATAGGCCATGGACATATATCGAGAAAGATCCACAACTTTCAACCACAGAATAAAGACGGAAAGCTGTCTTGGAAATCCGAGACAAAGAATCACAAAATAAAAATACAACAACAGGAATCATATCGATAAAACAAATAAAATCGGCCAAGACGTTAGGAAAAGAAAAAAAAAGACCAAACTAGAAGTGAAAAAACACTGAGAACAACTGAAATCCGAATACGATGGATACAGACAACTTCTTTCAACAAAATCGAAACCCTCCATACCGACGACATCACGCAATAAGCACAAATCTGCGTCCAACAGAGGCAGGGCAAGAGAAAATTCCATCAAAACACCAGATTCCTCAGAACCGATTAGGAAACGGAAGAAGAAAACCAATCTACAAGGCGGATGTAAATGCACCGGAGATCTGCAACCCGGAACAATAAGAGACAACAAAACTAATGGAAAGGGACCTTACATCGGATCGAGGCTTCCAAAGAACAAGGAATCGAAGATTTCGAGCGGTAAAGCGATAAAAGCTAGGGTTTTCTTGTTTCTTCTGCTTGCCTTCCCACTCCTTCTCGCTCGCCCTCGCGGACGGCAGCGGAAACCAGAAACCACACGGATCCTGAAAGAAAGGGGCGACGCGAATGCGTTAAAAGTAGGCGTCGTTTTTGCATGGAAACCCCTTTAGACATTTATATTAATGTATATGTTTTTCGCAGGTTGAGATTTGTATTTGTGAATTTACCCTAAAAATTGCAGTAAAATCAAAATTAGTCTTTGCTGGACTTAACATCAAAATTCCTTTTTTTCTTAACTATCGATAACCAGTACAAAAATACTTGACCAGTTATAGTATTTTTTAATTACATTATAGTAGTACTTAAGGACTGTGTCGTATTCTATGTTGTAGGAGGAAAGATACGGAAATAACATGCTTTTAACGGGCATAAATGCAAAAGTCGCGAGGAACGGACAACAGCCGCCCAACGGGGGTGGCGGCGCAGGGTTGCGGTCACGTGGTCGTTGTTATGAGCACGTCATCTCCTACGTCAGATCAATGGCTGCGAACGTGGGAACCACCTGGACTGGGCGGAGATGACAAAACAAGTGTTGCCACGTTTTCGTCGTGGTAAAACTAGCGGTATGCGGATGTCACAAGTGGGGCCCAACTGAGCCACCACTCTTCATCCGGGACGTGGGTGGGTAGGTTTATGCGACGACAGCAATTCCTTTTCCCACTCTACCAAGAATCCCACCCTTCTCGGTGATTGCCGACTGAGGTCAAGGTGGAACCGCCTAAGACTTTTCAAGCTGGTGGATTGCAGGGAAGCGAAGGGTCGGGGCTGGGTAGATTCGGACGAATCTGCCATCCGCTGTTTCTGGGTTCCCTCGAGCCACGAAAGATTCTTCTTCTTCCTGTCGACACTGTCCAAGGACCCATGAGAAGTGTTCGTGGCTCCACTGCTCGCCACGAGGCATTTCTGGGAGCCACTGGTGTCCTCACAGTGTTCACTGCCGAATGAGAGAGGTGAAGTTGGAGAACACTGCAGGCATGCTAGTGACTTGGTGGTGCCACTCAAGCTTAAAGGAGGTGGTACTGTGAGTTGTTGATCAGCTTGCGTGTTGGTTAGTCTCTCGGCACAAATGAAAGAGCATCACATTACTAAAGCATAACATCAGATGGAATACATCTATTGCTCTACCTTTTATGTCAAGAAAAATCTTTATTATATTAACAAACAATAATTTTCACCTCTGTATGGGCAATTTTGGTGCTTGCGCAAGGGATAGTCTAATCTGCAAGACTTGTTCTTCAGCCACACCTTTGCTGTTCAGGAAATTTCTTCATCTGGCTTATGTGATTCGGGTGGAATTCAGTGGCACCAACTGATGAATTACACCAGAGATTTCCATACATTTGGCCTTCTACAATCTTGTTTTGTTGTTGCCTGTGACAGACCTCTGTTCTGATGCCACCAGTCTTACTGGATGCTGAGTGTTCTCCATCCATGGCAGGAAAGAAGCTCTATTCCTTCCTCTTTGTAGAATAGATTAAGGCAAGATTTCATGACTCATTAGCAACATAGACTAGTGGTAGTTCTTAGAGGAAGGAGGTCACTTAGCACCTACCTATTCATGAACTAAGTTGCAAAGTGAAACCATTATAAAATGTGTTTTGCCATGACCTAATTGAGTCTAGTAAACACCTTTATATAAATCTATTCACCAGTAATGTGGTGATTCACCTATCTAAAATTCACATGAAAAGGACACAGTGGACCTGAGGAGCACCATCCAACAACCAAGAACATTGTTGTTTAGTGAAACCAGTGATTCAGATTCAGAATGACCTTTTGGATCAGTCCAACTTCCTTTTCTTCCACATCAGAAGTGCATGTGCATGGACTTTGAATCTAAGCCTTGACTGTCAAAGAGAGTGTGTGGCATTAAGAAATGTAAGAAAGCTCATCTTGTCTGCAAGCTCTTGCAGGCCTTTTTCTCTCTTTCCCTCTCTTTGCTTCTTTCTTTGGCAGGACCTATGAGACATCAGATCATGCAAGTTATCCTTTCTTTAATGTTCCTCTGCTGTGCAAGGATGCCTCCAGTAAGCTCCTCTGCAACTTCCTACTGTTCTTTCAGTCATCTGGCTGCTATTCCTTCTTGTATCTGTTTCATGCAGGCGATGGTCATTCTCTGCTCATTGAAGCACAGGGACTAGCAATGAAGTTTCTTGGAATCTTTGTTTGCAGAATGTATTGTTTCTTTAATCTAAATTGAGCTGATTCAATGGACATCAGCAAGCATTTTGTTGCCCAGAAAACGAATGAGTGACCTCTCAAGTCATCCATGAATTCCTTTCACCTGTGAAATCACTGATCGCATGTCCATAGGATACAGTGCTGCCTTACGATTCGTGTATCTGACATGATTAAAGGAAATCTAATCAGACGGTCTGCAGCTCAACGGTCTGCGTAGACATAGCATGGGTCAATTTCTGGCCTTCGGTCTTTTAATTGGGCCGTAAACGGGCTGATGTTGATCCACTTCGCCTCTCGAGCGGGAAGAGTCGAGAAGGGTCGAGAAGCCACTCGAGCCGAGCGTGCGAATGGTCTGCGCGCCATTCGCTTCGCTATAACGGACTTCCTCTCCGGAGAAAGATTGTGAAGCTCTTCTCCGGAGTCGAAGGATTCGGGAGAGAGAGAGAGGGGAAGGAAAGAAAGAAAGGGTTCGCAGATCGATTCGCGGTTACTCTCACCAGGTTCGATCGTTTCCATGCTCTGCCCTGAATGTTCCTTTTTCGTATGGCGCTTCTTGAAATTTTCGTTCCTTATGATGTGAAACCTAATGGGGTAGGGTTATGTTTGAGTTCCTTTTGTTCGTTCTGATCTGGGAGGGGGTTGCGGAATCGGCTTATGGGGTGAACCAAAGTTCGTGGGGCGAGGGAAATGGGGTAAAATGGGAGCGGAAGCTGCTCTCTCATGGGAGGATTGAGCAGAGATTACTAGACTCGTCGTTTCCCGCTTCTTCGCAGCCATCAGACAATGCAGGAAGAACACTCGTGGTGTGTAGGATAACGCAGGATGGACTCCTATGGATATCAACGCAGCTGAGGTTGGAAAACAGGATGGAGATGAAAATAAGAGTCTGCAGACTGATAAATGGAGAAATCAGTTCCCATGGCCAATAATCTGGATTCCTGGTGATCATAAATCAGAAGATGCAGTAAAATATTTGGTGGTGAGAAAATTTGATCAAAATGTTGAAGAAAAATCACCCTCAAAGTTAAAAACCATTCCATACTTCTTGAGGATGAGCACTGTGGTGAATTACTAAGAAATGTGGAGGACAAGCGCAAAACTCTTGGGCATCGAGAAGCATTAGCTGAGAAAGAAAGAACTAAGATCATCCCTGTTAGGCATATTGAAGAGGACATGGATGAGAAGCACAAAATTAAGGAGAAGGACAATTCCCTTAGAATACCTAAAAAACAAGAGAATGGAGTTAACAAGTCATCAGATAGCAAACAATTGTCACAGATCAAGACATTAAAGTTACCTTCTATATGTTGAGAGTGGATCCACTGCCAAGGAAGAAGATGGTAAATGGCACATCGAGGTCTCCTAGTTCACCAGTCCTTAAGGTCAATGAGAAAGCCGACAAGGACAAAACAGAAAGAGAACAGCAAACAGTAAAAGATAAGAAGGAACAGATACCTAAAAAAGAGATTCAGGCAGCAGAACCTTATGTTAAATTGTCAAATGAAGCAGAAAATTCAAAAAAGAAAAGTCAGGCGATGATGACAACTAATCTAAATGAAGAAACTGCTAAGATTATGAATGATCAACAGTCCAACAAAGGAGCAGGACTCAAGGTTATGAAGGTCAAGACAGTAGAGATACTAGAAGGAGGATGATCAACAACCAATTGATAAAGCACCACGTGAACTCGACGAGGGGAAGAGGCATATGGAGAGCACAGAAAGCATAATTACTGATGGAAAGAAGGCAAGGAAAATTTTGTCACAGGAAGATGCAGCAGCAGTTCTTATTCGATCTGCTTATAAAGGATTTGAGGTGAGAAGATCACAACCTCTTGAGAAGCTACGAAAAGTACATCAAATTCGTCAACAAATTGAGGTGGCGAAGAACAAAATTCAGATGTTTGAATCCTCCTCCACAGACCAAGATTTGAAACACAAGGTTGCAGCAAGTGAGACCATAATGAATCTTATGTTGCAGCTGGATACCATTCAGGTGTGTGATCCCACACCTATCTTCACATGGTGCCTTTCTTTCTGCAATGACTATGAATCCTCCTCCACAGACCAAGATTTGAAACACAAGGTTGCAGCAAGTGAGACCATAATGAATCTTATGTTGCAGCTGGATACCATTCAGGTGTGTGATCCCACACCTATCTTCACATGGTGCCTTTCTTTCTGCAATGACTAAAAAAATTATTCATAAATGTTAACTCTGTGCCATAAGAGTCAGTTATTGTTTATAAAATTGTATTATCCATATATCTGCATTTTTTAAGGAATCCATTGGTGTGGATTAGCGGGTTATTGGATTTACATGAAACTTTGAACCTGTCTCCTGTTTCATATTTGCTTCAGAAATTAGCTAGTATTCTGCTTTTTTATTTCTATTTTTGATTGATCCATTGTGTATCTGACAGGCGTTGCGCCAAAGTGTCGGAGACCTGAGAAAGTCAGTTGCTAGGGAGCTAACCATTCTTCAAGAGAAGCTTGATTCGCTAGGCAGGCCAGTCGTCGTGGGACACGAAAAGATGAAACTTAAACACCCCGGTCACACAGTTTCTGATTGTGGAGCTACCTCTGCGACTGACCCATCTGTTACTACCCATTTAGTGCCGGAAAATGTCATCACAATCAGCTGAGGCAACTTGTTCGTTGGAGATAACATCTGCGGATGGAAAGGAAGCAACTATCCAACGACAGAGAGATCTAAAACTGTTAGTGACTGAATCTCGAGATTCTGCAACTGGATCAAATAATTTCAAATCATCGAACAGCATAAAGAAATAGCTTTTATGAAAGAGCAACTTGCTTCTGCGGTGAGGGACGCAATTGAATCACATGCTGTGGGGAAAGAACAATCCTTTGGATTGGAAGATGCAATAAAGATTGTAGCATCTACTTCTCAAGAAGTCTTAGAGGCGGCACCCTCTACCTCTGTAGATGAGGTGGCAAAACTTGAGACAGACAAGCATCTAGAATGTCAAGGGACCAACTCTTTTCTCAAACAGGTGAGAGATGAGCTGTCCGGTTCTAAAGCTGGAATTAGTGAGAAGATTGATGTTGAATTGGAGAAACCAATAATGCACTTGGTAGAGGGAGAAGCTACCAAAGTGGCATCTGAGGAATCAAAGCTTTCTTTTAGAACAACTAACCCTGAATCAGTGTGGCGTGTAGAACCCACAGCTGCAGTCTGCATCAAGGAAACTGTTTCACAGGGTGATGAAGTTGATACCGAGCTGGAGGATCTTCAAGTGCCTGAATTGCAAAACCCAGACCTTGTTGAGAAGACGGTGGGAGATACAGATGACCTCCGCATAGTCACAGAAGTTCCATGCTTTGAACATGCTGCCCCCATCACTGGTGTCACCGACAATGGAAACGCTCAAATGCCTAGTTGGCAACTTAGAAAAGCAGGCAGCAGATACTGACAGGATGGGTACACTCCTTCCGGTTCCAACTTACAACGAAGGTCATTCATTCACCGGGAGCTTTTGAACCTGGCCAAGAGAATGGAATCAGTCCAATGCTGTTGCCTGATGCCATCAGTATTATTAAAAATGAAGACATTTCTTCGGATTAAACATTTCAAGCAAACATTGATGTAGAAGGGAAAGATGGGTCTGGCTGGATCAGATCCAAGGCTGCTTCCTGATGCAGCAAATATAAAAAAAAGATGAATGTATCTATCTCTACGGCTGATACATTCGAAACCAATGTCAATGAAGTTGATGGTGCAGCTTCAGATCAAGAAAGCATGTCTTTTAGCAGACCCGACTCTCTAGCTCGAGGTAAGGCAGAAGGTTTGGCTCATTCGGCAAAGCTGAATGGTATTGCTCCTGATGTCCATTTAAGCAAGGAAGAGAATGAAAAGTTAAGAGAAATGTTAGAGAGGCTGCTTGAGGCACTGCTGGGAGTCATTGCAGATGTTAACGGAAGAGTCAAACGACTTGGAGAGAAAACTCTCGCAACAGTAAAGGTGCAAGGTAAAAAAGTTTCAGACCAAAAATGAACCCTCCTCCCATAAAAGCTGCATCATCCGCTAATAATGTGAAAGTTGCAGCTTAAGATATCTGTATACATATGCAGCATACGATAAGTATAAAATGAAGTGGTTCCCACCCCCACCACCTCTTTTTTGCTTCATCTTTGTATGTACCAAATGGATTGAAGAATGTGCATGCTTTTCTATTGTAACACCGTGGTGTTTCTTCTCGAGTATCCTTTGGGAATGTCCATGCTTTTGTTTGTAATCCTGGGACTTTTGTCTCCCATTATTTTCATGCCATGTTCTCTTTTCTTCTTCTTTCGCACTTAAGATGATGGGACCATAGAATGTTGCACTGTAAATATTATTAGATCCCGTTTTCTGGAAATATTATTATTTTTCTTTTCTTTTATTATAATATGCGTATCTTTGTTTTGGTCAGAGACCGTCAATACATTGGTCGACAGAATCCATGGAAGCACGCACCGTAAACTCAACCATGGAGAGATGACTCGAATTTTATGCAAACACAAGTGGGTGGAGAGCTCGAGAGAGGAGACGCAAATTGCTCGACGCACCACAACTCAATGTCTCATTCCGCAGAACATTCTGAGCCACTAAAGTCATAGTTTGTGGCTCAAAAACTCTCTCTCTTTCATCTTCTTCTTCTTTAGTCGAGGAGACATAACCCTTTACTCCAACACGCATCTCCATGCTTCTCTCTTTTGTTTACTACCCCTTAACCGCCGCAGTCTCCCCGAGTTTTCCTTACAGAAAGCGCCACCGGACTTCGTTTTCCTGTCTCAGCAGGGAATTGCTGTCGAGTCGGTACAGCCAAATCAATGGACTCCACAGATCACAGCCTTATTCTGAAGTCGACGTCGGATACATCTTTTTGACTATTAGTTCCTTTAGATCTTCTCCCTTCGTCCGCTGCATTTCTAGAAACAAATCGATACTCCTATCGGACTGTTTCCACTTCCGTCACTGCGATCGATTCAAACTGAGGTCTCTCACTTCATCTTCTTGTTTGGACAGATGCATTTTGGTTGCATCACTGATGTTGCAGTCTGATGTGGACTTGGATTTTGCTGCCACAGTCTCCATCTCAAATCAAAGCCTCCGAAGAAAAGGGCATGACTTGAAAGGCGATCTGAGTGGTGCTGCCACTACTCGATGACTTGTCTGTAGCGCACACGCTTTCCATGTCATTTGGAGGGTCAGAAGCAATAGAAAAAGGCATGTTGATCCACCACCAAATCATATGCCTTCATCGATACCAGTAGTGGTGTCGGAGTTGTCATCTTTGTTGTAACACACACATTACCGGTCGCCAAGCAACATATGATTCTGATGGAACCAACAAGTGATGCATGCGCCCACAGTTCATTCTTTCCTTCATCCATCCCATCCCATGGAGTCTGCTTGCTTGTCTGCAAAAAGAGGATGCAAAATGAAAAGATTGAATTCCTTACTTGCACCATAAGAAATGAGTCATTTGTTTAGACACACCACTCTTTCTGCACGATAATTGCATTGCATTCTGATGAACGTTATAGCTTGCAACCAGAAGAATCTAAATGTTCAGTACATTAAACCATCATCTTTTGGATGGTTGAGCAATAGATTTATGTCATCTTGTGGGGATTCCAATCATACTGCTCACCGGATGGCTTTGTGGGTTACCTTGAGGACAAGCTTGAAAGGTTCTAATTTAAGCAGCATGTCAAGAAAGCCATGAATCCGTGAGAGGATAATAATATTCCTTCGAGTGTATCCGAAGCGAACAATGCACATTATTTTATCTCATAAATCACATGACTATCATTGTAATCTTATGATAGTGAGAGGATAACACAACCCACTCAACATATGTCACGTGAATATCAATTCAAAATAATAGTCCACGCGCTTATATCGTAAATGTTCTTTCTATTAATTCGTTATAAAAAATATTTTAAACATGATAATCAATATAAGTTATCACATGATAATCAACATGAACATCAATTTTCAAGTATTCTCCTGAGTCACAATCGATTTCTTATACATCTGAACTTAAATCAAATTGAACCAATCGAGATATCATCGATATTCAAATTATCATATTAGATTCCAAGAAGAGTATGCATGGACAATACAAACAAATGACAAGCAAGTGATGACTACCCACCCACATAGCAATGTAGTGGCATGAGGTCAGGCAAAAGGAGGAGGACCAATGGCACCTCAACCAATCAAAGAAAGCACCCAACCCTACCTTCTCCCCATTTACCATAGGGGAGGGGTAGGATAAGAAGAAGGAGGACTCTTTGAGTGTCATCATCCTCGGTGCTGAAAATTAAAGGAGGAAAAGAAATGGTTGCCTTCTCCATCATTTCCACCCAAAAGGTAATAATAATAAGCACAGTGAGGTTGGAAGGAGAATTCGAGAGCTCATGAGATCTGAAGGCTAAAGGTTGGGGTCCAGCAATGTAACCATCATTTCCTTAAATGAGTCCAAACAAGCTTCTGCTTCAATCCAAAAGAGGTGTATATATATGTGTGTATTTGGTCACAACCACAGGACAGTGATGCAGCCCATCCTTCCTCTTCCACCCTCCTCTCCTCCTCTCTGTTACATAGTCATGCCTGCCTCTTTCTCGCTTCCCTTATTTCTTGAAACATAGCCCACTGTTCCATCTGTTCCGTGTGTGTTCCTCTTCTTCACCGGTCCTTATCTCGAGTAAATCCTGGTGCTCATTGGTTGTCCTGTCCCTGTCCACTCCACTGTAGCGCGAAGGAGATGTAGGAGCACTCTTCTCTTGATCCCAGGCGATGCAGGAGTGAACTGTTTCAGATAAGGATAGAAAGTCTGGATTTTTTAGGTGCTCCTCTTTGCTTTGACTCTGATCTTGGGCAGCAAAAAGATGACATTTTTCCTGGTTCTTTCTGTGATTTTTTTCTGGTTCTGTCGATTGCTGTTGGATTATGTTTTGATTGATGCTGGTTTTGGAGTGTTACATGTTTCGGATTCTTACCGGAGGAAGAAACTCCATGTTCGTTTGCTCCGTGATGTCTGGCTCTTTTGTTTCCATGCGATGCGATGCCCTGGCAAATCCGGCGAGGTGGTGTAGGTGTTCGATGATTTGATAATGTGAATGGCTTTGGCTCTGTCTCGGCCGCACTTTGTCTTCTTCCAACAGCCGTCCGAAGCGATCAGTGTTTCGCTGGTCTTTCTTGCACCCCACCTTTTCGCTTCATTATGCTGGCAAAACACGGTGGAAGAAGATGTTGTGTGTTGTTTCGTTGATCTCGCAGGAAATCCATCTTTTCTTGCTGTTTTACTTGCGTCCTGATCGCGTCCGAGGCTTTCTCGGGATTTCTCTGACTCGAAGTTGGTTCTTTTACCATCTCAATTTTAGTTCCGCTGTTCTCCGTGCTGTGCAGTTTGATCTTGTCGCCCCGTTTCATCTTCCTCATGGCGGGTGAGAGATCATGGGAGGAGTCTTATCCCGTTACCTACTTCCGGGGCGAGGTTGGGGGGCTCAAGCCACTCCCCGAAGACAGTGACAACCGAGACGAAGACGCATTGATTTCATTGGACGCCATCCTGCCTGATGACCTCTTGGAGAAGGTTTTGTCCTTCTTGCCCATTGCGAGCATCATCCGATCGAGCTCAGTCTGCAGGCGGTGGTACGACGCCGTGCGTTCCGGGAGGTACTCATGGACCAAGATGTCGCCACAGAAGCCATGGTACTTCATGTTCACCTGCAGCGACGACGCCGTCTCGGGCTACGCCTACGACCCGAGCCTCCGGAAGTGGTACAGCTTCGACCTCCCTTGCATTGAGAAGAGCAACTGGTCGGCCTCCTCTTCCTGTGGGCTGGTCTGCTTCATGGACGGGGACAACCGGAGCCGCATCTTCGTCTGCAACCCCATCACGAGGGACTGGAAGCGGCTGCACGACGCCCCCGGCGAGAGAGCCCCTGACTACAGCGCGCTCGCCATGTCGGTGGACCGGAGAACTCACGGCTACACCGTCGCCGTCGCCAAGTGCAAGCAGGTGCCCCAGGATTACTACCAGTGGGACTTCTCCGTCCACATCTACGAGTCGGAGGCCAGATCGTGGGTGACCCCCTTCACCGAGGTCTTGGTGGGGTGGAGGGGAGGAGACGAGTGCGTGATCTGCAATGGAGTCCTCTACTGCTTGGTCTACTCCACCGCCGTGCTCAGGAACGTTGAGCCGCGCCACTGCTTGGTGATGTACGACCTCTCGGCCCGACCTTCCCGCACATCCCTGATGCAAATGGCCATCTCCGTGCCATGCTCGCTGACCTGCGGCAGGCTGATGAACCTCCGAGACAGGCTGGTCATGGTCGGCGGGATCGGGAAGCACGACCGGCCGGGCATCATCAAGGGGATCGGCATCTGGGAGCTGCACAGGAGGAAGGAGTGGCGAGAGGTGGCTCGAATGCCGCACAAGTTCTTCCAGGGCTTCGGTGAGTTCGACGACGTTTTCGCCAGCAGCGGCGCCGACGACCTCATCTACATCCAGAGCTTTGGCTCCCCAGCTCTGCTGACGTTCGACATGGCCCAGAAGCTGTGGAAGTGGTCGACGAAAAGCCCCGTCACGAAGAGGTTCCCCCTGCAGCTCTTCACCGGGTTCTGCTTCGAGCCCAGGCTCGAGGTGGCTTCCTGATGTCTTTCGCTCATTGCTTTGCCCTTTGGTATAGTTTTTGTTTCTCTTGGAAGGCAAGAAAGATCTCATTGGGGGCCTGAAAGATTCATATGAAATGTTTTGTTTGATGGAAAAGATTGCTCGTGGAAATGATCGATCATGTCGTCTACTTGATTTTGCTCACACAGCATATAGATTGTGTTGGACTTCATGTTCTATCTATAGATCAGAGTAAGAAACCAACCAGTTGAAACAGTTCATGTGCTTGTGTTGTCTTCGTGACATCTTTGGCTTCTCAGTACGGATTTCAGTCTATGCAAATCTTGTGTTAAGACTTGCACACTCATTTCAATCAGGTTCTTCTTCTTCTTCTTCTTCTTCTTCTTCTTCTTCTTCTTTTGAAGAAGAAATGATCTGCCATTTATGTTAGATGTTCTCTCCGTGATTGAATTACCAATTGGATCATCTCATTAATGATCTGATAGCTCCCTGCAAACTGGTTGGTTGTATAAGCTGACACAAACAACTATGACAACAATTTGCTCCTCCATGAGTTCCTGTGTTGTGAGTTCTTGGTGGAGACATGGCCAGTTTGGAGAACCAAACGATGTTATTGGATATCCAAATGCCTTTCTGTGTGGAAAAATCCAATCTTTCCATGGAGGTTGTGCTTGGGATATACTTCAGATGTTGGTCAAAGAAGAAAGGAGCAACATTGAATCCTGGAATTGATCGTGAGAAATCCAACAAGAACCAGACAAGCTAAGCTGCACTCGAGTTGAACAGAGTAGTGAAAAGGCTCAGGGGAGGAGGGTGGAGGAGTTGCATGGAAATGGCACAGTGAAGAGGAACAACCATCCATTCTTGTGACTCCCCATCAGGGTTCTGTTGGAATTGTGTGGCTCTGTCCGATTCAAGTCAGGGGGATGGATGTCAGCCGGTGGCTCAGGTCTGGCCACTGTCCCTGCCACCCTCACACCTCAACAGTGCCATTACCAGCTATTAAAAGAAGAGATGCATGGCTGTACTGCTACTACTAGCTGTGAGTTGTGATGGGGGCTGCCTCCTCTGCGTTGGCAGACTGATGCAGCAGACAGAAGCTTTCCAACCAAGAAAAAGGAAAAGCTTCCAAGTGGTTGGTGAGTTTGCTTGCTGAAGTACCATGGAGTCATGGCCAATCATGAACCACATCTGATGCACCCAATGCACCTCCTCCTCCTTCTTCTTCTTCCTCTAAGCTATTGAATCTTGTCTTTTGCTGTCCATTTTGGGCACTGATCTCAGCAGTCTCTTGGAGGTTTCATATATGGTCCAAAACATGCTTATGAACTCATTACCTGTGACATTGCCAACATGGAAGCTTCATCCGATCAAAAGCCTTAGTTGTACATCAATCCTCTATCTAATTTGTGCAGTAGACCTTCACATCTTCTAAGAATCCACCACACTTAATGCTTGTCTTATTATAATGCCAAATATCCCACAGTAAAGAGATCTCTTCTTCCTAAATAGAGAGAGTTATTTCTTTACTTGATTCTTCTTTTAAGAGCTTAATGCTATTAACTTTGATGGTAATATAGGAGATCACCTCATAATCCTAATTTATTGTGGGATATTTGACATTTACTTCTCATTGACTTAGGGATTTTTTTTTTCTCCAGAATGAGTTTATGTCCAGAATTCATCAATAAATTAGTAAAAAGTTTCTCTTAATCTCCAACTTATTAATATATTTGTATATTCAAAGTTATTAATTTTTAAATGTATTCCTTTAAATTTAAAATTGTCAATTTATATAATAATAATAATAATAATAATAATAATAATAATAATAAATATCTTTAAAAGAATGTTATGTAAATACTCTAAAAAATAAAAAAAAAATATTTTTATATAAATCATTAATATTATTCTTTTTATTTATATATAAATGTTATAATTTGATGTGAGTAAAAAATACGCCCCTTTTGTTAGGATAAGCGCAATTGGTTTGACCGCCGCGGAGGCGTGGCGTAACCCCAAAACCAATCTCCGTCGATTCCGCCCTATTACAAGACGTCGACAGCAAGCAACATCGATCTCGATCCGCTCCCCTCGTCCGATGACCTCATCGAGTCGCCGTCCTCCTCGCGACACCAGCCATCGGTACGTCCTCGTCGCATCCTCCTTTCGATCTTCGATGCGTGGCTTTTCATTCATTTATTGGATTTCATGTCGCTTTCGCCCGTCCAAGATCGAATCTTGGCGTGCCATTCTGTTAAATCTTGTCAGCGCGCTCGGCCTGATCTCACCATCTCTGTGGGATTTACGTGGATCCGCAAAACCTAGGTTGGGCGGTGTCCATGACCCCTCCTCGTGTCAGAAAAGGCGTCACCTTTTAGTGGGCGGTGTTTTGGATTCCTTGATTTGACGGGGGGAAACCTCTGGCTTTAAAGAATTACAGCTGTGTGGCAGCTGTTGGGGCAAAGGTTTAGAGAAGGGGCAGTTCACGGCGGGGCTCTGAATCATTCTCTTTGTGTTCTTTTTGGTAGGTAATTTACTGTTCTTTTCGGTAGCTGTCGTGCTTTAGGCATGGTGGTAGCCTTCGGTGGCTGGAGGTTTCCATTTATTGCCTGCTGAATCATAAATCGACTCTCCAAGGTCAACACTTGCAGCTGGACACTGCAATAAATAATTGTCATGACCTAATTAGTCTGCCACTACCCGTAGACGAGTTCGATAGCCAATTGTAGCCATGGCGGTTGTGCTACTTTTAGGTGATGGAAAAGTACAGCATAGAATAGATTGCAGAATCTTCTTTCAACTAAATGCTCCTAGAAAGGCTTTATGATGAAAGACCGTTAACTAACTTACCTGGGGTTCACTTGTTCTTTCAGCTAGCGGACTAACTTTTAACTGTATGAATTCTCTGTGTTCTTACCGCATCAACCTATTATATCCGGGAAACTGATCTGTGGAAGCAATTACTCTTAATGTCTGAACAAACATTGGATTGTTTCTTTTCCTGTAGTTGGAGTACTCTGGGAACAATTCTTTTTCTTTTTCATTTCAATGCATGATTAGGAGGAAGGTAGATTGGATTTGCAAAATGTAGAGTTTATGTGCATGAGAGAGTGAAAAGGAAATGTCTGTGAACATACATGTCCCTGAAACAGACTTCGTGGTTGAATTAAGAGTTATAGTGGAATTTTATAAGCCTGTTTATGTTGATGGCTAAAAGATATCATTGATTTAGCACAGGAACATTTTGGAGTATCTTTTTTCTGATGAATCTGGGGTATATATTAGTAAAAGTTCTGAAAAGGATTTTAGGATTCGGAAGCAAATTCTCATGTCACTCTGGTAATGGTTAGAGTCTTCAGGGTATGCAACTGGTAGAATGTAATGTGTACAACCATCTTGTTCAACAATTTGCTTCCTGGATCTATGATGTTAGATGGAGTCAGAACACAGTTCCTGATCTTTGGAACCATGAGGTTTGATCTCTGACAAGTTCGTTTGCTGTGCTGACACCTTTTCCCTTGTTCTCAAGGCCACATCTCTGATGTTCTTGCCAACTTTATGAAGTTATATCTATTTGATGAGGCCTCTGTTATACCCTTGAGTTTGGGGAATTTGACAGTAAGAAAGCCCCCACACAATGTTTGCCACTGTTGTGTTGGAAATGCCTCTGTTCTGTTGCATAGAGATGAAGTTGATGGTATTTTGTCTTTTGTTATTCTTTCTTATTCCACTGTTTTGCTTGTATATAATCTAGAGTACTCCAAACTAAGTTAGCTAATGCATAGAAAGAGCAAAAAAAAGCAATATTCCCATGGATGACTTGTATAAGTAGTACACCAAAGAGCTTTTTTCATGCTCTAGTGCAGCATTTTTAGGCAGCAGATTTCTGAGTCTCATTGACCGTCGATTAACTTTACCAAGAGTTTTCCATTTATCTTTTGTTTCCTTGTTTTCCAAATTGGAAGATAAAAAAAAAAAATCTTTCTGCTGCCGAGTTTTTTTTATCATTGGTCCTTTTAACACAAATATTCAGTCAGCGTAAACTATCTATATTAGCAGCAGTGTCTGATATTACAATATTGTTCTTTTAAATGAACTATTTTACATGTTACACTAAGCAGGTTAGCTGTGGTAACTGGGAAATTTCCTTCGGTTATGCGAGAATTCTGATCACAGATTTTCACCTCAAGGTCACCATGTAAAAAAGTAAGATCTATGGACGATCTTAATATCCTATCTTCATTCATCATTTTACAATTAATTTCTGATGAAAAGTTTTGCAACTGCTAGTTATGCTTTGTAGCTCATCTACTTATCTTCTTTGACCACTATACTTACCACTGCCATGTTTTCCAGAAGATCTACATTCTTAGAGCACTAAAAAGATCTCATCTAACTTGCATAAACAGTGCATGGAAGAAAAGGATGAAACTAATTCGGGTGGTGGAGGCCAAATGCAGTTTTTGAACAGATCGCAGGTTAAGCATCCCGACGATAACTCCAAGTCTGAAGGAATAGAAGTGGATCAGATCGAAATTAGCAAAGCTCAAGTTGCTGTTTACTTTAATGCTTGTGAAGGTTCAAAGAACATGCATACGTAGCAGAATCATCAGTGTGGGTTAGACCACCTAATTGCTTATTCTGTGTAGAACTTTTCAGAAATTTCTGTATGTTCTAAGGTTGATCATGATATGTTAAAATATATCATGTTTGAATCCAGATTGCATTGACCAGCACAAGTTTGCAGATCTTGATATATCTATATCCTTAGCGAAATCAGCAGATGTATAAGAGAATACATTGAAGGGAGATTTCTTGAAGCAAGGTTAGAGGTAGAGCAAGATGGTCTGAGAGCCTCAAGAGGTTCAATTGTTGGTGGAATAAGGCAATGAAAAAGCAAGTGACATGCACCAGATATCAACTTGATACATTCTTTGGTTCTTTTGGAAGGTACTCTGAAGAGCAAAGGATGATGATTCGGCTTGTCTCTCACTCTGGTATCCCTTCATACATTTTGGATTTCACTTTTATTGGACATTTCCGATGAGATTAAAAGGAGTGCAACAAGACAACTTACCTAGTATTACTCTTGTCCAAACACGAGTAACTTCAGTGCTAGTATGATTCATTTGGATACACTGCAAGTATCAGTAGCTATTCTCGGTAATCACCACAACCTTAACTTCAAGTCCACCTTTTCTAGAACTGCATGAATCCTCTAGAGCTGTTTTTTTGTTCTTTTTCTAAGCCAAAAAAATCTAATTTCTTGATATATCCAGGCACTATATTCGTTTATGAAACCAAAAATATCATTCTTCCAAATTTCATCATTATTATCATCATATGCTCCTGTCATGAGAAAGATAATTGGCACCCCCAAACTTACATTCGCAATGTTCTCTGTAACGAGCAATGGCAGCACATGGACAGCATCACAAACCCAAAAAACATTGGAGTTGTTTAGAGCCCTCAGTAAATTGTTTGTGCTATATGAACTTGAATCGTTTAGGTACAACACTGGATAATCTGATCATTTGATAAAAGAATCATCAGACGATCCTTCTCTGAACCCTTAATATACAGGACAAGTCATACGAAGAACATAAATGTCACAGATAGTAATGGTTGCGTCAGACACCAGAACCAGGTTCTCCTTCGTGGCGAAACAAGGCCTTGGACAACGGGTTGGAACGGTTCATACCGCCACAAGCATCCTCCTGGGACTGTGATTGAACCTTTCGATCCATCATCGGAGTCTCGCAAACCCTGTCATCGGTGGAGGAATGACGTCTCCTTCGTTTCAGTGGCTTGGGCAATGAAGAACGCATCAATCTTTCTGCCTTTGGCTGCTTCAGCGCCCATACCCTCTGCAAATCCGGCACCCAGCTTGTGAATGATGAGAACCTCCTGTCTCTGTTCCTTCTTTGCTGTGCTTTCATTAGTCTTCGCTCGTGCGCATTATCCAATTTCTCTTGCTGTGTCCTGGCATACATTTCCTGATGACCAACTTCAGAACCAGCAGCTCCGATTGGATCTGTAGGAAATCTGTTGCCAATGTCAAAGTCCCCCCTCTTGAAGTCTTCACTGTTGCTGTTGGGTAATGAGTCTGAAGCTCCAACTTCATCCTCATCAAATAAGCCAAACTCCATTTGGTTGTATATCTTATCAATGATGTCTTTTAGAGAATGAGAGTACCTGCAAAGGGTTGGCGATGGAAAAAGTTAATGACAACAATTACTTGGAGAAGTTTTTACAAATATTAAAAGAAGATATGATCAATTGCATGCATAACCTTGCCAAATTCAAAGAAAAAAAAAGGAACTGTTAACCCTTGTAATGTTCTCGTTATCCTTTATGTTGTCAACAGTCAACTCATAGAACCCCTTTTACTTGCCCTCTCATTCTTCTACCAGTTCATATTCTTCTTCTTCATGGGAAATGCTTGTGTTCAGTGATCTCCATCAACCAGTGCTCTCAGGAATCTTTCCGTGCTCGAACTTGCTCGATCCCAAGCCATATATGTGCCAAAGCTTAAGCATTACATGGTAGCAGTTGAGAATGGAAAAGAGGGAGACGGAAAGGGAAGAGAGGTAAGAGAGTGGGGGAAATGGACCAGAAAAAGTGACTGAGAGGAAATGATGGGGATATATTTAGCAAAATAAAAATGATAGTTTTGGCTGTTAATATTTGGTTAACAGTTAATTTGGGTTAAGATTGTCTCCAGTGATGTAAAAGGGATGTATGAAAATTTCTTAGGCTTTACAAAAGCATGACTTGCAACTTTGTGAAGGTAAAACATGAATTTAGCATCACACACAAACTATTTTTCTATAAAAAAGCTTGTCATGTTATAAAAACCAAGTGCAGAGGAAAGGCATACTTTCAGCTGCAAGATGTTGCCAAAGAGCTAACATTCTCTGCAATACTCAAGATTGGTCAGATGTGAAAATTTGATCATAGTGGCTTGCAAGAAATTTGGGTTACCATGAAACACCCTTTCGACCAAATAGAAACCCTGTCCGGGTTCTTTCCACTTGTAATCTCACTGTTCCCTATTGTTGATCAATATATAGGTGTAACATTTTTCTTATTACGGGGACTGAAGATCACTAAAGGTAATAATACATGTTCAGAGTTACTCTTTGCATATACTACTACTTCCAGATTCAATTAAAATTGTACCTTTAGAAAAAATTGAAGCCCACTTCATGTTGCTCCAGATCAATGAGAAATGATAACCAGGATTTCTACAATGTGATTCATAAAACATGTTTGCTAAGCTTATCGTGCTGGAGCAATTACAAGACCTAAGAGTCGGACATCATTGGGAGCAGAGAATAATGGACATTAAAGACAGGTAAGTTTTCATGCAATGCCAAATGCATTAACAGGAACAAGGATCAACCAGTTTGATTGTCCAAGAAAAACAAAAGCAGAATTAATATTATGGGGAGATTTGAATCTATATAATCAAAAAAATTCACAATTTAGCATTATTATAACAATGCTAGATATGCCAAGAAGAGTACCTGCATTTTATTGTTCTTTCTGCAAACTCAACAATACTTTGACCACAAAATGAATCCCCTTCCAGATTGATGTCAATAAACTGCAAAAGGGAGCATATATCTTTAATCATCTTCTGTTTTGTATTGTCTTCAATGCTTGGTCCGACACTCGAACAAAGTATTTCCATTCTAAACAAGATCTGCAACTCATGTCTGAAGTGCATTAAGGGATAAACTGATGCCAAATATGAAAATTTGCAGTTCAAAATCATAACATAAAGAAGGATACTCTCGAATTTTGTATTCTGTGTTGTATATATCAAAAACTGGATTTGATGATGCAATACGTGCAGGATTTGTGGTTTTGTACTTCAATATTAGATCCCTGGGCTTCACCAGAAGAAGACGAGAAACCTCATCAACAATCTTCACATAAGATGCATCGCCAGTTTCATCTGAGATGATATCCTCGACATTCTTTCCAATCTGTGCATCAAGAGCTTTAATAGACAAACCGACTAGGCGCTCAGCTAAATTTCCGATATCTGTATCTAGTGAACACAGACCTTGCTCAATCTTCTGAGGAATACTTCTCAAGAAAGTTTCCATGTCTTCCACGCAAGAAAATATTGGGGCATCCTTGTTTGCAGATGATGCACTTTGATGAGCATCCTCAGCGGAGGAAGGAATGGCATCTGCTTCAGATGCATCTTGTGAGGCAACATTTCTTGTTTCCACATCTTCTTTGATATCCAAAGGTTCCTTCTGTTCATCAAGAATTACTTCACAATTAGTATTGGACTTTACAATCTGTCTCATCCAACACTTCAAGAACATTAATTTCTTCGATTTGTCGTGTATCTTGCCAGAGTATAGTTGCTCCAGACCAACTCCTAAAGCAACATCATCTGTTTGACTTGACACCAATTCACGGAAGGAACTCAATGTGGCATTTTGAATCTGATTTAAATGCAATTTCTTTCTTTTCCTTCTACTGTCCTCTCTCGACCCAGCAAGTGCAGGAGTATGGAGTGTTTCAGATGTGCTTCTGCTTTTTCTAGCAACTAATTGGCATGAGTTCAGAGAATTCTTTTGGGGAACAGCAAGCAAAGCATAATTAACCGTAAAAGGAATTAGCATGCCCTCCATAGATTTATCATCACTGTCGTAAATAGATACAGAAGCCCAGTAGCTTTTGTTGTAGAGGAATGTGAGAAGGATCTGCCAAAGAGGCTTATCTGCAACCAACTCACCCTTCTCTCTGCAAAGCAATTTGAGAACACTGTCTGCAAAGAACTCTCCTTTAGCATGATTCCTTGAAACTTTGTTGCATTCTCCTGTAGTTCCTCGAATAAGATAAAGATTACTTGGGTCGCTCATAACCTTTCTTCCATCGTCGCTTCTCCACACTTCTCTAATGCGGATATTTGATGTCTTGCTGCCCAAAAATTTGAACAGAGATCCCGTCATGTCTGATCTTTCTCGGACTGGTTTCAGATCAAGTACTTCAAGTTCACAACTTTTGCACTCCAAAGGCTCCCCATAAACATCAACGATTTCTAGAACAAGCTCTGACGTGCCCTTGTTGAGGCCACTATCCGCCGCAAAACCCATAGCGCATCCGATGTAAGGGAAAACCAGGCCAAAAGGCACCAGCGCAGATCCCAGAACGATTGCATCGGTGGAGCAAAACCCCCAACCCAACTCCCTGACCCCTCTCTCGAAAAATTCCGAGCCGGAAACATCTCTTTCGCAATGGTGGTCAAAATTGACGTCGACCCAACTGAGATGGATATCACAAAAGGCCAATCGCTCTTTTACCAAACCAAAACATTCCAAGAACCTCTTTAAGAACGCATCGGACGACATCGCCGAGTCCGACTCGCCGGCCAATTCCAAATCGACATGTTCCGACAAAAAGTTTGGGCCTGGGTACATAGGAGAGAACAGCACGACCAGATTCGGACGGATAACGAGCAATTCCTGCGCACCTTTGCGATCTTGAGGATGGGGTTCCCAGCCGTAGTCGTGCTCGAGCTGGAGGAGAGACTTGGCCAGCAGCGACGCGCGGGAGAAGCCATGGCCGGCGGAGTGGCATGAACCGGAGACCGAGCGGAGGGAATCGAGGGTTCGGGAGAGGGAGTCGAGGGTCGAGGCGGGGCAATCGAAGGAGAGGAAGGTGGAGGACTTGCCGAGGAGGCGGTGGACCGTGGAGGTGGAGAGGATTGGGGAGAGGGAGGAGAAGAACAGCTTGTAGGCGAAGAGGGAGGAAGCGAGGGGGGCGAAGGATAGGATCCTTCGGGCGGCAGATAGGATCGGGGAGAGGTACGAGTAAGGGTTTTGGAGATCGAGGAGAGGGTAGAGGTCGATGAGGAGGACGACGCGTTGGATTCGAGAGGGATCCATTGCGAACGAGCGAGCGAGACAGGAAAGTTTGGATTAACTATTAGGAAAAATGTGGCGGGAACATGGAGCTCCATTGCTGGGTTTCAACTTTTTGGCGGGAAACGATGAACCGATGCGTAGGAGTATTTAAGTCACTGCGCTTTTAGGAATTGAAATATTAGGAATCTCCAACCCAACTCACTTCATGAGGTTACAGTCTATCTTCCTTGTGTCATACTATTTATATTATATAGTTTGTGTATTTTTATTTATTTATTTATAGTATTTGTGTTTATAAATCAATTAGCCAAGTTTGCATGTCAAAATTAAAGTAAAAAATTGAGGATAACAAAATTAGGATCTATGAATAAAGGTCAGATTAGGCGAAGAACTAACTTTTGTGCTGATACAACCTAAAGCTGATCAATTTATGGGTTAGTGGGATGAGTGACTCCAAACAATAAATTTATTTCAAAGAGCTCATACAAGGATAAAAAGTCATTATTATGCCCAATGGCTTTCCAATCTCTCAGAACCAAATTCAAATAATAGCTGATAAACAATGTCAAAGTCAATAGTCATTTTGTTCCAACTGTGCAATTTCTACAAAATATTTTATATGGTGAGTAAACAAACTTGAAGGTTTGACCGTCTACCTGTCAAACCATATCCGCTAATAACACCACCATCAGACAAGTTGTAAGATCGCATTGACTGCGTGGAATGCCATCGCCATAAACAAGAACAAAATCTTCTAATTGTTCCGATCGGAAGTACAAGATATATCAATCATACAAGGCACAACTTGCAAATTCCTTTTCGCATTTTATAGGTGTGCTTAGGGAGCCTTGGCTTTATAACAGACCAGCATCCTTCAGAGCAGACTCGAAATCTTCCTCACTCCTCCAGTTAGGGATCTGCGGCACAGTGGAGTGTCATCATGTTTCTTGAGATATTTCTAGATAAAATGGTGCATATAAAGAAGAACGAGTACAAAGAGGTTACCTCAGGAATATGATGCTGGAAGTGACGCTCTATTTTCTCCATGACAGATCTGTCCCTATCAGTGCACAAGAAGTTGAAGACGGCACCTATTACCAGACAGGATCAGCAAAATACACAAGGTAAATTATGTGATTTGCCCAGTAAAGGATTGCATTCTATCAAATGAATAGAAATTATCACAAAAAGAAACGCAATATAACTCGGTCATAAAGATGTGGGACATAGGTACATAAATGTAAAATAAAATAAATATCAGATTGCCTAGATTTACTGCCTCCAATAGAAAACGAACAATTTTGTTAAGAATGTAACAATGTTCTAACTTGAGAAAAAACTGCTGTGATATGCCATCCATTGAGGTACCAGATAGCACATAACATGGTATGTGGCTAATATGCAGACACATGTGATTCATAATATAATATTTCGAGAAAAAACCCACAAACAATAATATACTGAAAAGATAAACAGACAAAATATATCCTATGGCTAAATCAAGTATTTATAAAATGATAATTATTCTCATTTAAGAAATTTCTTAAGAGACAAGTTACAAGAAACAGGTAAAAATTTAAACACAGAGTCATTCTGTCCCAATGAAAAGAAAAGGAATCTACAGGAGGTAAAGGCGTACATGATCAAAATTATATAATCTCATATCTCGCTTTATCATAATTAAATGATATCGTAGTTGAATAATTGGAAAAACCACATATTCAACCGTATTTTGATTTCCTAACACATTGTATTCTGTAGCCATACTTTCTTGATTATGCAGACCACAAAAACAGCTATATAACACAGCATATTTAGGTTGGTTGCATCAACCATGTTCAATGCAGTCATATGACACATGCATATGCAGGCACACAGCATCTTTCAGAACATTGAACACAGAGGTGGTGAACACAATTAAATAAATCAAACAATGAGGATGTTGAGGAATAATGATCTAATCATGTGTGTAGACATATAGTCATGCACAGATAAGGAATTTGGCCATCACATTCCACTCTACAGTAACAAATAGTTTATCTGCACCAGCTCATCAATATGGAAGATCCTAACTTCATGCAAACAAAACATATATTTATTTACTTGACATAGGAATACGGAATATTTTTTTCCCACACCATTATCCATTGTATTAAACATGGTTCACCTTATCGGTCCATACTGGTGTACCGATCGGCTGTCGGTATAATACGTACCAAACCATACCAACGTACCAACATATGGTACAGTGAGATGTACCAACAAACCAATATATATCACCAATATCGATCTCCCGTCAGACTAGTACATATTGCCCATAGTGGGCGGTACATTACGGTATGATGAACCTTGTTATTAAATATTAATATCAACAAATCCAAGCAAGATGCATGTGGGTATTAGAATATCTAATAAAATGATCATTTGAGAGCACTTGTAAGTCTAAAATTCAACCACTTGCAACAAACAAACTATGAATTAATGAATCCATAGCACATGAAATGAACAAAGAACAAATTCTTGTTCAAAATTTTAATGTTAAATGTGAATTAGGATTAAGATGAACTGATTGAATTACCCTTGCTACCGAAGCGACCAGTTCTACCAACTCTGTGTAGGTATAGTTCACAATCTGGCTCTGATGGATTCTCATGCTTTACCGGAAGATCATAGTTGATAACCAAATTAACCTTCAATAGAACAAAAAAAACATAGGAACTATTAAGTTTAACTAACAAAATTTATCTGTAAATACATTAATTTAATACCTGTCTTTGATCAAATCCTCTGGCAAGGAGATCAGTCGTGATAAGAACTTTGGTTAATCCAGCTTTAAATTCCTTTATAATTAGGTCTCTGTCTTCTTGTTTGAGAGCACCTTGAACTGATGTGCATTCATAACCATCTTCAGTCAGTGATTGGTGTAACATGCGAGCACTATTCCTTGTACGGACAAATATAATTGTCTGGCCTACTTTTTGTCCAAATTCAAAAATTTTGTCCTTTATTACTTCCACTTTGGCAAGTTCATCTGGACATTGGACCTTATACTGCTTTACTTTTTCCAATGTGAGTTCCTCTTTCTTCACAAATATTTGATTTCCATCTTTAATTACCCTTGATACAAATGCCTTGACAGCTTCATCGAAGGTAGCAGAAAAAAGAAGCACCTAAGAAAAAAGACATCGAGAAAAAGAGCAGTAAGTTCAACCACATCTAATTGGATGCGGCATAGCAATACTATAGTACCATAAGATTATTATAAGATTGATTACAACAGATTGTACGACAGAAAAATTGAATATCCTAGTATGATCTCCATACCATTTATTGGCCTACATATGAAAATAGTGCCTAAAGCAAACTAAGTCACAAGTTTCTTCTCTCAGTAAGTTTGAGATAGTTCACACACAATGGTAAAAATTACGCGGGTGAATAGAAGGAACTACGAAGAAATCAACAACAAATTCAAATAAAAATGCAACTTTAAATTGAAAAATTGCATTAGCCACAATGTTAAAATAAGAAATTATCATACAACTAAAATTTTACTAAAACAAACACAACTACAAGCAATTTAAATAAGAGACCTAATGATTGTACAAAAAGGTAACTCTAATCGATGGAGCCAAGATTCAATAAAAGAACCGTGTTTAGCTAAGCCAAGAATATGTGTTTCGTCATTTCAGTGTGAGTGACTTACATGTATTTATTCCATGTGAATCCAGGCGCCATGGAGCCATGGATAACAACAAAAAACAGAGCTAGAAGTTTCTACTGGTTTCTATCAATGATTTTATTGATTGAGCAGATTCCGAGCCCAAAACATCTGCATCAATTTTGCTTCACCCAGAAATCATCTGGAGAGTTTAGAAGAATGAAACACTCCCTGGAAAGTAAGTGACACCCATACTCATGAGGATTCCCATTATAAGTCAGCCACTATAAATATCTAGATATGGAGTTAAAAAGCATATGAGATATGAGATATGAGTACAGCATCCATCATCATTCTTATCACGAACTCAAGATTTCTCTTAAAGCATCGATAGACCCACTGTCACAGAAAGAGTTGCAGACAGGAATATCGGTGCTATTCTAGAATCAATTTCCACTACCTCTAGAACCCGTTAGGACAAAAAAGAACACTAATATATATATAAGAACCTACTAAAGAAATGGGACGATTGATGTTCTAGGAATGAGAGAATGTTTTGTGATACCAGGTTCAACATAAAATGGTGAGTTTAACTGAATCAGAGACAGTACCATATTGGTGCCAGAAACCAAATCTCATAACCTCTGCATTGCTTCAGCAATTTGTTATTGCCAATTTGAGAAACTGGATTGAAAGGGTCAACTGTGAATTACTCCTCAGTATTTATGTTGTGTCAATTTTTGAATTAAGGGGGTACATAGCTTGTATTTTGAAAATACCATTGTCATTGTATTTATTTCTAAGATCCCCGGGGTTCTTTATAGGGAAAGAAATATGATAAGCTAGGATTCTCTTCCACTTATCAAGCAATCCTTGTTTGGACAAGAATTTGAGCTGATAGTTGAAGGATAATCAACCTTTAACAACATGATCTTGGAAATGTAAGTACCAGTTACTGTTCCCATGTCACCGAGAAAGGTGCAACCATTCCCTTGATTTGGGAGAAAGGCATTATGTAAGTCCCGTGTATATTTTCAACTTTTCTGGGACAAGTTAATACATTATCATGCTGCAAACGCATTCTGTTGGACAAGGACCTTGATGATGTTTGTTTCTTGCGTATCTAACCATATATGGATCAGGATATCACCTAACCAAGTGATGGTGGAAAATTCAGAAAGATGAAGGGAGAAAAGAATATTAAGATGGATGTGACACTTAGATAGTAAACACATTATTCAATTTGGATTTGGTAGGATTACAAGGATCTAAACTACCAGCCTGCATGACTCCAATATGAAGGCATCTTTTTATAGTCGATATGCATCTACAGGCCTTTCAGTATCTACTTGAATTCACGTATTAGTTCTCTGAACTGTTAGCAATCAACAATATAGAAACACCAGCATAACAAAACTCAGGATAAGAACACTAAAAATCTGAACTCGCAATCCTAAACATAAAAAAGGAATTGCATCTTAAAAGGACCAGACCTGACAGCCACCACTGCTTCTTTGAATCTCTTTCATAATCCTTTCAGAATCATCCCTAAAGCCGTCCTGTACCAAAACAAACAAAATACACAACAAAATTTAAAATCCCAGGAAACAACAAGAATAATAAAAGTAGTCTAACAACTTAGAACAAAGTTACTAAAATAAAATAAAATTTCTGAGACACATCAAAAGGTCATCATGAGGACATACAAATGATATTCATAGGAAACTAATCAAATTTCTCATTAAAACTCATCAATAATTTTCAGGCAATCCCACTTGGGATTAAAGTTGTCGATATGATATTATGATTTAGGATCAGCCCAGAGTGGGTTCAATTTTCTTCTTCTTTTTCTTGTTTTGCAAATACATTAATTAAGGTTGTCCAGTTGGAGAGAAATTACAAAATTGTTCATTAAAAATTTTGATTTCTCTATGACATTGGATTTTTGTTACAACTGCAGAGAACTCCTAACACCAACAACCTACTTAAGATTAAAAATAAGTTAGGAAGACCTGCCTCAGCTAGCATATGGTCTGCCTCATCAAAAACAAGTATCTTCACGTCCCTTGTGCTCAACTTTCTTGCCGATGTCCACTTCTTGATGGTTCCCGGAGTGCCAATCACCACTTGGTCGGTTACCGGTGGGCGCTTATTTATTGGGATGTAATTAGCAGAATCAGACGGAATAGCGCACATTGAAGTTATGCCAGTATATTTTCCCATCTTCAAAAGGACCGCATGATTCTGTTCCATTCATCCGAATAGTCACAAGTTGATATTGCAAACGCTATAGACATGAACAAGAATGCACTGAGCAGACAAACCTGCTGAGCCAGCTCTCTGGTAGGGCAGATGCAGATGGCCTGTGGAATCTTCTTCCTCGGATCAACTCTGCTCAACATTCCAAGCACAAAACATGTCGTCTTCCCCGAACCATTGTGAGCTTGAGCTACCAGATCTTTGTATGGAGGCGTAAGAATCATAGGTAGAGTAATAGCCTGTATCTTGCTAGGCCTACTAAAGCCCATCTCGACATATAACCCTTTGATGAGCTCATCAGATAATTTCAAGTCCTCAAACGCCACGGCAGAGTTATACACAGTTTCACCGGATGTAACCTATTCAAGTTATAAATCGTCATGAATCGAGCTTTCCAACATCGGATTAAACCCTAGACAAGAATCCTTACAGCTTTGATATCGGAATCGTCGGGATCATCCAGCAGACGGCCGCCACCGTCGGAATCTTCCGGCGCCCGGTCGCCCCCATCCTTCACGTCGGAGATGGAAAGCGACTCGATCTTCTTCAGCTCGGACGGCTGGGCTTCGTCAGCGGCCTGCGATGGCGGCGCGGCCGCTTCCTGCTCTTCGTCGGACTCTTCGTCGGCCCACGACCGCTTCTCCTCCGCCTTCGCTGGCGGCGCAGCGCTGTCGGCCATGGAAGCAATCGGAGGAGCAGAGATGAGATCTCAGCGAAAAGAGAGACTTGCGAGGCTGTAAAGCATGGAATTGGCCGCCAAACCGTGTCATCACATAGGCCGGGTTCGTTCTTTTACCAATCGTGTGCTCAGAGGCCCCACAGTGTGCTCCAATCACAATGCAGGTAATTTGAAATGTGATTTAATGCTTGTATCGTTCCTATTTGTGTCAAATAGAAACGATTCGACCCGAACCGACCTTCTCGTCACCGACCCACACGGAATCATTAGATATGTATTGGATGCCTTATCCGATTTTGTATAATACAAAATAAAAAAAATCATTTATTTGTTGTTTCACTCAATTATTATTGATTACTTGATTATTGATCTTGCTTGTGAATATATTTTCTTAAATTCTTGATCTTTAATGTCATCTTAGTCGATTTTTTTTATTATAATCTTATATGAAAAATATTTACCTGGATGGTAGCGTGGAACCACAATCACTGAAACTTAATTATAATAAAAAAATATATAAATAAATATTTTATCTATAATATTGATATGTGATACACTATCAATTAATCATCATTCAACACGTAACCATGAAGTTCTCGATAGGAGAAAAAGATCTAGGTCATCTTCTATCTGTTTGCTTGGATGAATAAGAGTTTAAAACAGATCTAGAGCAGCCAATTTGAGGCTATCCACCCTATCGCCCATGTGAACAAAAAAGTCAAGAGAGGACAATTGGGGCAGTTAGAGATTATCACCCTTCTACAATTGAGTATAAAAACACATCCTTAACACAATGAATGGAAGGGATATTTTTTTGACACTCATGTCTGCACTCACAGACTTCAAGTTTCTTAGACGTCGAAGGGATTGGGTTAGGAAACATCTCTCAACCTTGGTCTTCATGAAGATGATATCTTAAGAGCTCAATATTTTCACATCGGAGTCACCTCAAGCGACTTTAAGGCACATGAGTCAAGAAAACTCAACCTATGTGAGGAGAAATATGACAAGGCAGAGGCACAATGCAAAATGTGCCTGATGCATACGAGTCGGGAAAACCCGACTTGCATGACGAGAAATTTGTTACGACATAGGCACAAAACAAAATGTGCTTGAGGCACATAAACTATAAAAACTCAACCTATATGGAGAGAAATGTGCCATGACAGACGCATAATGTAAAATGCTCGATACGTAAGTCAAAAAGATCCAACCTGCATGAAGAGAACTTTGTCATGATGAAGACATAAAGCAAAATATGTTCAAGGTGCACGAGTCAAAAAAACCTGACCTGAGTGAAGAAAAATTCATTACGATAGAGGCACAAGGAAAAATATGTCTGAGGTGTGTGAGGAGAGAAATCTGCCATGGTAAAGGCATAAAAACAAAATGTGCCTAAGATGAATGAGTCGGGAAAACCCGACTCGCGTGGGGAGAATCCCATCACGATAGAGGTACAAGACAAAATATACTTGAGGCATGTGAGTCATGAAAACCCGACTTACATGAGTAGAAATTTAATAGTGGAGACACAATGCAAAATATACCTTGTGCTGCAATGGAGGCAAAAGTCAAAATGTGCCCGAAGCATATGAATTAAAAAAATCCGACCCTCGTAATGAGAAATCTATCATAATGAAAGCATAAGATAAAATATTTTCAATGTATTTGAGTAAAAAAAACTTGACCGGTATGAGAATAAATCCGTCATAACGGAGGTATAATGCAAAATGTGCTCGATGTGCGTAAGTTGAAAAAAACCTGATCCGTGTGGGGAAAAATTTGTCATGATGGAGGCACAAAGAAAAATATACTCGAGGCACTTAAGTGAGCAAAGCCTTACCCGTGTGAGAAAAAATTCGTCACGATAAAGGCATAGGACAAAATGTGCCCAAGGCATGTAAGTTAAAAAAATTGAACTTGAGAAATTCATAATGACGGAGGCATAAGGCAAAATGTGTGTGAGGCATGGAGGTCGAGAGTACCGATCCCTACCTTCGTCCAAGGTGTGAAGGTCAAGAAGGTTAACCCTCACCTTCATTTAAGACGTGAAGGTCATGAGGAGATGGAAAAATCGGAAAACTTGACCCCCTGACCAATATGCGCCCTTCGACGCCACGAGGGATATTTCGGCAATGGCTCGCCACCAACAACACTAAGGAGGCGATCCTGAACGTACTCGTGTCGGATGAACTAAAAGCTATACTTCAAACCCCTCTTGCAAGAGCTTCAAAGCATGCATGATGGGGGGAGGGGGAGAGAAATGATGGGGGAGTACATTATTAGTTAATCATCATCCGACACGTTACCACCACATAGTCCTCAATGGGAGCAAAAGATCTAAGTCACATTCTACTTATCTACCTGCATGGACAAGGGTTCAAAAAAGGTCCAAGATAGAAATTTCGAGGTTGTCCCTCCCTTGTCGCTCACGTGAACAAGAGACTAAGAGAGGATCATTAGGGCAGTTAGAGGCTGTACCCCCTTTGCGACTTGGTATAAAAATATACCCTTAACAAAATGAATTGAGAGGGGGGGAAGACCACTCATGTCTACACTCTTAGACTTCGGGTTATTAACTTAAGCATCAGAGAGACCGAGTCAGAAAACCTTTCCTAATCTTAGTCTTTATGCAAGTAATACCTTGGGAGCTTAATGTTTTCACCTTGAAAGTATCTCGAACAACCCTACTTATACATGTCTAGAATATGTTGGACTAACTTAAGTACGAAAGAGATCTAGTTAAACACACCATTCAACCTTAATTTTTAGGTTGATACATCAATGCACATCGAGCTATCTTGTCAATCACATCGAGTCTCTTTTCCATTCTTTTTCCTTTGGGTCAATCTAAATCGATTTAATTATAATACTTTTATGTTATATTATAATATTTTCATAAATATTATAAAAACAATATTATATAAAAAAATTTATATTATATTATAATATTTTCGTACTTTGTTATAGTTTTTTCAGTAATATCAAAAATATTATAATACTGAAAAATACTTTATATTATATTATAATAGTTTTAAAAAAATTAACTCTAAAAATTCACTAGTACACATACTATTCAAAGGACATGAAGTTATATACTCTGATAATATTTGCATATATTTATATCCAATTCAAAGTTAGCGATTTAAATTTTATTTGTTGTTTTAATTAATAATTATATTTTCTTGCATGGATTTTCATTATCCGAATAATGCAATTAAATATACAAAAAAAATGCAATATTGGTACATAAAAGGTATCCACGTTGTCCGGCGTACGTTACAGCCTTCTGCGCTCATCGTTAGCACCCTAAAATTACTGGAATACCCCCCTAGCGGCCTATATAAGCCCTGTCCCCTCGGAATAACCAATTCAAGGCAGCTTCATTCGCTTCTGAGAGCTCCCCTTCTTCGGTATTCTCCCCTCTTCCTCGGATCAGCTCGTCCCTCCCACCCTCTTCCTCGGATCAGCTCCTTAGACTCCCCGCAGCCAAGGACTATGACGACGCCATCCTCCCACAACGTATGCACCACCACCACTGCACTCCTGCTGCTCTTTCTCCTAATCTCTCTCGTTCCCTGCTTTCGTTCCTTCGTCTTTGCTCTTAGTGTCGATTTCGTCAAGGCTTTAGGGTTCGGGAAAGGTATCTGGCTCGGGCTTGGTGTCAGATGTGTAGGGTTTGACTTTGCCGTTAAGGAGCTGACTCATGTGGTGTTTTTTGCAGCAGGAGGACGATGAGATACTGAACCCGCGTCTGCAAATGGCTGAGGGACACCAGCAAATGGATCTTGGTTTTCTTCCTCTTTTCTGTTTGAACTTGATTAAGATTTTAGTGGATTGAATCTTTCTGATGGATTAAATGTAGCATTTGGGGTTTGATTCGTCTGATTTATATGTCGCGCAGATGCTCAGAGTGAAACCGATAGTACTGATTATAGTACCAATGATGACGATGATGTTACGGAAACTTCTATTTCCAAGTTTACATGGGCGATCAAGAACTTCTCGAGGTTGAAAACCAGGAAGCTCTACTCGGACGTCTTCTTAGCGGGTGGCCACCAATGGTTCGTAGATTTCTCTTTTCAATGCTGATGGCGAATCCGGATTCTTTATCATTAGTAACAACCGTTCTTTTTCGTTCTTTTGTGTGTGGATTAATCGTGACAGGAGACTGCTTCTCTTTCCGAAAGGTAACAATGTTGATTCTTTGTCCATATACATGGATGCTGCTGATTCGGCGAGCTTAGTTTTTGGGTGGACAAGATTTGCGCATTTCGGTCTGACTGTAATCAATCAAATCAAATCCAACCGTTCGATCACAAAAGGTAAATTGGACTATCTAACGATTTTGCTCAATGATGTTTTCCAATTTAATTCAAATTGCCTACTTCGTCCGAGTCACTGGTTAAGGTCACACAGGTGGATGCCTAAAAAGAAAGCCTTCGAATAATTATTGATTCATTTGTTTGATGATCTGCAATTCCTCAAGATAAAATTTAGTCAAACATATCATATAATATGATCCTATCATTCATCATTACATATTGAACATACTTAGTCATTTCATTTGGCAGATAAAACTAATAATTCAGGTTATCCTTAAGAAATTTTCATTTTTTTTCCTTGTTTTTGCAGATTGCCAGAACATATTCTGTGCACTTAGAAATGATTGGGGTTTTTCACATTTTATGCCACTAAGTGAAGTCCATAACTCGAGCGAAGGATTTCTTGTGAACGACACTCTTATAATCGAAGCCGATGTCACTGTTCTCCGATTCAGTGATTGGTCTTATGAAGAAAGAAAAGAGACAGGTTTGGCTGCTGTCAAGAGTCGAGTAGTTGATTGCTATCAGGACTGGACCGACCGTATTGCTTACTCCATGAAGGTGCTGAATCGCATGATTCCTCCTCTCCTTGACGGTATCTGTCAGTGCTTTGAGCGCTAGTCAAGCAAACCGATGTCAGTGCTTCATTTGCTCTTGGATAGGCATAAGAAACAAACTGCTCTCTTTTGTTGCTTGAAACAAATATTATCATTTTCTTGATGCATTATTATTGCTTTAGTTAATTTTCTTTTTATTCCGCTTATCAATTGTTAGTGTTCGACCAAATTATTTAATTGTGGTTCTCGTTATATGACTTTTGGTTCTTAATCAAAATATGAGAGGATTTAAAGTTGATATTGTTTTAGTTGTTACTTCCAATCTGTACTGTGGATTTTTATTTTGCTAATAATATAACTGTATATAAAAATTATCGTATATGGAATACAGAAGCGTATAGAGGTTATATAGCGCGCAGTGGCGCTCTGCAATACCCCTATTGGCCTTCCATTTTCCTCGCCTCTGACAGTTCCCTTTCTCCGCCCTCCTCTCTCCTCTCCTTAGCCGTGGTCTTCCCGGAGATCGCAGGTCCATCTCCTCCGTTTTCGGTCGCGATTGGGCTCCTCCACTTCCCCGCTCTCACGTCTCCACCTACGCTCGCCGTACGCGCCACCACCTCCTCGATATCTTGATATCTAAACCTTCGGAGTTTCTTTGACCTTTGTGCCGTCACCGTCGAAAGTCCCCAGCCAATGACGGGTTAGCCATGATCTTGGTTTTCTTCCTTGGAGGTTGGTTTGAGATTTTGTTGTATTGAATTTGATTTCTTCTTTTCAATTGGAATTGATCTATAGGTTGCTTACTAATGCTGGAATTGGGTGACTTGATTGATTTATATTATTAGGGTATTGGTCGGTTTTCTTTTCCTTTTTTTGTCTGCACAGTTGTTCAGAGTGAAGTCACCAGTACTGACTGGAGCCATCAGGAGGAGGAACCTTCGTCCTTAGATTTACGTGGGCAATCGAGAATTTCTCCAGGTTGAACACCAAGAAACTCTACTCTGATATCTTTACAGTGGGTGGCTGCCAGTGGTAAGTAGAAATTTTCTTTTTGTACTAGTCGTGAATCTGAATTCATATTCAAAAATCATTTTATTTTTCTTTGGATTAATTGCTGATTCAGCACAACCTACCTTATGCGTGGAGTAGATTTGGATGGATCAATCTGGCTGCGATCAATCAAATCCAAAGCAAGCATTTGATATGAAAAGGTAAATTGGATGACCTGCTGATCTTGTATGTTTTCCAATTCAATTCAATTTGCCTGATAGTTCCACACTGGGAGATTGTACTTACATAATTGATCTTTCATTCAGGTGTTAGCCTAGAAAAATACACCTTAAGGCAACAAAATTCAAATGTTTTTTTTAAATTTTCTATAAGTCTTGACATGAAAATTTAGTCAATCACGGGATTCATACAACATGATCTGGATGACAAATTTTGGATCAATTGTCCTGTAAATTTATCGTGACACGGAAATAGTATGTCCAAAACTGCCCTGTGACAGGTGAAGTGCACAAAGGCAACTTCCAAGTGCTAACCGAAGTCAGCTGTTGATGCTCCACTCCGGTTCTATCGGTTCTCGCCCCTCACAAATACTGAACCAATCCCGTAGCTGCTTAGTGCTTACAGTCTCATCCTTTACGTCTGATCAGTGCGATTGCACGAATTACATGGATGCTCAGCCCTGCGGGTGTGCCCTCTTTCTCCTCTCTGACAACTTTAGGTTTCCACATATTAGAGGTGTGGGTGGATAGCATAAAAGAAGCCAAGTTAATGCAAAGAGCAGTGATTGGTTGACTGCACCTGCAAGCTGACCTCTGTGATCTTCTGTACCTGCATTCACCTCTCTTCTACAATCGAATTTCTGTGCTAGAAGAACGTGATAATGATTGTATGAAATTGACACAAAGATGGGTTTGTGTTTCTCTTGTTTGTCGATGAACTAGGTATCTATTCATTAGGCTTTCATGATTCTGGGTTTATTCCTTAGTAGAAGTGTAGAACCATTTGACAGATTTTGGAAGCCCGTTATGATGGCAACCTGCGTAGATTCATGCAAATTAAGTTTCATTGCTTAATTTAGTGGGCACGTTATGGATTTACGTTCTAGGCTATATGGATTCCAAGAATAATTACCCAGCTCATGGTTAGCTCTTCCTTCTGATGTTACTCTTTGCCTTAGGTGGTGTCCTTGCTGTTGTTATCTGTAAGAATAAATTGACATTCTCACCTTCTTATTGAACTGAAGGTGTATGTAGATATGCCTCAATCATGCCCTTCTAGAAATAAAAAGAAAATTGAAAGGCTTGCTAGACTTTCTATGCTGCTCCTGAATGTGAATGGGAAATTGATATTTGGACTTCTTGCCTCTTCCAGGCTTTGTTTCTGTGGCAGAGTAAGATCTTCAGAAGAAACCAAGAGGAACGTTATGTTCGAAGTGCATGCATATGAGGGCCAGCTCTGACTTCCCCATCCTGCAATGGTTCAACTGGTGAAAGTCCGAGAGGCTTCTTCCACCTTCTGACAGAAGTTATTCAGAATCCAGGAATGGTGTGATAACTTAACATGATTGGTCTGAGGGGCTTCTTCCACTTACATTGCAGGTATCGTAGTCACAACTTCCCACAATATCCTCCGTCCACCATTGCTAAGGTTGGTGCACATTATTCATAACCTTTCACCTTATTAGAGTCTTTTTGCATATCCACCCTTTGTATTGCATACCATGTTAAAATTTGATTTTTAATATCTTTGAATCATCTATGCAGGAAAGGACAATATAGTCCAGATCTAGAAAGAAATATGAGTTGGTTTATTAACTAAATATGTGTTCTACTATTAGTTTAGGATTAAACATTTTGAACCAGTAATTTTGGACCATCAAGTTGACGGATTGGTTATCTGATCAAATCGACCGTATAGTTACTGGGCCAATAATCTAATTGAGCCGGATGGTCTCCTGAACACTGTTTAAGTCTAGCGACAATTTGGCAAATCAAGCCAATGGTAAAAGGTATTTGATGATTACTTGATATTTATGAAGATGCATGCAAAGACAGAGAGAACAGTACCAACCTTTGAAAATATTATGATCCTCCACACATACCACTTGTGTGAGCCTGGTTGGTGCATTAATGTTCTACGTGTACCTACTGACTTTTCTATTATCATACAAAATGGAGATGTTAGGGTAATTAATGCTCTCCTGTATTAGTGTTACGTAGTTGATTAAACTCATTAGGTACATTTAAATTAAGTGAGTATATGTTATTTCATGAATTCAAGCAACACCAGAATATCACACCGATAATCTAGAAAGAACTAAACCATGAAAAAAAAAGATTGTCCTAGTAGTGATGGCCTTGAGCAGCCTTAGTTAGAAGTTGCACAATCTCAAGTTAATTTGGATTTGACTTTTTCTAACTGCTCGATTTGGCATTCTTTATAATTTAGATGTACTAGGGATTTTGGAATTATGCTGCGGTAGCCATCTTGTTCTCTATTTTTTTCTAATGTAGTGCCTTATCTTCTAATTGTAGGTTTACGAGTCAAATCATGAAAGTTTTCATTATTCTTTGATTTCTTGATTCTTATGCATGGTTGTTTTTGTTGTATCATTACAGAATGTATCTTTCATCCCGATGAAATTTGTAGTTTTTTTTTTTTTTGGAAAATGATGTGAAGGTTGCTAGGCTTTGATAATGGGTAGAGAAGAGAGAGAGAGAACATATAAGAGACACTAAACTAGTTGTTTATCTCTTTTCTTCTTATTTCATGTATCCAGACCCAATTTTAATATGATCCTAAAAAATGTAGTATAGTTTAACCTTCAACAGATTTGTCTTCTCCCTCCTGAATTGACTAATTTCACTACAGCTGAAATCAGCACTGATCAAAGAAAGAAAGAAACACATAAAAAGAAAAACCATGGCAGACATTGAAGCCCTCTTAGACCCTCCTGCTCTCCACATGAATTATGGTTTTGAAACAGTGAACTCTTTGTATAAATTGCAGCAATTAGAACGAGTGGATCCGTGGGCCATTGCATTTACCTCATTGTCATACCATATCCAGCCAAAGAATCTCTGGGAGGTCAGTACTATACATGGACTTGCTGGTCAATAATCACATAGCGTGTACATCCAGGGTTGCTGTTCCCGATATATAATATATTGCCTGAGTTTGGACCTCATGTGCCTACACTATTTTAAGGATTAAAATCTAAACCACCTGGAATTACAATTAATGGAGACATTAAATCAGTGAAGGAGATGTGTTTGTGTGCACGAGTGGAAAACCTAAACCCTGGAAATCAGGCCTAGTGAACCATTTTAGAAAGAGCGTCAACTGCTGCTTCTTCTTCTCATCTAATGTACTTTGTAGAGCTTTGTGTACTTGCAGGGCTTTAGGGTTTGTCATGCATTGAGGAAAAGAATAGGAGCCATGTGATCCACACATGGGATGGGACATTTTGGTCGTAAGAGCTTTTTTCTTTTTATTTTTTTAAATGTTCCATATATGTGATGCATAATTTTTAAAAACCTCACTTTGCAATTTATTCATAATCAATGGCTGTGTCCTTGAATTAGATTCTTTGTTTTTCTAGATGACTGACAATTAGATTTCGCACATATAAAGACAAAAAAAAAAAAGAGAGTAGATACTCGAGTTGGATTTGGAATGAATTTGAATGCTTTAGCATTAGTCTGAGTTTGAACTTGAATAGGGTATTTTACGCATCGCAATTCCTATTTTCAGTTCACTACTTATCTGTGTATATATACATACACTGTAAAAGAGCACATTGTAATATGTTTCTACAAACTTTAACTGTAGAACACATTAATTTAGGAGACTATTTCTAAGAGCATTGACTCAAGTTCTCCAAAATAAGATTTGGTTGGTAGTAGCGATGGGAGTCATGATTTGGTGTTTACAGTCTATTTTTTTGAATGATTTCTTTATATATATTGACCCTAAAATCTCACGCATCACGTGGTGGCTAAATATGTTCAGCTTAGGCTGCTGCATTGCTTACCGTCTACTGCGGAGGAGAGGCTACACAGGAAGCCACCGTGAGATGGTACACGAACATCTGGGAGTTGATGCTTGGTTGACTCCTCATCCTCTGTGCATGGAATGGGGCGCTTATTGTCTCTCAAAACATATGGAGTTCAAAGTGAGAAAGCCGAGACCCTATGTTTTGTTTACTCCCAGTCTGAGCCGTGCACAGGGACAGCAGCAGTCGCCATGGCCGGTGGGATTCGGCCGATACCGTCGCGCTTTGTCCCATTTGCTGGCCATGACCAATTCGTCCACGGTAGTGTGCATCATCCTATAGCTTCTCGGCATCTGCAGTCATATATAATTGTTTTGGGTGGCTCGATCCGAGTTTTTGTCCTTGTGCTCGGAAGGTTTTCGTTGTTGGGTTTCTCGTGGGTTATCACCGTACGCTTCCTCCTGCTACATCCTTATTTTTTCTCCTGCTGGGGCCTCTCTTTCTTGCTATATTTGCTGTTTAACAATCACACGTTGAGGTGTCTAGTAAGAATTCAATTTTACTCAGATTATTTTTATAGTTAATTATGTTTTTATCCTAGTTCTAAATCACGGGTTGTTATGTGTAGAATTGATACTAAAAAAATAAAAAGATAATTTTGATTCACATGATATTAATTTTATAAAAAAATATTTTTTTTTATTGAGGTGGTAATTCTCATCTCTTGTACTGTCTCAAGAGGATGGCAGGATGGCCTACCTAACGATGATATGGATGGTGATCCTATCTCTTATATTATTGAGGTGATGATCCTCATAAAATCGATAACTTGAATAGAAAGAAGGATGTTAATATAATTTTTTAAAATATAAATATCAATATGCTAAACATACCTAACTATGAAAATAATCTATAATTATCCCTACCATAAAATTCAAATTAGTTAAGAACTATTATATTTTTATCTTTGCAGGTGTATTTCTCATCCAATTTCTTCAAGATTTTTTCTAAAAATCATTTAAACCTTAAACTAATTTAAGTATCTCGGACGAATCATATCTCTATAGAGTAAGCGCAAAAAATTGCGGTGAAATATGTACGATTCCAAGACAAAAACCCTGACCAATAAAACAAGAACTCGCTTGTGGCAAAAAGCAAAATTAAAATAACAAGAGAAAGGGAAGAAACGAGAAACACGTTCTCGATTCCGTTTCCCTGCCATTTAACGGAAGGAGATATTTTTGGGCAAAACTGCAAAAACTAATTACGAAAAAGGCATAAAAAAAAGGGCCAACATCTCTCTCTGGCGGCTACAAAATCGGACTATTAATCGGCGACCGCTGGACGGCGTCAGACGGCGGCGAGAGGTTCGATCGGGAATAAGTCGGCTATGTCCTGGAAATAGTCGTCTCCCGCTTGCCACGTTGACGAGCCGAAGTCGAGGTCGGAGCCGATGAAGGTCTGGCTCAAATCCCCGGCTATGAAGCCGATCTGAGCGGAGTCGTCGAAAAGGCTTGGCTCAGCCGCGCCGAAGTCGAGGAAATTGTCGTGGAGCATCGCCTCCTCGAAGGGCAAAAAGCCACTGAGCTGCCCCGGTATAATCCCGGCGGTGAGCATACTTCTTCCGCTCTCGTCGGGGCCCGTAACCTCTGGCGGAAACCTCGGCCTCTCTGCGGCCTCCTTGGACGTCGTCAAGGAGGAGGAAAAGCCGTGGAGGACGGAGGTTGGGGAGGAGAGGTTGCGCGACTCCTCGCCAGAGTCGTACCCGCCGGAGATGAAGGTGAGGTTGCTATTGGAGGGGCACTTCTTCGGCGGCGGCTGGGGAGGGAGCTGGGCGGCCGCCATGGGGTGAGAGAAATTGGTGGTGGCGTCGGGACCACGGAGCCGGATGGCGGCGGAGTCGTAGACCTTGGCGGCCTCCTCGGCGGTGTCGTACGTGCCGAGCCACACCCTGACTCGCCGCCACGGGTCACGGATCTCCGCCGCGTACTTGCCCCACGGGCGCCGCCGGACGCCGCGGAACCTGCGCTCAGCGTCGCCGCTGCCCGCCTCGGTGGCAGCGAGGGCGGCCGTCTTCCTCTTCCTGGCGGGCTTGCTCTTTCCAGCGGCCTGGGGGCCGGCCTCGAAGCGGATCTCCTGGACGTAGCGGCGGACACGGCGGCGGTCTCCCTCGTCGCCGGAAGAGTCGGTGGCGTCGTGGTCGTCGCAGAAGATTCTAACCGTGCGCGGCCTGGCGGCGTCGCAATGCCGGTGTTTGGGGTGCAGCAACGGTAGGGTCTTCGGGGTCACGTCGACGTGCTCCGTCCGCTTGGTAGGCACCATTAGCAGCGTAACCTCCATGGTTCCTTGATAGCTCTGTTCTATTCTATACTATTCTATCCTATTCGCATCTATTTGCTCTCCCCCTGCCCTGCAATCCACCGAGAAAGCACAGAGACACAGCATAAGAACTCAAATCTCCTTCGCTATACCGGCAAAATGAAATACACTCGAAGAAGAAAGAAGAAAGGCAAAAGAAGTGAGATTTCCAGGGAAGCCTCGGCGTTTAATGGAGGGAGAGGAAGTCAAGCAAAACCCCACCGAAGTGACCCCAAAAAGAGAGAACAAGAGAGAGAGAGAGAGAGAGAGAGGAGAGGGAAAAGGAGAGGGGTTTAGAGGGGGTTTGAAGATTACCTCAAAAAGGCAAGAAGGCCACAGTGCGGTTGCAGGCAGCAAAGAGTACGCGATCGTGTCGGATAGGAGGAGTAGAAGCAGCGGGAGCGGCGGCGGCAGCAGCACGGACTTCAAGTCTCGGAGGCCGCTCTGCTCTCCGTATGTCCCAGCATCAAAGCACCCGAGAAGAAGATAACGTGAATGGGGGAGAAGAAAGAGAGGTGGGTTTTTGGGGTTGGTGGTGTTGGCATCGGCTTTGGCGCTATTTGGGAGCAGCTGAAGAGAGAGAGAGAGAGATCTGCAGTTTGTTTTATAGGATCCCCCAACACCGCACTGCCGCACCACCTCACCACCGTTGCATTCGTACGTGTGAGAGAGAGAGAGAGAGAGAGAGAGAGAGATGGCGTTCGTTTCACCCTCGATTATTTTGCTGGCTAATTTCAGTTTCCTCCCTACACACCCTTAATTAAATTTTTTTTATATATTTTTTTTTTAAATAAGCGTTCTATTCGGATTGACGATTGTCTTTCATACGGACGAACACCGCTAACAAGCATCGCATATGAGTTTGTATGTGTAGGCTAGTCACACATGTTGTCCCTCTCTTTGTCCTTAATGGACACTTATTGCTTACGATATCCTTGGTCACCTCATATGTGCATCTTTTCATGCCTACAACAAAAGGTGGAGGTAGCTAGGGTTGGCATGAGCACTCGCAACGCCCTTCGGGTTCGATGAGGGCACAAGGATGATAGTGAACACAACGTAGGGAGGAGAAGGTGACGATGAGTCGTGCGAAGATAAAAGTAAAATAATCTTTTTACAGAGTCAAAGGGGCTCTAAGAAATTTTTTTTAAAATTAGAGTGCTATTTGGAAAATTCTCTAAGTTAATTTTTTTTTTTCGAGAATTCACTCATTTTTTTACCAATTTTACCCTTTTATTAAAAAAATATTTATTTATTTCAAATAATTATAATGATTACTAAGAGAATCTGATAACCCATCTATTTCTCAGAAAAAAAATAACAAATTTATGACCCAAGAAAGTTAATGTTATTCCACAGTAATTAGAATTTTGTGGGCTGTTTTTTTCATTTGAATTTCTTATAATAATAGGTCACGAGTTGAAATTCTATATTTAATCAGCATTCATAGTTATTAAAATATATGATAATCTAATCATAATATTTTATTTGACAAGTTGGTGTAAACTTAAGACTAAAATTGTTTTATCTCTTAATTAGAATCCAAAAAGGAAACAATTGGATAGTGTCCATAAACAGAGCACTGATTTGATTTGATGGTCAACAGAACAAAGGCGGTTTGAATTGCGACGCCTTTTTCCATGACATGTGTTCCTATGGATTCGCGTGGAATTGATAAGATGAGATGAGGGGGTCCCACACATGGCAGGTGAGGCCAAATCAGGAGACACGGCCGAATGGATGGACTCCAGAAACCAAGTGGCTTATGCTGACGTGGTCTCGCGGCATTTGTCTCCTCCTCTGTGTGCGTCTATGTGGCATATCCATTTCTCGGCTCTCGCTGATCCATTTGTTGGCAGGACTAACAGATGGCAGCATCGGCTCCCATACTATGTCATGTATGCACAACATATGACCAGAAAGATACAACAGAGAGAAACAAAATTTCAAATCTCTACTGAATTATATATTTTTAATAGTGCTAAAATAAATTTTTGATTATCTAAAAAACATATCAAAAATTCGAAATTAACTCGAATACAACGTCCAAACTTACCGCAAGTTCCATATCTTATAAAACGGAGACCCTTCTTATGTCTATAATAGTAGGAGGATAAAAGTATTGTGTATTCCGAGTTATTGTTTAAGAGAATCTAAAATAGTATAATCAAGGTTATTTTTATAATGGACTAAAAATTATTAGGGATAATTACATAAAATCATCAATTGATCGTCGGAAGATTTATCGAATCGTTAAGCACTATGACTAGGGGGGACGTGGATATGTGTTAATGAGGTAAGGGAGTCGTATGATATCTTCGTAAACAAAGAAATGAGAGTAATAATGTACTCAAAATATATAATTAGAGTATTTCTTAAAATGTATATTTTTGATTGGTCTCACTTGGGTGAATGATCATAATTTTTAATAGGGAACGTACTAATGGCCAATCACCATATCGTCACGTGGAGATTGACAGAGAAAAAAAAAAGTCTTAATCACCCTCCGATCGTCAGCCCACCTCCTCGAGCTAACCTTAAATCATATTAGAGGGTGTGTGGAGGGCTACGAAAAGAGGAAGAAAAACTACAGTAATGAGAAGAATACTGTAGCCATGTGATTCCAAAGACAAGGAGGAGAATAAGACAGAAAAACAAGAGGAAGAAAGGAAAGAAAACAAGAATAATACAGTGAGACCGTTCTTAATCATCCAGTAGTGTTTTCATCTCAGGTTAGATCAAATTTATAGCAGATTCTTGCTGTGATTACTTGGGGGAGAATTTGGATATTGTGCATAGTGACGTGATCCTTGTATCCCAATTATTCTCTTATGATTGTTGCTAGGGTTTAGGGTAAGAGATTAAGATTTGTATATTCATTATTCTCATAGTAGATTATCTCTAGTTTGCCCCATGATTTTTACCCTTCACTTTGGAGGGGTTTTCAAGTAAATCTTGGTGTTCTATTTGATTGTGATTCTATTTAATTTTGATGCATGTTATGGCCTGCTACTATTTATTCATATATAAAAGTTTATTTCTCTTTATATCCCATCAACTGGTATCATGGACAATAGTCTGGAAGGTCGTTTGGGTTTGTTTCCTTCTTTGTTGCCCACATGGACAAACCACTAAAGGAGGATATTAGGATATTTGTAGATTATCTCTTTCATTAATCAGGTATAAAAACTAACCCTCGACGTCATGCTGAGAGACTCTCTTTTTGTGCCTTCGGGTGTAGACTATATTAGGTTGACTCAAATGTTGATGATAATTTTTCCTAATATTTTTGTGCCAAAAGAAGGGTTTGATGTCACAGAAATATCCACACATCAATCCTCCCAATGAACGCTCCAGCGAGGAGATCATGCCTCCAACTCATAACACTTTTACTCAAGGGCAGCAATTGTCATCCTTCTCTCACGCGGATACGTCCACTTTGGTATAAACATCAGTGCGATACTGGTATCTGTTAAATGACCCATGCCTTTCACCCCTAGGGACAATCTCAAGCCACCTACTTCTCTCTATCAAGGTATTTATAAACCTCACCCAATAGGTGTAGACGCTAACAGGCATGATGAAGGCTATTGCCCCACTCCTACCTCTGTCGTGAGTCAAGAAAACTCAACTGTAAGAAAATCTTATGGGGCATTATATGCACAGTGGAAGAACATAAAAACAAAATCCTCAAATTTCCCAAAGATGTGTTTGTCGTCATGCAAAAATTGGTGCACAAAAATCCGTGAAACTTAAATCCACGTATGAGATAGTGTTTTACCTAGGGAGATTGTATATCCTTAAATCCTTGCAGATCTGTAGGAGTGGATGAAGGAGGTCAAACGCCCTCTCTTTAATGGTGATCCATACAGTAGGGCTACAACAACGCTCCTCAAATCTCCAAGCCTACTATTTGAGGAGAAGAAAGGGAAAGAAGAATAGGAGATGACAATCAAGAGAACCTTCAACCTACGAGCCTTTGGTTCTCTTCTATTTATAAAAGTCTCATATCAACTTAACCCTAATGGATCCTACCTTATTGGGTATTGGATTTCCATCCAACTACCCAAGCCTATTAGATTAATTGATCTCTATCCAATAATCTCTCATTGGCTTTTATTGGATCTCATCTATAAGATCTAATAATTCAAGGGCTTATTGAATATCCAATAAGATATGGACTCCAGCGGATATCTCATATCTGAACCTCTACTTGTCGTAACGCTTACCATATGTGTATGACCCTCTAGGCCCAATATCGAGCTGGTCGTGGTCATACCTATCAAAACTCCTTCTAGGCCCAATATCGGATGTATTAGGCCACTATGCTGTAGTCCCCAGGTGATACAGGAGAATCAAATCCATTGGACATATATATCCTTAATTACTGTGTACCTATAGTCCCTCATCCATCTAATATCCCAGAGACTATATACCGGACATGGTGCTATTAGGCCCATACAATTTCTATACGAGCCTCGCTCTAATCGGATTTTCTCGGAGAACTCTTTCTCTCTCAATTCGAATGACCCTAGCCAAGGATTTGTCTGAGCAAGAACATATGAGATATTCCTCTCATGACACCGAGAGTGCTATCGATACTCAATAGTCCTTGTAAGATTGATTGTCACTCTCGATGACCGGCTGTGCTAGATTTGGAACTTCCATGTCTATAAGTCCGGTATCAAAGAATAGAGTATTCATACAAGACATCCTTGGTGTCTCAAGTCTAAGGATCAAGTACGTCACTGGGACAACAGAATCATTGTCTGACAATGAGATATCATTAACCATCCAGCATTCCGTAAGTAAATCAATCAGTGAACTCATTTTACAATGAACACCTGCACTGTATCTCTATTATCCCCACACGATCAGCTATAAGACTAGCTACATCTATCATATGTATGGGTATACAGCACATCAGTCTATCCGATTATCTTGATGTCCATCTTGAGTAACCTATAACCAGGATTATTTAGGATATGTGTTTAAAGGTGAATCGATCTTATTATCATTATCTCATCACGATCTGATTTCCATTGTACAAATCCATTGACATCATAATATATTCATATAACAAATAATATAAAGTGATAAAAATATCAATTAATAATAATAAGTAAAAAGACTATGTCAAGTCACACATGTCATCACTCACGTGATTGGCTTGTATGACACATATAACTAGCACCAATCGCGTGAGAAGAAATCTAGCGTGATGAAGAAATAATCCAAATGTGCTTGAGACGCATAAGTTAAGAAAATTTGACCTGCATGAGAAGAAATTTGTCATGGCGAAGGCAAGGGCCAAAATATGCCCGAGATGCATGAGTAAAGAAAACCTGACCCGCGCAAGAAAAAATCTACCATGGCGGAGGCATAATCCAAATATGCCCATGAGAAGAAATCCATCACGGCGGAGATAAATGCTGAATGTGCTCGAGATGTTTGAGTTAAGAAAACTCATCTCACATGAGAAGAAATCTACCATGGTGGAGAGATAATCCAAATGTGCTTAAGATGTGTGAGTCGAAAAAACATATCTCGCGTAAGAAGAAATCCGTCATAGTAGAGACATGAGTCAAATGTGCCTGACTCGTCCCGCATGGGAAGAAATCCACCACGAGGAGGCATAGGCTAAATGTGCCTGAGACATGAGTTGGGAAAATCCATCCCACATGATAAGAAATCTGCCACGGCAAAGACACAATCTAAGGGTGCTCGAGATATGTGAGTCGGGAAAACTCGTCCCACAAAAGAAGTCTGCCATGGTGGAGGCACAATCCAAATGTGCTCGAGACACATAAGTCAAAAAAAATCCGTCCCACATAAGAAGAATTTTTTCACGATGGAGGCACAAGTCGAATGTGCTTGAGGCCCGTGAGTTAGGAAAACCTAACTCATTGCAAGATAAATCTGCTACGGTGAAGGCATAGGACAAAATGTGCTTGAGACGTGTAAGTTGAGAAACATAATTCATGCCCAGATAAATCCACTATGATAGAAGCACAGGGCGAAATATGCCCGAGGCATATGAGTCGGGAAACTCAACTTGCTCTAAGATAAATTTGCTATGGCGAAAGTGCAAACCCAAATAAACCCGAGGCGTGTGAATCAGGAAACCTAATCCATACTAATATAAAATCTGCTATGATGAAGGTGTAGGGCAAAATGTACCCGAGGCGTGTGAGTTATGAAAATTCGACCCACGCATATGGGTGTCTCCTTTAGGCTATAAAGGAATAGATTGGTGATAGGCCTATTAGGTGAATTGAATGTCGTACTCCGAAACCCTCTAACAGAAGCCCTCGAAGCATGTCCTGGGGGAGGGGGGGGGACACAAATGATAAGGAACATATTGATGACCAATCACCATCTGACTCCTATCGCCATGTGGAGGCTGATGTAAAAAAACATATCCTAGTCACCCTCCATACATTTGCCCCCATGAACAACAGTCTAAGGGAGGCCATTCAGGCCTGTCTCCCTCTATCACCTATGTAGACAAAATGTCAAAGGGGGACGTTGGGATAGTTGTAGGTTGTTTGCTCCATGAATCAAGTATAAAAGTTAACCTCGATGTTGTGCCAAAAGACTCTTTTTTTGAGAAAAACTCATACCCAAAAGGGATCTCAGACTAACTTAAGAGTCGGAGAGATCAGGTCGAAAAATTTCTCCCAATATCGATCTTGGTGTAAGTACCATCTAAAAAAAAAGGCATATACATCGGATTCTATCCTTCGACATGCATAATACATGAAGTTAGATTTTTATTGTGATTCAAGTTTTCTTATTAGAATAATAATTTAAATTCACTTGAAGTTATAATTGGTTGAAATAGTGTGATCCTAGTTAGGAAAATAAGTATTATAATGACCAGTGATTACTGGACATCATAATCACTGTGTTCGAACAACACAATAAAATCCCAAAAAATATGGGATAAATATTATCATTATTTTATTAAAAATATGACTATCATAATCACATAAATAAATCAGAACATAAATACAGGTCGCATAATAAAGGATCTAACAGCACTAAAGACTTTTATAACATAAGATTTATATCAGTCAATATAAATATTAATAAGGAATCTATGAAAGATTGGGATGGGTTTGCTGACAGTAGTGCAATGAGGTAAGCATGCCCATCATCTTCCTGCTGCTTGCCCATCACCTGCATCTGCGCCGCAAGAAGGCAGCCATCTCCTGTTCTGGTGCTGCTGCTGCTATCCTGAAGCCTCCTTGAGATCCTCCTATTTGGGTTTGGGTTCGTCACTTCCGGCCACCTTACATCCCTCTCTCAGTATACCGCCATCCGCCATTAATTTCACCTGCTACATGATCTCATAAAAAAGAGGCATCAGCTGCAGGCTACAGTAACAGTAGTACTGGAAACCCCACAGACTCACGTTTGCAGACTTGGTTTCTCTTCTTCGGTGAGAGAAGACACATCGAAGTGCGTCACACGTCACCTTCGCCCCTTCAAAGTTGCTGGTCATGGGATAAGGGCTTGATGGAAAAAGGATGGATCGAAGGCATTGTTCTTTCTCTTCTTCTTGTTTCCCCACCGACAGGAGTACGTGAAGGGAGTGCGAGGGAGAGGAAACATGTTGAATCTTTAACAGTATCCGTACGTTTGCGGCGTCCCACCCCTTCTCCATTGGAATGCATGAAGACGACGACCTCCTCCAGCCTTAAACCTCATTCACTCCGATACCAGTGTCGGCACATGCCATCGCTTGTGTATCTACATATTGGATACACGTATAAATGCAGCTTGAATGATCACCATTTATTTCTGATTCCCCCTTTCCACCACCATCATCACCACCACCAAGTAGAAGACGAAGAAGAAGAAGAAGAAGACCTCTTCTTCTACCGCTGGGTGAAGATAATGATGATGACGATGAGGAAGGTCATAATGAGGAACATGGGGTCATGGCCACCGACCACTTCTGCCTATTCACATGTGCAACACACTGCGGTAGTTTTTCTAAGCTACGAAATTGAATGGCAGCTGACAGATTGCATGAAAGCAAATTTACTGATGAAAGCTACTGATTCATTTTACCATGCATGCTGAGCATTCTTCATCAAAGACGCCATACATGTGCGACTCATGCGAGCATTCTCAAATTAGATCTCAGATTTAATTCCTTATTCTTCTTTATGAATCTTTCAGGGATATATGATCACATTGACCAGATTAATTTTTTTCCCACCATTCTCAATCATTTAACTGAGAAGATGGAAAAAGCACTCAACTGATCTCACATCAGGATAAAACTCTACATGGGCCAAGTGATCTTTGTGTAGGGACATGAAGATTATATTTGATGCGAACCCAGCAAGAGGTAGTGGAGTGAGGAAGAAGAGCAGCACGAGTACCTCATCCGACCAAGATTTTGACGGGTCGAAGAGCCGGAGGCATGTTGTCGTTTCTTGGAATCCAGTAAGGCTCATTGTGGATCCCCAGCGGCACCTCTCTTCTAATTCCGCCTCCTGACAAGTCAAAGTCCTGCAACAGAGAAGAATCATGAGACCGTGGATCCAGTGGCATGCAGATGGCTGTGATGATGATACATACCATCAACCAACCCCAACCTGTCTGATCATCTCATACTTGCAATCTTGCAGTGTACTTTTAGGATTTTGAGATGAGATATGCAATAATAATACCTTCTGCAAACCTTTCATCTCCGGATGAAGCACTCACTCTCAAATGGCAATATAAAGCGACCACCACTTCTTTTTGTTTGGTCGCGGTTGTAATCAAGCGGTCATCATGGCCTTCGGTGACACCAAGCAGAATGATGGAGACAGTGTCGAAGAGGCAGAAGCCAACTCGATGTGACCTTCATACTTCAATCTTCGACGCATGTTAATGCATTTAGAATGAATAAATACATGACATGTATGTATATATGCAATTACCAACCAAAATAATTTATTCAACAGTATTAGCAAATTAAACCTCAAATCAGGCTACAGTCAGGCAAGAGAATTATCTATAGTTTGATTACAATATCCAACCAAAGATAAGGTAGTGCAAGTAAGGTTGATATCAGGCAATCAAAGAACAAGAAAACACATAGCTGGGAAATAATGACGTCAACTTACATGCAACAACAACAGAAATGACTGCTAAAAGTTTCTAGGACAAGATTTTGACAACCTCAAAACACATGGACTGATTACGTTCTTCAACCTAACCCCGAGCTGACAAAACATCAAGATGCTTTATCTCACCATTTTGAGAAGAATTATCTAAAACCCAAGTATTCCGCTCACTTCTCTTGCAAGATAGTTGGTCCGGCATCTGTGGACTGCAGCTCTTAGAGGAAATTTGATGAAGCTGCAGAAAAGCAAGCATACTCGCAGCAAAAATAGCAGCATGGCTAAAAACACCACTGATATTCTCCAATCTGAATGTCCTTTTAGCTAAAGACAAACTTGATACTACCATTTGCAGGAAAATGCTAGACCTTCTCTCCTCGTAATCTTCCAAATTATCACCAGATTGACTCCTTGGCATGTCATAGAGGGCCTCTGGTGTTATAAAACAGCCCTTATCATGCACATCGCCGACAAAAGCCAAGGCCTCTTCTATGACTTTGTACTTTTTTCCTTGATGATTTGCCAATCTCATGGCAAGAACAATGCGACTTTGCTCTAATTGGGCAACAGCAGCATCTCGTTCTGCTCGCTGCTGTAATTGCACAGTCTGTAGAAGAACAATGATAATTAGCTTAATAACTTAACTACGAGGTCACAATAGCATGATAGACCAATATGTAAATTTCATGAAAGCTTACAGTTGTCATAATAAGAATAAAAAAACATGAAATTTTTTTCAGCATATTCCTCTTCCATTACCCAAAACAAAAAGTATCACAACAATTTGAACCTCCAATAACATAATCTGACTGTAGGAAGCTAGCATGTATTCCAGCAAATAGCATATAGTTACCTTATAACCATTTAGAAATTGCTAATCACTTTCATTTTATAAAGAAAATGGGAAAGATAGACAATGTGGATCTGAACTCTCCATAGCAAAAGATTTGACAATGTTGAATCGAGTCCACAATTGACAAGCTTACTTCACGAACTGTTGAATGGCGACTGGCCGCCAGAACACAACAGGTCAAGAAAAAAAATATAACCACAAGTATCAAAGGTTCCTCATGCATACATACATGAAACAGGTATGGCACATCGAAAATGAAGATGAACTAATGAATGAACCCAAAATCTACATGTCCTCTAGAATTTCATCGCAACGAAGAACTAACTAGGTTCTTGTTATTCAAGAATAAATATTCCATCAACAATTTTTTGTAACACACCTTTATGCTATTAAGTGGAAGATGTTTGAACGCATTGATTAAGACTGTAAGTTGACAAAAAGGAAAAATACTTCACAAAAAGATATATGCTGTCAAGGTTTTATATGGCGTAAGCAATAAACACAAATTGAAATACCAGAGGCTGACAAGAACAACCTGTCGTAATGTAGGCAACTTAGGAATGATATGATGGCTGTAGTGGTTGGAATAGGTTGTATTGGATTCTCAAATATATAGCCAATCGTGTCTAAGCACATGTTAAACAATAACAATGATATTATCAACATAAACAGGGCAGACGTTCATATTAAATTCATAACGGAAAATTGACAGGACTATAGAACAACATATATCAACAAAGATCCCAACCATACTGATAAAATGGCTTGCATGACCACACTTTTAACATTTTCTAAAGCCTTGTCAAATTTTAGAAGAGTCATCACTGTCACTTAAAGACTTGATTGGAACCTATTGCTTAAGTGCAATAACAAGGTAAAGTTAACTCAAGTATAGTACCATAACTTATGTTCATCTTCCTCTTCTCAGAAATTGCAACACCCTCTTTACATTGGTTATCCTATCAAATTACAGGTCTAGAATTTCACAGCAATAAAGCTTAACTGTGGCTTAAAGAATTGGCAATACAGAACTATTGCTTATAGCGCAATCAACTTAGCTCAAATCGAGAACCATAATTTCTCGTCTTTGTTGTCTCAGATATTGCAATGCCACTTTGCATTGTACATTGTACCAATTCTACATGCAGACGTCTCTCCAAATAAGCCACGGTTATCAAACTGCAATTACCTTAAAACTCCACCCCAAACTTATTCTTTTCATTCACCATTATGCCTTACATGATTGGTACATTGTACCCAATCGAAAAGCCATGGGCATGAAGGGATCCAAAGCTTCACCGGTAAAGCTTTCAGTAGATCTAACCCGCTCAGGAAGGACTTTGATCGATCTTGTCCTCCTTGACCCGCAGGTCGCATTAAACGCATAACATATTAACCTCTCAAAGAAAACGAAGAAAATGTCAAGCACCTATATCAGGAAACAGAGAATTCAATCGACAGAGGACACCAAATATGCGACAAAGAAAGTGACCGACTTACATGGAAGAACTCGAAATGGTCCTCGAGGTTCTCGAGGGCGGCTCTGATGGCGTCGAGACTCCTCGCCTCCGCCGCCATCGCGGCGCCGTCCTCCGCAGCCGCCAGAAAATCTTTGGTGAACACGAACCCTCCTTTCCCGTCACCGCAGCAAGGCCCCGCCGCCGTCTCCACGGCGCGGGCGTCGGACTTTGCCAGGGACTTGATGGAGCGGAGGAAGTGGGCGCGGGAGAGGGCGTGGATGGCGTCGCTGATCTTGTCGTGGAGGTCCCAGATCCTCTCCATCACCGCCTCGATCTCCTCCTCCATCTCCCACCCCATGGCGAACAAGAACGCAAGGGGGTTAGGGTTTCATTCGCCCCTCCGATTCGGGAACCGCAAGACCTTTTCTGGAAGGTTTTTAGGGAGGGGTAAAGGGGAAATATTTTTCTTTTAATTTGTTTGAATTTAATGGAGAGGGAAAAGAACGGAAAAAAAACATATCTCGAGTGAAAACCTGAAAAGAAAATAATATTATTATTGGCATACACCACAACAATTTTCCGTAATAGCATATTTAAAGTATTCATGAATACTTTAAAGATTTATGAAAATAACATTATCATATACATGAATACTTTACATATTTAAAGTATTCATGTATATATATAATAATTATTTAAGTATTATAATAGATATAAGTTTAAATTTTCTTTTATAACGATTTCAATATTCGTCTTCCATTTCGAAAAGTTGTTTCCCATAGGCATCTTTTAGGTACATCAATCATCAAACCTCATATGACCACGTTGTTGCAGTGTTATATTTTATTGATTTTATATTTTAATGATGAATAAATCAATTGATATGTTTGATAATTTATATATATATATATATATGTAAAATTGTATGAAAGAATTAAACGAAGATATGAACGAGAGAACGTGCAAAAAGAACTAAATCTTACTAAAATTGGGTTAGCCATAAGAAACTTGTTGGAGGAATATTTCTCAAGACTATCACTCTCTTTTACTTGTAGTTATAGTTAGAGGGTTACCGATGATCTCACGGATTAGTATTCAAGGTACATAAAAGTTTTTATCTTTACTTATTAAAAAAATTTATATAATTTTTATACCGAATTTTTTCTTTTATATCTCTTCTTAGATTTATTGTGTTTAACTTCTCAAACTAATTTATATAAAATTTTAAATTTGAACTTGATAGAGAGTACGTCGTCATCACCTAATTTTCATTCGACATGTGACCATCATGTAGTGTTCGGAATGAAAAAAGAGGATGGAAGCCGTCCTCTACTCGTTTGCCCACGTAGACAAGGGTCCGAGACAAACGATTATGAGTCGTCCCTCTCTTATCGCCTACTTGAACAAAAGGCTAATGAGTGGTTATTAGAGACAACTAAAGACTATATCTCCATAAAATATTTTCTCTTTATGATGAGGTATAAAGGTTTATCTTCAACACAATAATAGAGGGTTACCTTTTTTTTTTTACCATTCGAGTCCTCACTCATATATCTCGGGTTACTAATTTGGGTGTCAAATTGATCGAATCGGAAAACCTCTCCCGAAGTCGGTCTTCATATAGGTGGTATTTCGGGAGATTGATGTTTTCACCTCAGAAATACCTCAAATAACCTTGTGCATATAGGTTTGGACCACTTCGGGCTGACCAGGATGTCAATGACTTCTTCCCTTGATATTTTCGACACTAAAAGGAGAGATCGATATAATAGTAACACCCGTCCATCGACCCTCTCAATGAACACTCAAGCATGGATACTTTATTCCCGACCCATAGTACTTTCACCCAAGAGGGCAGTAGCCACCTTTTTTCACATATGGACACATCCACCTCGGTACAAACGTTAATACAATACATGCATCTATTTAACAACCCGAGTCTCTCACCCCTAGGGATGACCCTGACCACTTGCTTATCCTCATCGAGAAATTCTTGAATCTCGCTCAGTAAATATAAATGGTAATGGGCATAATATAGGTTGTTGCTCTACTTTTGCTCTAGTTAGCCCAATAAGTGATGCCATCATCACCCATCAAGGTTACCCCACCCAACATAGTACTGATATCTCAAGAGCACTTGAGATCCATCAAACCGCTAGCCGAGGGGACACTTCAATACCAACTCTATCTTACCTGAATCTGAGACTCAATCGGTGGATTCAATGGAGGATTCTCTATGCATCTAACTATGCAGATAGATCAACATTTGAAGGAGATGTTACAAGAGTTCTAACAAATAAAAGGGGAAGCACTAGTCGACCCCACCTTGGGTTAATTATCGTTCACCCAGAAAATCCAAGAGGAACTGATTCCAGTGAATTTTCGCCTCCTGTCCTTAAAGAGGTGGTGCCTCCAAGGACATGACGCATTGCAAACTTAAAGAATATATACCTGTAATGCATCCCTTGGGGTTAGGTCAGGGTGACTATAACCTGAGCATCAAGCCTTGATCTACAATGTCTTTGGTGCTATTATAAAAAAAAATATTTTCAAGATATAAATGTTGCAAGTTAAGAAAAGAAAGTTTCATTACTTAAAAAGACTACACCAATTAGATTAGGCCTCTACATCCAAAATGATGCCTTGACCTACCTAGGTGGATACTACTCGGGTGGATGAGTCGAACGATGCAGAAAAGAACAGACATATAGACTAAGTCAGGTAGGCAGACTCAAAGACTTAAAAAAGACCAACACTTCATAAGAAAAAAATGTGTGTGAATACATGAGTCGAGAAAACTCGACCCATGTAATAAGAAGCCAACTACTACATGAGGTGCTAGTCATAGGTGTCATGCAAGCTAACAGGAGGTACAAGACAAAATATACCTGAGGTACACGAGTCGAAAAAACCCAATTAGCATAATAAAGAAATTACTACTATGGAAGACACAAAATAAGATATGTCTGAGGTGCATGAGTCGGGAAAACTCGACCCGCGTAATAAGAAACCTACTATAGAGGAAGGCACAAGATAAAATATAGTTAAGATGCATGAGTTAGGAAAACCTAACACGTAATAAGATACCTGGCACAGCGACAAGCACTCGAGACGTGTGAGTCGAGAAAATCTAACCCTTGTAAGAAGGAATCTACTACAGCTAGAGGCATAAGATAAAATATACCTAAGGTGTGTGAGTCAGAAAAACCTAACCCACATAAGAAGAAACCCGCTGCGGCGGGAGGCATAAAATAAAATGTGCCCAAGGCGTGTAAGTTAGAAAAACCTAACGCACGTAATAAGAAACCTGCTATGGTGAGAAGCACAAGACAAAATATGGCCAAGGTGCATGAGTCGAAAACATATAACCCATATAATAAGAAACCCACTATGATGAGAGACACAAGACAAAATGGCTTGAGGCGCATGAGTCGGAAAAATCATACCCACATAAGAAGAAACTCATCATGACAGAAGACATAAGACAAAATATGCATAAGGTGCATAAGTTGGGAAAACTCGACCCACGTAAGAAGAAACCCGCCATAATGAGAGACACAAAATAAAATATGCCCGAGGCATGTGAGTCAGAAAAACTGTATAATAAGAAACATACCATAGCGGGAGGCATAAGAAAAAATATACCCTAGGCGCATGAGTAAAAAAAACTCAATCCTTGTAAGAAGTCTATTACGATAGGAGGCAAAACTAGACCTGCATGAGAGTAAGTCTGTCATAATGAGAGACAAGGGAAAAAAATACTTAAAGTAGGGAGATATAGTTTCGACCCATCGGCTTGGAGGCCAATAAAAAAAAAAAAAAAGATGCAAGTACCTCAAGTAGAAACGAGGTCTCTACATAATAAAAAAAGAGATGCATACCTACTTTTGCCTGAGGTAGGGAGGTCGAGAAGCCTAACCCCCACCTTACATTAAGGCATAGAGGTCAAGAAGCTTGACCCCAACCTTACATCGAGGCGTGGAGGTCAGGAAGCTCAACCCCCACTTTCATCAAAGACGAGGTGGCCCCCACAGTGGGTTGAACCCATGACCACTCGGGGAGGTTAAGAAACCCAACCCCTACCTTCGTCAATGATAGGGTGGTGCTCACCATGGGGGCTGAATCAACAACCACCTAAGGAGGTCGAGAAACCCAACCCCCACCTTAGACCGAGGCATAGAGGTCAAGAACCCTGACCCTCGCTTCATCGGGATATGATGGTCAAGAAACCCAACCCTCGCCTTATGCCAAGGCATCGAGGTTGGGAAGCCCGACCCCTACCTTCACTAAAGACGAAGTGACGTCCACCATGAGGGTTGAACTCATAACCATCTAGGGAGGTCAAGAAACCCAACCCTCATCTTATGTTAAGGCATGGAGGTCAAGAAGCTTGACCCCTGCTTCATCGAGATATGAAGGTCAAGAAACTCAACCCTTGCCTTATGCCAAGGCATAAAGGTTGGGAAGCCTGACCCTTACTTTCACTAAAGACGGGGAGGTCAGGAAACCATACTCTATCCTTCGCCTGAGGTATGAAGGTTGGAAAACCTGACTTCGTCCAACCAAAGTGTGTCCCTCAACAATACGAGGGGCAGGATAAATGATAGGGAATATACCATCAATTAATCTTAATTCGACATATAATTATTACATGGTATCCGGGATAGAAGGAGAGGACGGAGGCCACCCTCCACCTATCTTTCCATGTGGATAAAGGTCTAAGGTAGGTAGTCACATGTTGGATGAAGAGGCCATTGGAAATGGTTAGAGGCTGTCTCCCCGTAGAATATTTTATAGGGGTTAAGGTTCATCTTAACCCATATGATTTTAGCCATAGATTATTTAAGCCCCTATGGTTTACTCGTATTTAAAATAACCTATATATTTTAAAAAATATAGCATATAAGCCCCTCCCGTCAAGTTTGAGTTAATAGACGTTAGAGTCTACTTACGTGACATAATGACTCATAATAAACTATTAATATAATATTAGTATAATTTAAGTTAAAAAGGGTCTATTTTAGCCCTTGTAATATTGGTCATGACTACTTAAGCCCTTATTATTTTGTTTATATCTAAAATAATTCTTATATTTTTTAAAATATAACATATAAGTCCCTCTCATTATAGTATATTAGTCCCTCCCATCAAGTCTAAGTTGATAGACATTAGAGTCTGTTTATATGACATACTGATTCACAATAAATCATTAATATAATAATATATTAATTTAAATTAAAAAAAATCAAGACCACCATTAATGGTGGGAGGAGGCATCATCGTAGAAGTGACCACTAGCAACAACACTAAGCCATTATTGCCTAGTAGGATGTTGTATGAACGTAACATCTATCGAGCTAATGATAAGTTTAAGAGTTTCCGATCCTACCTCAAGTGGATGTGCATTTACTAGTCCAACATTAGGCATGATGTAATGGTCTCCTAGTCCCTCTTCCTCCTCCTGAGCGTCTTTGTGTCCATTGCCTCTCACTTCGTCCTCTCCTATGGCCCAATCCATCACACCTACGAGGTGGTGGTCCAACTCTCTCTCACCTCTACTTCCGACCTCTCCTACCTTTTCCTCTCTTCCTACGGCCTCTATTGCTTCATCAACTCAGACTTGATGCATGAGCTTATATGTTACGTTTTTTAAAATATAAGAGTTATTTTAGACACGAACAAAACCATAAGGGATTAAGTAGTACATGACTAAAATCATATGTGCTAAAATAGATATATATTTTATTTAAATTATATATGTCATTATATTAATAGTTTATTATGAGTTAGTATGACACGTAAGTAAACTCTAACATTTGTTTACTCAAACTTGATAGGAGGGGTTTGTATGTTACGTTTTTTATTTTAAACACGAGTAAACCATAAGGTCTTTAAATGGTTTATGGTCAAAACTGTTGAATCTCGGATTTTGATGATGAAACTAATTGATTGTGTTTAAATGTTTGACTACATTTTGAGTGATATAGGTCTACTCGATCAGGATTAGACAATTAACGCAGGAGGAATTGACGTTGCGTCGGAGGAGATCACGTTAGGATATTGGATGGCAGAAGGCTTCGGGCGTCGGGCATCGGGCCAAGGAGAGCGAAATTGCGCCAAGGATATCGGGGTTGCGGAGGTCAACCGCCGATTGGGCAACAAGCCGCAAGAGAGGACGATGCACCGAAGAATCGGATGAAGTGCCAACCAATGACGTGCCGGGCAACAGAATGTCAATTTGCGTTATAATAATTATCTAGATCGGAGTAGAGTGTTTGCTTGTGTGTGCAGGATTAACTACGATAACGACAAAGACATAAAGCAAGGATACCGGAGTCGAGCTCGATGGACGTTTAAGAGACCGAAGAATCATCGGAGATGCTGCCGGAACCATCCGAGAAGAAATCGGGAACGTGTCGGAAGTTCGCCGAAGAAATCGTCGGAGGCTCGCGGAGATCACCGAGAAGGCTCGGCTACTCGTTAAAGTCATCACAAGATCGGGAGCTTGATGGGAGTCCGTCGGAAGAAGTTCGTCGGAAAGCTCGTCGAAACAAGACTCGACGTTCGCGGTTGATAGCTTGCTTAGGATGTGTTTTTGTTATGTAGTTCACTTGTAATTAGGATTAGGATTAAGAGATAATCCTATATCTTGGTTAGGGGCTAACTGGGCCCAAAGTCAGAGTTGGTTTAGGCTAAAAATTAAGCTAAACCAGCGAACTAGAGAGCCAAGATTGAAGCCCAACTAGTGGCTGAAAACACTGTAGTTGGGCTGAAAACACTGTAGGCGGTGGCACCGCCTAGTTGGGCGGTGACACCTCCTTGGCTGGGCGGTTGCACCGTCCAGCACCCGAGCGCTGGGCGGTGGCACCGCCTGGCTGGGCGGTGGAACCTCCAGCACCGGGAACCCTAAGAGAATTCAAATTTTGGAGCCCAAAATTTGAATCCTCTTGAGGCCTATAAATACCCCTCAAATCTCAGCTGAGGTTACAACTTTTTGAGTAGCAAGTGTTTGAGAGAAAGGCATTAGAAAAGTCCTAGCTAATCTTGTTTTCATTTTGCTAGTGTTCACCTCCTTCATTCTTGCTAAAAATTTGTAAGAGAGTGAACCGCTTGTAAAGAGTTGTAAGAGGGGTATTTACCCTTCCCTTTCAAGAGATTTGCTAGTGGAAGGTGGGAGCCTCATCGAAGAGGGGCCTCGCAAGTGGATGTAGGTCATTTGACCGAACCACTCTAAATCGGCGTAATCTCTGGTTTGCATTTCATTATTGTCATTTACATTACTGCAAATCTTCTTACTACTTTAGTTCCTTATTACCCTTGCTGCGCAACTTTAAGAATACGCTTTCAAGTTAAACTTTTCAAGTTCCGTTCTTATCGTATAAAAAATTTATCGAAATCAACGTTTTAATCCGCTGCACTAATTCACCCCCCCCTCTTAGTGCCGCTCCGATCCTAACAATTGGTATCAGAGCCACATTTTTCTACCTTGGTTTAACACCCAAATAGAAATGGCTCTTTACGGCTTTCAAGAGGGTCACTCTCTCATTTGTCCTCCCTTTTTCAATGGGACGGACTACACTTATTGGAAAACTCGAATGAGAGTTTTCTTACTTTCTTTGGATTTGAATTTATGGCACATAGTCGAAAATGGATTTGAAATTTCTTCTCTTCCAATGAATCATTGGAATGATTTGGAGAAGAAGATGTTTTCTCTAAATGCAAAGGCTATGAATGCCTTATATTGTGCACTTGACAAAAATGAATTTAATCGCATTTCGATGTGTGACTCGGCTTTTGATATTTGGAGAACTCTAGAGGTCACTCATGAAGGCACTAGCCGAGTGAAAGAGTCCAAAATCAATATTCTTGTGCATTCTTACGAACTTTTCCGGATAAAACCAAGTGAGTCCATCGGAGACATGTACACCCGGTTCACGGATGTCATCAATGGACTCAAAGCTCTTGGTAAAAGTTTTTCTAATTTTGAACTAGTCACTAAAATCTTAAGATCCCTTCCTAAAAGTTGGGATCCAAAAGTTACGGCCATTCAAGAGGCCAAGGACCTTAAAACATTCCCTCTCGAAGAACTTATTGGGTCTCTAATGACCTACGAAATGAACAATGTGACAAAAAAGAAACTCAAGAACAACCTTCCAAATGATAGGAAGGATTTGGGACATAGAACACATGAAGACCACTCGAGCATAAGCTCAAGTGATGGTGAACTTAAACTACAAATGAAACAAAAATTAAAAACAAAAAAGAATGGAACTACTTGCTTTAAACGCAAGAAGAACAAAAGTTGGGATGAATTGAGCTCTTCCGAAGACAAGGAGAAAATCAAGAAAGGCGAGGTGACAAACTATGCCTCACCCTCTTACAACAATGAGGTAATCAAAATCCCACTAATTTATTTAGAAATTACATAATACTTTCTTGAGTTATTTTTAATTTAGTTTAGGATTAATTTTCTTGAAAATTACATGTGTTATGTTAATGCAGTAAAATGTTAAATATAAATCTAATGCTTATACACCTAGTAAGATTAATCTTATATATGTGCTTGAGAAGCAAGAATTTGTATTTTGACGATTTCCATATTGATTTTCAATGACGATGCATGACTTTTGAATGGAAGGCTTGATGATTTTTTATGAACCTTATCTTTGGTTTTCAAACATGATGTATAGTTTTGACATAAGAACAAAAATTTGAAGCATGCTAATATAAAGTCAATCATATAAAGTAAAACTAAAGAAATTTTAAATATCTATAAGAATCATTCAAAATTATGTTCAATAAAACCTTACTTGATGTTGTAATGAAACCATTGAAAGTTTTGATGCTATGATTTGATGATTTTATGCATGAAATTGTAAAGTTATATACATGATGATTTTTATGATTTATTGGTCTTGATGGTTTTTATGATAAAATTCATTTTTCGATCCTAAATGTTGATGCACATTTTTATCTAGCATAAATGAGATGAATTTAAATAACTAAAAAGAGAAAAGCATTGTTCTTGAAAATTATTTTTCTCTATCTTGTTGATTTATATGAATCCCTTGAAAATAATTTTGGTTTGATGATTTGAATTAGAAATGAGTTATATAAAAATCATGATATTGATTTGACAAAATTGAATGAGTTGAAAACAAATGATGATTTTTCTCTTGAATACAACTTGTAATATTTTTACATATATATTTTCATCTTGATTTCTCGATATTCGATACATGAAATTTTTCCATGAATCAAAATTCTTTCATGAAGTGATTCTTCTTGGTATTCACTAAAAATGATACATTCAAATTAACCTACTCTACTTGACATCTTGATAATTTATGACTTGAATATCATGTACAATATGCTCATAATGATGATTGAGTTATGTATGAAAAATGGAAGATATAGTTTTTAAATTTTGCATGTTCGAATTTGAAAATATTTGATATGCATGAAAATATTAAACATTTTGAAACCATGTTTTAGTGTTATGCTTAATGATCATGCTTAATAAATTTCGAAATTATGGATGATGAATCTTTTACGATTTATGGATCATTGATTTTTACCATAATGAAAGTACCTTATTGATTTTTGTTGTAATAAATCTTACTCTTTCGGTTTTAAACATGATAAATGTTTTTATTTGGTATAAATGAAACAAAATCATATGTTTTGAAATAATCGAAAAGAGGATAACATTCTTGAAAATTATTTTGCTCAATCTTATTGATTTTGATGAATCCATTTGTATCATCTTTGTGAATCTCTTGGATTTTGATAATGATTTTGATGATTTAAATTTGAATAATTTTTTATTGAAATCATGATCTTGATCTCTTGAAATTCATAACATGAAATCCTTTATGAATCAACATTTTCTTTTCTATTTAAAAGGAGATTTGTCGAAATGTTTCTTAGTCTTTTAGTATTCATAATCTTGACAATTATGTTTTGAAACTTTATGTAAACCAAGAATGTTCATCATGATTCTCTCTTTGAATATTTAAAGAGGAGAATTTTCTAGATGGTTCATGATTTTGATGATTGAATATTTGATATGCATGAATTGAGATCTTGCTCTCCTACCACTCTTTTTGCTATTCACCAAAAGGAAGACTAATTCTAATAAACCATGATATGCTATATGAATTTTATTGTATTCATGAAGTAAGATCTCATCACTAATTTTTGTTTATATTCCTTCATGTGATGATATGAATGTATGAAACACTTATGATATGACTTTTTATACAATTCCATGTATTCGTGAAATATTAATCTCATCACCCAATTAATTCCTCTTGATACTCCTAATGTGATGAAGTGAAATTATGCATGAAATACAAATGGGGATAAGTTTTTGGTAGGATATAATTTGACAAATTGATACCATCATGATATGAAACATTTATGATTTGCAATGATATATGCAATACTTGTGCTTTCTAATTATGATGTGATGTATTATAAATCATGATTTAAAATACTATGAGTTGTCGCTAAAATGATGTATTATAAATATTGATTTAATGTTTTGTATCATGAATACTCTAAATGATGAATATTTGGTATCATGATCAAAATGTTGACAAATAGTTAAAAATTTTAGTATCATGTGTGATATCATTATAATGTTGATCGATTTATTCAATATCATGCATGAATGAATATAAGGTTTTTGAAAATGTGCATATTCTAATTTGAAAATATGATGATGCACAATTAAGATTGATACTTACCTTTGTCATAATTGATGTATTGGGTCTTCCCTTCTTTTTAACAATGACAAAGGGGGAGATAGCTTGCTTGCGCAAGTCAAGAAGATGCAAAAAACTTGATTGCTTGCTTGCCTATCTTAAGTAGCAAAGATTGCTAACTTGCTTATTTCAAGAAGCAAAAGTTGTCTTCTTGAACATCATTATCTTGCCCATCTCAAGAAGCAAGACTTGCAACCTGCACATTGCAATAGGAAGTAAGAATCGATAGCTTACACACTTCAACAAGAAAGCTATCTTGTATTTGCTTTTGAAATTTTTACTAGCTTGTATGTTACAAAACTTGCTCACTTTTTCAAATACTTTGCTAGCTTGCACTTTGTAAAGGAAGCAAAAATAACACTTCTCAAAAGAGAAGAAAAACTTACTGTCTTGAACATCTTTAATATGCTAGCTAGCATGATGTACAATTTGCTATTTTGAATATTACAAAGAAATACTATCATGCACATTGCAAAGAAAAGCAAAATGCAATCGTGCACAAGAAGCAAGTGTTGAATTGCCATGATTGAACTTAAGAATCTTGCTATACTTTTGTGCTTATATGTTGTGATGAAAATCTAGCTTTATGTTGCAAAAACTTGCATATCTTTTAAAATAGCTAGAGCTACTTCTCCTTTTTGTTGATGACATAGGGGGAGAAGTATATTGATGACTTCATGCATTGAATTAAATATTTTATATATTTGCATGATAGTTTAAATGTTTTTCATAACATGTGATGAATGTTACTTGGATTTGGGATAATCCAAGTGTTCTATCAATGGCATATTGATAGGGGGAGTTTAGTTAAACTCCGGGGAGTTAAGGTTAACTCCGTTAGTCATCAATTAGTTGTCATCATCAAAAAGGGGGAGATTGTTGAATCTCGGATTTTGATGATGAAACTAATTGATTGTGTTTAAATGTTTGACTACATTTTGAGTGATATAGGTCTACTCGATCAGGATTAGACAATTAACGCAGGAGGAATTGACGTTGCGTCGGAGGAGATCACGTTAGGATATTGGATGGCAGAAGGCTTCGGGCGTCGGGCATCGGGCCAAGGAGAGCGAAATTGCGCCAAGGATATCGGGGTTGCGGAGGTCAACCGCCGATTGGGCAACAAGCCGCAAGAGAGGACGATGCACCGAAGAATCGGATGAAGTGCCAACCAATGACGTGCCGGGCAACAGAATGTCAATTTGCGTTATAATAATTATCTAGATCGGAGTAGAGTGTTTGCTTGTGTGTGCAGGATTAACTACGATAACGACAAAGACATAAAGCAAGGATACCGGAGTCGAGCTCGATGGACGTTTAAGAGACCGAAGAATCATCGGAGATGCTGCCGGAACCATCCGAGAAGAAATCGGGAACGTGTCGGAAGTTCGCCGAAGAAATCGTCGGAGGCTCGCGGAGATCACCGAGAAGGCTCGGCTACTCGTTAAAGTCATCACAAGATCGGGAGCTTGATGGGAGTCCGTCGGAAGAAGTTCGTCGGAAAGCTCGCCGAAACAAGACTCGACGTTCGCGGTTGATAGCTTGCTTAGGATGTGTTTTTGTTATGTAGTTCACTTGTAATTAGGATTAGGATTAAGAGATAATCCTATATCTTGGTTAGGGGCTAACTGGGCCCAAAGTCAGAGTTGGTTTAGGCTAAAAATTAAGCTAAACCAGCGAACTAGAGAGCCAAGATTGAAGCCCAACTAGTGGCTGAAAACACTGTAGTTGGGCTGAAAACACTGTAGGCGGTGGCACCGCCTAGCTGGGCGGTGACACCTCCTTGGCTGGGCGGTTGCACCGTCCAGCACCCGAGCGCTGGGCGGTGGCACCGCCTGGCTGGGCGGTGGAACCTCCAGCACCGGGAACCCTAAGAGAATTCAAATTTTGGAGCCCAAAATTTGAATCCTCTTGAGGCCTATAAATACCCCTCAAATCTCAGCTGAGGTTACAACTTTTTGAGCAGCAAGTGTTTGAGAGAAAGGCATTAGAAAAGTCCTAGCTAATCTTGTTTTCATTTTGCTAGTGTTCATCTCCTTCATTCTTGCTAAAAATTTGTAAGAGAGTGAACCGCTTGTAAAGAGTTGTAAGAGGGGTATTTACCCTTCCCTTTCAAGAGATTTGCTAGTGGAAGGTGGGAGCCTCATCGAAGAGGGGCCTCGCAAGTGGATGTAGGTCATTTGACCGAACCACTCTAAATCGGCGTAATCTCTGGTTTGCATTTCATTATTGTCATTTACATTACTGCAAATCTTCTTACTACTTTAGTTCCTTATTACCCTTGCTGCGCAACTTTAAGAATACGCTTTCAAGTTAAACTTTTCAAGTTCCGTTCTTATCGTATAAAAAATTTATCGAAATCAACGTTTTAATCCGCTGCACTAATTCACCCCCCCCTCTTAGTGCCGCTCCGATCCTAACAAAAACTACAAGGGCTAAAATAAACTTTAACCCTATTTCATAGAATATATTATTCTTTTACGATTAGATATAAAAACTCATCTTCAACATAATGAATAAGGGGTTACCTTTTTTAACTACTTACATTTACATTCATATACCTCGAGTTGCTAACTTAGGTGTCGGAGGGAGCGAGTCGAGAAACCTCTCTCGACCTTAGTCTTTATGCAAATAACATATCGGGACCATATCGAATTGATCAAAATTTAACAACTTATTGTCTCCAAAATACTTACACTAATTATGTTTCCTCAGGTATACATTTATCACATAAAATTTTAAACAAATTTTTTAATAAAAAATACTTTTATATAAATTTATGATTTTATAAAAAGAAACATGAGAGTGTGAATAAGCAAACTTAAAACATTTCGTACCAAATTTTGAAGCTTTATACATAAAATCGAGGAAGTCAAATTTTGATTAACCTATCAAGAAAAATAATAATTATAAATGAAATATGTGTCCCTATTGCGACGGTGAATAATATTACTACCGTTCAAATATTCCTTCAATTTGATGATGCCAAAATTTTATTTCTATTAATTTTAAATTAAGGTACATTAAGTTGTGATCAAAATAAATATCTTGCAGGAGTCACAATTTGACCATCACTGCAACGTGACATATGGTATGGTCAACAAAACTAAGATAATGTCAACGAACACCGTCTCTCAACGTCAACCATGTTAACATGCATGAGTCAATTGCCTCTTCGTGATTCGTGAATTTTGATCACTTCCCCTGGGAAGTGTTCGAAGACCCAACGGTCGAGTCCGCCCAATTTCGCGCCCGCGGAACCGAAATAGTTCTCAATTCTGCCTCACACTCGATTTGAATTTTGAATAATAGCACCGTTGAGTCTGACCGTTACATAAACCCCCAACATCCTTCGGTCCGTCTCCACCGTCTTTCCTCTGCCCTCATCTTCATCTCCCTCTTCTCTCTTCCCTTCCGTTAGCCATGGCAGCCGCGGCAGTTCAGAGGAAAGGGAGGAGCCGGAAGGCGCTGAAGAATTTGTCGCCGAGCGACATCAATATCCCCACTGGCGAATCCTCGTCCCCGCTCGGGGAAGTTGGCAAGGAGAGCCGAGACGGGCTCTCTCAGCTCCTCTCGCCGAAGAATTCCAAGAAAGTCCCTCCCAAGCCCAAGTCTTCTAAGGCGACTGGCAAGTCCTTCGCCGACGAGTTGCAAGAACTCCAGGGGCGGCTGCATATGCTTCAGCTGGAGAAGGAGAAAACGGAGGAGCTCCTGAAGCAACGGGATGAGGTGCTGAAGCAGAAGGACGAAGAGATCGAGAACTGCGGCAAGGAACAGGAGCGGCTACAGGATGAGCTCAAGAAACTCCAGAAATTGAAGGAGTTCAAGCCAACCATGGTACGCGCCTTCACTAAATTTGTATTTCTCTTTTCGTTTCGTCTTAGGACTAGGGTTTCAGGGGGTTTTTCTGCTCTTGTTGATTTCGAACAGAGCCTTCCTCTGGTTAAGTCTCTGAGAGAGAAAGATCAAGAAAAGAACGAAAAGAAGAAGAATCATAAGAACAAGACCGGCGTCGAGAAGACCAAGAAGCCGTGTCCGGCATACATCTCATGGTGCAAAGATCAGTGGAACGAAGCCAAGAAAGAGAACCCTGATGCAGATTTCAAAGAGATTTCCAATGTGCTGGGAGCGAGATGGAAGGCGTTGAGCGCCCAAGAAAAGAAGCCCTACGAAGACAAGTACCAGCAAGAGAAAGAGGCCTACTTGCAGGTGGTGAAGCAGGAGAAGCGCGAGAACGAGGCGATGAAACTGCTGGAGGAAGAGCAGCTGCAAAAGACAGCCATGGAGTTGCTCGAACAGTATCTGCAGTTCAAACAGGTCAGTTTCTCGTAAGAAAAATGATATGGATTCAAGATCTTTTGCTGGTGCCGCAGAAGCTGATCAAGGTTTGTTCCATTATGTATTACAGGAAGCCGATAAAGAGGGCAATAAACCGAGGTATTGTCATCTCTACAATCTCTTTTTCCTGTCTTTGAAGGTCAAATGTTATATCAAGATTCTTGGTTCTCTTAGTCTTTATGACTGATCCAGTGTCATATTTTCCTTCAGGAAGGAGAAAGATCCTTTGAAGCCAAAGCAACCCATGTCAGCTTTCTTCCTCTTCTCGAAAGAACGACGCGAGGCTCTGCTACAAGAGAACAAAAATGTCCTCGAGGTAATACTTAGCTTACAGAACCTAAAACCTAGTAGCAATCTGCAGTTACCCAGTTAATCTCATGTTATGTATCAACCTCAGATCTCTAAGATAGCAGGAGAGGAGTGGAAGAACATGACTGGAGAGCAGAAAGCACCCTATGAGGAGGTATCAAAAAAATCGATCCTTTCTGCAGCCAACAGTGGAGAAATAACTTTTAATTGTTGCTTTATTCTCTCATACATTGGTACGTTCCCACAGGTTGCTAAGAAACAGAAGGAAGATTATAATCGGGAAATGGAGCTTTACAAGCAAAGAAAGCTCGAGGTAAGAAGAAACTAATGTTTCCAGAGCTCAAAAATCTAAACTAAGATAATACTAACTCAATGTACGAATCAGGAAGCTGCGACATTAAAGAAGGAAGAAGAGGAGCAGAGGAAAGTTCTAAAGCAGGAAGCCCTTCAATTGTTGAAGAAGAAGGAGAAAACAGAGAATATAATTAAGGTTGAATTCATTTTTCTTTCATGCTCGAGGCTTTCTGTTTTCCGTATGAAAAACTCCATTGGGTAATGTTTACTGAAATCTTGAACAGAAAACGAAGGAGGACCGTCACAAGAAGAAGAAAAACAAGGAAGAACAGAATGCAGATCCTAACAGGCCAAAGAAGCCACCCTCTTCTTTCCTTCTCTTCAGGTTTGGATATGATGCTGGAGTTTTATGTCCTTCAGGTATTCATGTATATAGTTGAGGCTAACTCATTTCATTCCCTATTCCAGCAAAGAAGCAAGGAAGCAACTCATGGAGGAACATCCGGGAATCCCCTATTCCACTTTGAACGCCATGGTTTCAGTGAAATGGAAGGTAATAATCATCTAATTCTCCATGGATGAAGTGCGTTTTGGTGTGTTTCTCAACACTGCTTGCTTGCTGCTACAGGACTTGGGTGAAGCTGAGAGGCAGACATGGAACGAGAAAGCAGCAGAAGGCATAAATGCATACAAGAAAGAATTAGAGGAGTACAACAAAGTTGTCGCTATGGCCAGCAAGACCACTACTCCCGAACACGAGTCCTGAACTTTTGTTATGTTCAATTGTCTTTGTTGAACACTGCCCTTCTTGTGTTCTACTGCTTCCATTATGTTTATGTTGAATGATGAAATTATCCTGCAAGTCAAATAGTTTCGTAGAGACCTGTTTACTCATTGTGGTCAGATTCTTCCTCTCTTCAACAATGTTATCTGTGTTGTGTTTCTGACGGAGATGTTGTAATTTTGTTTCCGGTACTGCTCATGACACCATCGTGCTTTCTCACATCGATTCATGGGTTACACTGACAGATAATGTGTTTATTACACACTGAACAGCCTCCTGCAGAAGCAGACCGATGCATGGAGCACTCTGTGTGATTCGATAGGGAGTACGCACTGAGACAAAAGCAAAGAAAGAAACCAAGCAATGAGAAATTGACGTTGGGAAGTAGCTTAGTTCGTGGCCTTCCACTTGTTGCCCACCGCGTCAAGCGCCGTGTACGCGGCGCCGCCCTCCTCCAGGCATCTGGCCGAAGCTTCCCGGAGCTCCGCCACCCGCTGATGCGCGGCCTTTCCCTCTTCCCCCTCCATCAGCTCCTTCACCACCCGCGCCACCTCCTCCCGCGGTACGATCCCTTGCTCCGCCCTCGGCAACCGCAGCGCGATCCTCGAGCCCTCCGCCAGCATCACCGCGTTCTGGCGCTGCTCTGCGAACAGAGGCCATGCCACCATCGGCACCCCGGCTTTCACGCTCTCCAGCGTCGAGTTCCACCCACAGTGGCTCAGGAAGCCGCCGGTAGCGGCGTGGTTTAGCACCGCCGCTTGCGGCGCCCACGACGGGACCAGCAGGCCCACCTCTCGCGTTCGGTCCACGAACCCCGCCGGCAGGAACCGGAACGGGTCCTCCTTGCTCTGGACGGTGAAGTATGCCTCGCTGGCGTCCCCGCCGTCGCTCGGGCTCTTGACGACCCACAGGAAGGTGGGTGGAGGGAGGAGAGGAGGGTGGCCTGGGCCTTGGAGGCGGAGATGGCCAAGGTGATGATGGTGACGGAGAAGCCATGGCGGGCGACGAGGAGCTTGGCCAGTTCGGCCATGGGGATCAGGTGGCCAATGCCGGGCGTCGGCAGCAGCGCCACGTGAGGACGCCGCGACCTCGTAGCAGCAGCTGCTCCGTTGCTGTCCTCCATGGCTACCAGAACAAGACTCGAGTATCGCACACGACTGGGACCCGTACAAGCCAATGAAACCGAGCGAGGATGAGGTGAGTCCTCTCCCTTCCATCGTGTTATATACACGAAGGAGAGAGAGATGATGATGTAAAGCACGCGTCAGGCTCATCTCTGAGCGAGAGAGAGAGAGAGAGAGCGAGGATGAAAAATGATGTGATTGCTTCCGACTAACTAAATCACCCAACAAACCCATTCCCTGCCTCAAGATTCGCACAGAAAGCCGCCGCCCGCGGGAGACTCGGTCGGATGGATGATAGTGTAAGTACTGATCGATGTGCACCTCCCTACTCCTAAGTGCATCCACATGATCGAGAAGGTTCCACATAATTGAGACGCGGCTCATATCGAGTCCTCGCCGCCAATGATTCCATGAAAGAAAAAGCTGTATATTTCGGCAAAATATTCCCGTTTTTATGGTTTAGTTTAATTAATAGTGGCTTGTTTTGTTGTCTTACGTTGTTCTTCGTGCATTTGGCATGGCCAGAGTGGTTGACGATTGATTCATGTGTTAGGTTGCAGAACATGTCAACATGAGGAGGAGGAATCCCCTGTTAGGCGGCTGCCAGAGAAGAATACTAAGAACCTTGACTGGTACGAATTATTGTATCAACCCATTTTATTAGTAGGAATTATTTTCTTACATCTATTAGCTGTACACCGTTGACCAAATTGACATCAGGTTATTTTGACTCGGTCGTCATCCCTCGCGTGTGTAAGTACAATGCACATCGTTCCTCCCACCGACCTAGGACCAAAATTGCCAGTCGACGGTCTACGATCGCAGGGAGCCATGGGCGTAGCCAAGATCGCCGTCGTCCTCTCCGTCATCTCCACCCTCTTCCTTCTCTCCACCGCCACCCGCCTTACCCTTCCCGCCTCTTACGTCGCGGAGCTCGACCGTGAGCGGCCTGAAGACTCCCGCCAGGCGGCCACCGTCCTCCCCGTTGAAAAGTTACGCGAGGATGGTGCCGCTACCGGCGATGCCTTCCGCCCCATCGACCTCACCCACCGCCCCATCATCCACCAGTACCGCCACGGCTCCCAATTCGGCGTCCGCCTCAGCCGCGCCGCCGGCGACGAGGAGGTGGTCGTCCCCTATGGCGACGACATGATCTTATCGGTCCCGGCCAACGACGGGGAATCGAACGCCGAAGTGGTCAAGGAGGAGGAAGAGCAAGAGAGAGTAGCGGAGGCGGAAGGGAAGCAGGGACCGCAGGAGGTTGCGGCGCCGAAGTGGACGGAGGAGAGCAAGGGGGAGGAATACATGACCAAGAAAGAAAGAGAAGAAGAGCCTGATTCGGACTCCGACTCCGACTCCGACTCCGATTCAGACGACGAGGAAGAAGAAGATGGAGGTCGCTTGGCGCAATGGCTTTGGGGCCTCTGGAAGCGCTTCCATATCTAAGTTGACTATGGCGCTGCATGGACTCATGGATTTGGACGAGGACGGGCGTCAGGTATGCATGTATCGTGTTTGATGTATTGCTCAGCCCTCTTCCGTTCTTGTGTTCGTAAACAGGTGTGTGTCCGAAAAGTGTTTGTGCTCGTATCGTGTTTGACGTTTCCCGATACGTTCTCTGTTCTGCTTTTAATACCAAACGATGTGTTTGTGGAAATGTCAGCGCTCCTCACTCGTGCTTATATGAAATGATCGAGCAACCTTAATGACGATAACTACAGCAGCACACGATCGAATCTCTGTTCACGGGCTCAGTCAATGTTGTACTGGAGATGGAGAGAGGAGTCCTTGTCTGGATGCTAAGTAGCAATAATGGAGCTCGGAGGATTGCTAGCTTTTCATTGATCTCTTCTATATGACCTTTCACTAATTTCTCGTATGTTTCTGTCCACGTCTGTGGAGTTCGTCCTCACTGTTCGATGACCTGCAACCCACTGGTCCAAGATGTGACCCCCCTCATCTGCATTGGACCAGGAGAGGAGTCCACTGCTTTTATCCCGACGCTTCCGTCCCTCGAGAGGTGGCGGAGACGATGAGAACTTGTTTGTTTACTTTTCTGTTCCCTGCATACTTATTTTAATTCTCTTTGCTGTCCTGTCATACGCAAACACAACGACTCCACCATCATTCCCGTCGCAGATCCATGGAATGCGCCACCAGCCTCATCCTCTCGCTGCTCTCCACTCTCCTCGTCCTCTCTCATGCCGGCCGCCTCGCCCTTCCCCTCTCCGCCGCCGGAGACCTCGACCAGCCGGAGGGCGGCCTTCGCACGGCCACCGTCCCCCGCTTCGAAATTGATGCCCCCCTCTCTGCAGATGGCTCCCGCCGCCGCTACCGTCACCGCGGCGCCGCTGTTCCCTACGGAGACGGCGTGATCGCTTCGGTCCACGCGAAGGACGGGGAAGCAGGCGGTGAGGCGAAGACAGGCAGGGAGAAGGCTGCCGACGGGTGGCGGAGAACAGAGGAGGTTGACCATAGTGGGGGCGAAGAGTACAAGAAGAAAGATGACGACTTGAATTCAGGTTCAGACGAGGTAAAGGAGGCAGGAGAAGAGGAGCTGCAGCTTCAGACTAAGAATAAGAACAAGGATAAAGAGAAGAATAAGGAGAAGAACAAGGATAAAGACAAGGAGAAGGAGAAGAACAAGAACAAAGACAAGGAGAAGGAGAAGAACAAGGATAAAGAGAAGAATAAGGAGAAGAACAAGGATAAAGACAAGGAGAAGGAGAAGAACAAGAACAAAGATAAGGAGAAGAACAAGGATAAAGAGAAGAACAAGGAGAAAGACAAAGATAAGGAGAAGAACAAGGAGAAAGATAAGGAGAAGAACAAGAACAAAGAGAAGAGCAAGCACAAGCAGGAGAAAGAGGGTGAGGGATGGATGAAGTGGTATCGGGAGCTGAAGAATCGCTTGGAGCTGTAGGTAGACCTCCACCGGTGCTGGAGACAAGCTGGGAGCAGCTTACTGCAATGTTCCATCTTATCTTGTGTGTTTTCCTAGATCAGCATGACATGATCTGTTTCTTCTGTGTCGTATCATCTACTAGTAATCCGTACCTGTTCCGTGTTGATAAAACGTTCCATGTTTGATCTTGTATCATCTTCTTCCAATAATTGTTCTTTGTTTTCTTTGGAATGTTTCTGGCTGGTGATGTTTTCAGAATATGATGCATCTCCATACTCAAGTGTATGTAGTCGACAAGCGGTAGACACGATGAGAGTGAACAATCATTCTCAAAGAAAAGAGACGACATAAATGAACATGATGCGATCGGAAGAACAGATTAACACAGTTGCTTATATATTACCTTCAGAATCTTCATGCTGAACACTGCTGCTGATTTGCTGAAACAGTTCCAGCAAAGTCGAGACTTCCTTGGCAAATCATGTACATATTGTTCTGTAGCACTGTGGCCATCTTCAAGATCTGAAGAACAAGATGACCGCAGAGCACTCCAACATTAGAAATCATTCGAGCAATAGCTCATTGCAAAGCTGCTGGTGAGCTGCGGACATGGCCCTGGGTTGACTCCGAGCGCAGCCCCAGTGACGTCCGTGCACTTCCACGGCGAGGCCCCGACGCCCCAGAGCTTGACGTTGGAAAGGCATACCCGAGTGAAAGGCGAGTTCTTGATGCCCTCGATGGATCCCGGCTGCTCAACCTCCTCACCCCACACGTTCTTGATCGTCACTCCATCAACCGTCGGGACTGCGTTGGGATCAAAGTTCTCGTCGGGGTGGTCACCGACGTCGCCGGCGATCCTGATGGCCTTCCGAACGTTGTTCATGTTGACGTCGCTGATGGTTATGTTTCTGATGTAGCCTCCCCTGCCGACGTTGGTCTTGATGTGGATTCCAATGCCAACGTCATAGAGGTTGATGTTCTCCACTAAGACGTTCTCCACCCCGCCTGAGGTCTCGCTTCCGATGGCGATGCCGGAGAAGGGTGAAGAGCCAGTGAGCCTTCTCACCGTGATGCCAGAGCTTGGACGGCCGTAAGCAATTCCATACTCGTCCCAGCCACTCTTCACAGCCACCAGATCATCCCCAGTTGCGACAAAGGAATCCTCGATGCAGACATTTGAGCTAGAATCTAAGTCATGGAAGCAAAGTTCATGAAGATGGAGACAAAAACATCATCAAAGGAATCATCCTTCTTATTCATTTTGTTCCGTAGCACTAGAGGCTGAGACTTAAACGTATGAGAGAAGCATACCAGGATCAATTCCATCAGTGTTAGGGGAGTCAGATGGAGCCAACACAGTCACATGCTTTATCACCACATTGCTGCAAGAAAGATGTTAGGTTAGATGCAGAAGCATTACAATTGTGCAAAGCTAAGCTTGATATGTATGTATCCAAGGATTATATGATAGTAGAACAAAGCTTAGAATCAAAGGGCAAAGCCTGAAATGTAATAGTAGAATCAAAGGAGATCATAAATCAGCTTCAGATAGCAACTGGTAGGAAGCAATCTAAAAGGTTTGTGATGGCTCATGTTTCTAGCTTATGTTCATGAGGTCATTGAGCTGTATCAATTAACTGCAGCTCTCAATCAAGCTACCAAAACATTCATATCATTCATGCTATGAGAGCAATTTGTTTGCTCATGGTTACCTGCAATAAACAGGGTGCACATTCCAGAAAGGAGAGTTGAGAAACACCACATTGGAAACAAGAACATCCCTGGAGTTCATTAGCTCTAACAAATTTGGTCTTGTGTGAAGAAGAGTTCTTTGTCTCCATTCATTCCACCAGACATCACCTTGACCATCAATTGTTCCATTTTCTCCTGGGAAAGCAGAACAGATAATAAGGATGATGTGAATCAACTCAAGAATTATGGAACGAAAGCAAATAGAGAAGTCATAGAGATTCCAGAACAAGTTAAGACATTTCTTCTGTTCAATGACAGGACCTGCACATAACAACTGACTCAAACACACCCAAATTGGACAAAATGAAGAGAGAAAAGTGAGAGCTTATGTTCACTATCTTATGAATAGTTAACTGCTGAACGAGACGAGTGTTGATGTGAAATCTACGAACGACTTGCGAAAAGCTTCCTAAGGGATCTTCCGCATCAAATAAGCATGTACCCCGTTTTACGGAGAAAGGGTAGGCATAATATGAATCATTCTCTATCGCATCCCTTTCACTCGGGTTGGTTTTGAGCAAAGCTGGACTCCAATTGGATCGAAAGCTTACTCAAATATGGCCAAAATGGTTTCCCACTTATGAAATGAAGTGATATAGGCGAAAATCTAGGCCACTGCTCAAGAGAGAGAGAGAGAGTCAATTCGGGCAGTTTCCCTTCTCTTCAGAAAGCAAGAACCATAGTTCACCTTGATCCGAGCCTAGATTCTGAACTACAGGGCATCGTTATCATTTCTTTATTGTGAACTTTGAGATCTCTACGAAAATACATATAACAAAAGAGATATCAATGCAAAAGATATCAAGGAAGTAATTCTAGATGTATCGTTCCTCGAAGCGAAAGCTCTGGTAAAAATGTTAGTCATTACCTGATGAACTTGCAAATTGGTGATTGCAGAAAACAGAGAAATGAATTAACAGAAGCCTTGGCAAAACAAAAAGAAAAAAAGTTAGATGCAATTATAGATTTATTAAAAACAATCATTCAGTTATTGCAAGGCCTGATCACCAAGTTTACAAGATTTACGTGATAATATCTAAGAATTTTGGTTACTGACGCAAGATTCATTACATCTCAAATAGTTGGGACTTACGGTTTTGTTGTTGTTGTTGTATGCAAGATTCATTACACTGGCAAATCAGAATCCAGTTAGATCAGGATAAATACTACGCTTCACATAATTCGAGTCGAGATATAATGTTCATAAGCCACCCTCAGCTTTGACCAATCTGTCATTTATAGCTTACTTAAAGGAATTGAATTGCTAACGAATTAGACATCTCTGAAGAAGTATAAAACAGCTATGAGCAGATGACAACTCTGAATCGATGCTAAGCTGCTAAGGTGAGCTTTAGATTCAATGTTTTTGTGTCCAAAGTGAGCTTGCAAAGATCACAGGAGTATGTTGGATGAACAGTATGAAATCTGGAACATAACCATAGCCTACAATTCTTTCATCCAGTCTGGTAGCAGAGAAACAATTATATGTGAATGATCTGCAGAGGAAATATAGCTATACAGAGAAAGATCCATAAGCAGAATCTCCTGATTCAAAGAGAGGAGGAGGAGTCACCTGTTATGATCACATCACGGATTCCATTCCCCAGGATAAAGCTCCTATATCTGCTACCAGGAAGCTCTCGTCCTCTTCCATAGGATGGTAAAGGATCCACCAAAGGCCAGTTCCATATATCCTGCACCAAGAAAGGATCTCCAAAGCATAAAACTTGTCATATGTAAAGACCTAATCAAGAACAAGTCCCGCTCAGATGACTCCAAACAAGCCACGATCCAAATCTTCTTTATTCATCTCCGTTCCTATGTACTGCGTAGATACCTGAGCGGCCTTGATGACGGCTCCTCTGGCCAAGTACAGTGTCATGTGGCTGGTGAGGTCGAAGCTTCCTGTGAGCCAAACCCCTGGGGGAATGTAGAGAAGAGTACCACCCCGTTTCCTGAGGTGCTGGATTCTGTATATGGCCTTGTGGAAGGACCAAGTGTTGAGAGTCCTCCCATCTCCCACAGCGCCGAACTCGGTGATCGATACCACCTCTCTCCGCCACCTCATCGGGACGATGCCGGCGCACGTCGGCACCGCTTCCGCCGCCCTGCACTGCGGTAACGATGACAGCAGCGCGGCCAAAAACGCCAAAACTTGCAACAGCGGCATCTTTCTGCGCCAGAAGGCCGATTACATGAGCTTATGAATCAAAACAAACAACGGAGCAAGATGAGTTCTCCTTCATTTCTGGATCAGTATCTGAAGCTATAACAATGTGAGCTTTGGGCAGTAAACTACAAGGATTGGAGTTCGTAATCAGAAGATGGACTCACTGAGCTTACCCAAGGAGACTCGGTCGAAGCCTAAAAGCTCCCAAGTGATGGAAGAGGAAGCAGTGCGGTGTCGGCGCTGAGGATGTCAGTGAAACAGAGGCCAGAGAGCTTAAAAAAAGCCTCTTTTTCTTCTTCCTTGTGGTAAGTTTTCGTTAAGCTACAAGTATACTTACTGCTCTCACATTTCATGGATTAGGACACAGAAAACAACAAAGAAAGATGTGACACAGAGAGCGAAATGAGCTGGGAATCTTGTTGCTGGGTCAAATCAAAGAGGGGCTCGCTCTGTCTCACAAGGACAGCCCTGCATTACCTTGCCTGCAACCCTGACAGTGGTGGTATACACTCATAAATAATGGTCGTATGGGGATGATGGGGCCTTTCTCCTGGCTTCCAGCTCTAGACAAGCAGGGGATGATGATTGCCTCTACGTTGGCATTTCCTGAGAGCAAACTCCATGTACTGGCTGGCACTGGCCACCACTGTCACTGTATGCAATAGCAGCCAATTCTTCTTCCTTGTGGTGCCATCGATCTCTGCATGTGGCGGGTGAGCTTTCAATGGAAGGTGCAGGTTGTGGCAAAGGATCCAAGAGGCCAAGCATGGGCAACTCCATGGATTTGTACGTGCCATCCTTGCACAGGGACCCATGTTTGTTAGAATTCTTTGCATGGAGTTCTTAGTGTTCTTTGTGTATTGTATAGCATTTTGCTTTGTGTTGTTACCTGTGACGAGCACATGAGAGGTAGAGCAAGGAATATAGAATCGATGAGCAACATCGAAGATTATTTTATGTAGATAGAAGGGTTTCAAAGAAAAATGTTGAATAAGAAATCTCTACGTAGTCACTGAAATGTTTCACTCTCACGAAACATTTATATGTTCCTCGTATTATTTGTTATCAGAATATATCGTTGACATCCCGATGATCAATATGATATAGTTTTGACCCATACACTTGTCTGAGGTATTTTTGAGATGAAAATAATGAACTCCTATCATATTTTTTGCATGAAGTATGAGATCTTTTTTTTTTTTTTTTTTATGTTAGCGATAGGATCGGAGATAACTTATAATTATCTATCTTAGACTTTTGTCCATGTGGATAGATTAACGAGGATAAACATTTATCTCAGTCTTTCAATCTGAATATCATGGGGGGATCGGGGGATCGTATATTCATGTTAAACGATGATTGATCGATCGATAATATTAATTTTTTTTTATGATGATAAAAGTGGGTAAGCGACATTCTCAAGCCTTTAACGTCGATGCTGGATCAAGCCAACACATCATATGCCAAATCATGAGCTGCATGGCCTATTAATGCACCCAATTCCAACATCTACCATACAATAAAAGATGGACAAGCTTACTTTTTATGATTAGCTTTAGCTTCACGATGAGCAGTGAAAGTTACCTAGCTTTGTGGCCATGAGCCATTCGAATCCTTGAGCTTTTGGGCGTGTCTTCCTTTCGTCTTGGCTTTTTCCGAGCATTCCATGAATGCAATTATAGAGTTCATCGGATCACTCTGCATGGTTTAGTTTGGATAAGCATCCAGCGACAGCTGACACAGTTTGATGTAAACCCGAGGCACGATTGCTGCCCATCACAAAAGAAAGTGTACAAGGCAAGTGAACGAAGGACAAATGATGGAGATGGACTATGGACTGATGTAAGAACATGGGCAGTGGTACCTGTAAGCCAGCTTTTCATCTCCAGAACTCGACATGAATGCAGTGGACCAACCAATCAATCCAAAGACAGCTCCAAACTTCATATTAAAGGAAGCATATATGATTGTATCCATCTATCTTTCCGCTCTTATATAGGTGCTTCTGTTTTGCATAACTATATCTCCATCTACCAGTCAAGATTCAATTAAACACATATTTCTCGAGTAAATCTTCTTCATGGCATTAGCCAGCTCCAAGCTGTTCTACCAATTCAGCTCCTTTGACCCATGTCAAGACATTCTCCAATTGACCTCCACTGTAGGAACAACAATTCTTTGGCTCACAACTTAGCCAGTTTTGATAGACGGATCAGTTGTCTTTTTTGGGGAGAGGTGACCCACCTCCTAGTATTATTTTGTATGGTGACATTTTGAATCAATGATTACCTTTACTTTTCCTTCAGAAACAAAAATTCAACAAGCAACATTAGAGAGAGAATTTGTGCAGATTTATGAAGTAATTTCATGTGTTTTTATGCAACTCTCTCTTCACCCAGTTTGATATATGCACTGAACAGAAGCTAGCAGTTGGTGCAACTGCAATCTCAGAGAGGACATGAAATGCTAAAACTACTAGTGAACAGTAGTAGAACAGCAGTTATATGACAAAGATTTAATTGTTAATGGCATTAACTGGACTAGTCTTGGACATGTTATTTCTGATTCTTCAACCTCCACTCAAATAATTCTTCAAATTTTCATGGAGTACGACGAAAAGCTTAACCGTTGGGCAACAAAACATGCTGTCTATTCCACATCATATTCTTCATCACCGTCGTCATCATCGTCATCGTCATCCTCATTATCTCCCTTGTTGAACAAGCTGCCACTTCGGAACATGCTCAGCTCATCTTTTCCCTCGTCCTCATTGATAAACTCCAGTCCATATACTGCATTCCTGTGTTTCACGATAAGCCATCGCAGTAGATGATCTTCCTTGTTTAGGTACTGAAGTTCCTGATTAAATGAGGGTGGGACCATCATTGTCATCTGCATGAGTTGGCCCTGACAAAGCACCATGTATTTGAGCACATTGGTGTAAGGGGAAAAGAACAATTTTACAAGATATTTCAGAAGAATTTAATTATGAATGAATTTTATTACCAAATAATCATATGCAAGTTTTGCATGTTAATAGCTTCATCACATGGTAAAAGGAAAAAATTTCTTCCTAGAGACAGCCCAATCGCACACGCAAACCAAAACGACGTAAAAATTATGAACTTACTATCATGTAATTGCAAATGAAGATTTATTTCTGTGGAACCACAGCTAACCACATCTGATCACATAATATGATCCTGGAAAGTACTCGCAACACCAAGGTTGAGAAATTCTTGTGTATGCCTTCATTAAGGGCTTGTGAATCATAATTCAGCGAGAAAACTGAATTTCTCAAATGAATTACAATTTATTTCTAATTTAAAAATATTACTAATTCAGTCACTGAATAGAGGTTTCAAACATAATGAAAAGGTAATTCCCATATTGTCACAAGGTCTCTATTTATCAGGCATTCCAACCGATGCTCAGAGGAAGCATGTTAGCAACTGTACTGACAGTGTGTTAGTTCACAAGTGAAAATTGTGGTCAGCCAGAAGTAAGAAGTCTGGAGGAGATTCTTAAAAGTAGTTTGGTCATCTTTTATATTAACCTATCATGTTAACAAAATGGGCCTTTTTAGGCTGACTATTTTCTTCCAATTTTCCAGCAACAAGACCTTTTTTTTTTTTTTTGACAAAGTGGCAATATGAAATTCACCTGTGCACCCCACATACAACTGATTCCTGTGCATCCCAAAGCCATGTCTTGCTGCATCTTGTTCATGATCTCTCTGCGCTCAACCAGCCAAGTCAGTGTCCAAGCCTCTGATGCACCTCGTGCATCATGATTGGCCACTAACTTCGATATGAGCCCTTTCAGATGATCCTAAGGTTTAAAATCATCTCCTGTGAAGGGAGATTCCTGAGGAAGACCAGACCAGGGTTTTTGAGTTTTTGACCCTTTCCATGACTGCACCAGGGTCAAGGACTCCAATTCCCAGACTACTAAGGGTCCATGATCCATCTCAGTCTCATATTAGGTAACATATAGAGAAAGAACCATGGTTCGCCATTTGCCCGGACCGGTATGAAATGGGTAGTACATACCGGGCATGGACCAGTATGCAGGTCGCCCCTGTTATCGGTGGTTCAGTCAGACCCATTAGAAAAATAAAAGAAAAGTAAAAATCTTCAATCAGGGATTGCGAACACAAACCCTCTTATCGGCTGCCATCGAACGCTGCCTACCTCCCCGCTGCTGCCATTTGCTGCCGCCAACCTCTCTGTTAGTAGCAATATTGAGCTTAAAAGCAACTACAGCAATGGGTTTAGGCCTGGGAAGGCCTGTGACGAAGAGCTTGCATATTGAAGGAATGCTTCACACTTTCAGAGAATGTGACAGACCCTCCTTGAAAGAAATACACCCTGATGCAAGAAAGTAATTTTCCTACATTTTTCCACGAGAGACTCTTTTTATGTCAGTATATGCCCCAAAGGGCAGACTCTCTCCTTAAAAAGACACTAGTTGAGACAGGTTATTCCGACTTCCAAGCACTGTCCACATTCAGAAAATAATCTAAGAAAGATTGTAAAGTTTATTATTTATCTTTCGATCTTTTGTCATTCTAGATTATTAACTGACTGTTTAGCTGCACCATTCTCACAACACTCATTCAATATGTCAAATGCTACTCTGACTCCCAGCACCAAGTTCAAACCTAATGGTTTGATCATTTCTAAATATGCACATAATCAATCAAGTCAATATGTAATACATGTTGTCGACGACCGCCTCATGACATTTGTTCGGATCTGTGTGAATTAAAACTAGTTTAATCATGTGCCCGAGCTGTATATAGCAACACATAGTTCGAATTATTTAAAAATAGGGTTTCTGGAGGTGAGTACTTGTAGAGTCCTTGAACATTTTCAAGTATTCGACCATCATGAAATTATCCATGCTTCTATCTCGTTATTTGACAAGGCCAGTTGGACATTTATTATCAAAGAAACACCTCTCAGTTGTCAATTAGTTTTGTCGCATATGCTTGCAAGTTGCCTCATACAAGATGAATCAATATGAAAACTACAACTTATAGACATATTTATCAACCTCAGGATTGTGCTTATACAAATGTGGAATATAACTAGTAAGAAGCACCACTAATATTTTTGATAAATCATGTAGAAGTCCACATCCGCGACAGAACTAAGAGGAGGCAAAAGTTTACTGCTCACAAAACCGAACCATGCAACTTTAGGTAACTGATCTATTTATAATAACTTCAAGGATCATCACAACAACTAGTAAAAGCAGACTGTTACCTAGCTGATCACCAAACATTCTAAAGGAAGAAAGCAGAACTATAATGACTTGGGCCTGATGGGCTAACTGGCCTATCAACTTTGTTTAGTCTAAACCACTGACCAAAATGCTTAAGCTGAAGTTGATAGTAGTACACTCATCAGACTCTTATAAGTCAATCTTAATCCTGCCCACTTTCGATGTGGGACTAATCAGGGGTGTTACAATCACCCCCACTCAAAGGCTTGACGTCCTCGTCAAGCCCCAACATAACCCAGATCAAACCCTAGCATAGTGCATGTAAGGCGTAGCCCAGTGGTGGCTCCACGCCGTGACGAGTCCTCTGACTCCGTCTACGGGTAGCCCTTTCCTACTCGAGTCCCCTCACCATGCCCAAATGCTAGGTCGGCTCTGATACCAAATATAATGACTTGGGCCTGATGGGCTAACTAGCCTATCAACTTTGTTTAGTCTAAACCACTGACCAAAATGCTTAAGCTGAAGTTGATAGTAGTACACTCATCAGACTCTTATAAGTCAATCTTAATCCTGCCCACTTTCGACGTGGGACTAATCAGGGGTGTTACAAGAACACTTCCAAATCACACATTGGGAATAAAAAGGGATGTAACAAATTAGTAATAGCTTCAAACGGAAGTGGATCATTGAAAAAGCTATTTCAAATAACAACGCCAACAACATGAAGAACAGAGAAACTATGCTAGTCTTCAAAATATAATTTTTTTGGGGAATATGAGAAGTATCTAGTAAGAGAAAGTGTGTAGACATTTTGTCGAACACAACAAGCACCATCACATATGTCCATACACAGAGAGTATCCTAAGAAGATCGGATTCTTATCAGAGCTAATGGGGCAACTGTACGACAAAAGATACCTGGTAGTAGCGGCCATCGGTCTTCTTGATGCCGTAACCGAGCTGGACGGTGCCGAAGGATTTGACGTCGGTGATGACACCGTTGCGTTCGTAAGCCTGGATCCCCACGCGCGCCACCAGGTCCATCAGCGACTCCTTCCGCACGTGAGGCTTCACCAGGAACAGGCAGTCGTACAGAGGCATCGCTGCTTTTATCCTCCTCTTCCGATCGATCGCTCTCCTCTCTCTGGTAATCCTCTGCGTTGATGAAAGTTATTTTGTTGAACGAAAATGCATCTAAGGAAAAATCGCAATCAACCGTAACAGATCAGAGCTATTCGACATCCTCTAGGTCGATTATTCGGCTTTCAAGACGTCAACTTGCCCAAATCCCACATCCAAGAAGCCGAAAACTCACGGTCACGAGATCTGCGAGAGGGGAGAATGAAGGAAGAAGGAAGAGGGTTTAGAGGTGTAGAGCGAGAGGGAGGACACGGTTACCTGGTCTTATGGCTGAAGCGGCGAGACCTCCACGGTCGGTGCTCGCATGGGGCGGTAGGTTGCCGAAGGGTTACTGCCGACCTTAGCCCGTGGAATCGGATGGTTCGGGCGGCGCGCTCGGCTGGGATCTCGGCGGACGCCGCAAAGGGAACGAGGAGTGAGCGGCGTCGGGAGCGACACGAGTTATCATCGGTTCAACTAATTAGGTTAAACGTTTTCCGTCACCAAACTTCCATCCCAAAAGCTTTCTCAGCCACCGTGGCTCTCTCAGATCGAGCGGGCTCCACTGGTGAGCTCAAGTGCGCTCCCCACGGTGAAATCACGTTATTTACGCGATCTTTAAATTCACATTAGAAACTTCTCTTAATTAGATTTATATTTTCAAAAAATATACTCATTATTCTTTGCTCATTCTCATTTTAGTATTTAGAAGCATTCTACCTAATGATTATATATATATATATATTCGAGATTAATATATATCAGAGGTGACACTAATTCGATCAAAACCATAAGTCCATTTTAATTCTTATCAATGTAGGTTTATTCTCTTAGAATTATTTTTTCAATCTCTTTTTATATAGAAATATTTCCATTTTATAATATATTCATAAAATTGTTATCTCATACAGAAATATAATATCACTATATCTATTCAATTTAGGAAGAGTCTCTCTTCCATCTAAAAAGATGTAAGAGGAAAGACATGACTTCTAATGGATCTCTCAAGGAGTAGGAAGCTTCGGTATCTTTAGGAACTGAAGATACAATGATAGGATACCCTTGACCTCTCCTTTGCAATACCTACAAGGACATAATATAAGAGTACATATACGAATGTATTAATGAGATATTAAGCTAAACAAAGTGAATAAACTTAGGACTTGCTTAGTTTGACACCTTAAATGCGTCTTCATCGGTTCGATCATCTCCGATATATAGTGGAAGTGTTTCATCATTATTTCCAAATCCTAAGGTTTCAAGTAAATATTCAAGAGCTCTACCTTTATCCCACTTAATAGATGGTCGGATCTCAATAACCTACAAAACAAATAAATTTATATATTAATTATGTTGGAAACATATGTCACAATCTTCTATTCCAAATAGTTTGTGACTTACCTTCCTTCCTCTTGTGATGAGCAAAGCTGGATAGTTCTTCATGGTATCCATCACTTGGTTTTCAAGTAAACTCCAATCCTATGCCACATTTGGTCATTAGGCTACAATATACCAAAATTCTTTTTTCTTTTTATATCACTAGTAATTACAATAACAAGTTCAAAAAAGAAATAATAAATTTCATAAAAAAATATGACAAGTAATAACCTCTTCATCGACTCGACGAAAATGGACACTAATGCAAAATTTGTTATTCTCAATTAATACTCCTTGTATTTCTTTTGTCTTCTCCTTCAACTCGGAGTATACCTATATATATATATATACACATACACGAAGAAAAAAAATTATTAAATAATTAATATCCATTAAAAATTTGTACCAATAATTGAAAGAAGAAGCAATATATAATGGTAATTGTACCTCTTCAATCATGGGTAAATACTCTTCAGCTGGTTGAAAGAGGACCCCTTCATTTCCCTATGGTATCATGGAATGAATGATTAATTAGAACTCAACATTCCATATGTTTAGTGAGTTAGTGACTAACCTTTGTTGAATGTGTCAAAAGAGTACATCCAATTAATCTAAATGATCCTACAAGTTTCTTCCATGTATAATGTTCATGTTTCTTAACTTGACATGCAACCATATGGCATGATACAATTTATCTAAATGCATCAGTACCTTTTCCTTGATTGCTTGCTCATGAAGTGTAGAATCTATTTCATCAACTGGTTTCAATGGTGCCATGATATCCATTCCATGACTTCCAACATAGTAAACATTAGTCAATTTGACAAACTCATATACCTAAGCGAAGAAGACCAAATCATAACAAATGTCAATAACAAAGACTAGCTAGGATAATACATAAGAGATCTTATGTGAATTATATACCTTATCTCTTCTCCTTCCACTGATGATGCAAGTTGGGAAATATTGCGCTACTTTGTTGACCGCAGAACGCATCTAATCATCAACAAAAATCGTATCGAGCAAAAAAAAAAATAATTTGTATCAAAATTATATTTCGATATCGATTCTGAGAAACAAAGATTGCGATATACCGAGTCGGACATGAATGCACGATCAGGATCATCGACTATGGGTGATAGGGTTCCATCGTAATCGAGGAAGACAACCACCATTTTCTCCTTTGCTATGCTCATCATTCGATCAAATGCGATGAGTGCTGAAGGATGCTTCACCTGCATATTTATACGACATTTGATCTCGATTAATCACATAAAGAGTCGATAGAAATAATGTCAAAGATGGTCGAATCTTGCCATCCATGCAGCATATGCTTCCTCCGCACTGCTCTCCACGGCATCTTCATTAGACTGCAGCTCTCGTGTTGGTTCATCACAACAACATTCTCTCGAGCTCATCTTCGCGATGCGCTCTTCGTTCTCATCGATTACTTCTTTCTCCGTAGAATTGGTTTCTATTTCTTGCGCTCGCAGTCGCTCGAGACCCATTTGCTTGGTACTATGTACACAGCCATGGGAACTATATGAGACTCGTGCATGCTTGTACGGTATCATTGCCTCTCAAGAATTAGCCTGTGATCGTTGAGATCGAGAAACGAAGAGACAGAGAAGGAAAGGAAATCTAAATTCCCGGACGAGCTCATATATGCATGCATTGAAAAGACGCGGACGGGCGATAACTATTGCGACATGGAGAAGAAACGACAGGGTTTCTTGGAAGCATTCATGCCACTAACATCCATGAAAGAGATCGAAAAGGAAATAAACTTACGTGCAGGTCTCTGACTCTTTCTCGGAACCCTTTTGTTCTTGGGATGAGAGAGGAAAGAGATGGAAAGAGAGGACAAGGGAGGGAGAGAGAGGATGATAGATTTGGAGAGGTTATTTATGGATAGAAAAGGAGGGCAAAGAGACAAGCACTGTCGTTTCTCACGGGACACCTGCCGGCTCTTCAACGCTTACAATGACCACACTGCCCAAAGCCTAATCTATGATCCCGTAGAAACGCCAATAGATGATACAAGTAGCACTACTGCTCTTTTTAGCGTCCTCTACCTTTCGGAAGTATTTTTTTTTGTCTTGTAGACGTCTAGAGATCCACACGTGACAATCACATCACTTAAAACGATGAAGGAGCCAATGACAAATATATCACGTCAACTACAATCCAAAAATTATATATATATATATATATATATATATATATATATATATATAAATATATATAAAATTTTGAGATCAAATATTTTTTTAAATATTTCTTAAACTTATTTCGAGATAACTTAGAACTTTGAAGGAACTATACCTTTTGACGTCGATAAATTAAAGATCGACACTATATTATGAGTTTACTAGGTCTCAGAAAATATCAAGTCTCTTGACATAAGTTAGATTTGGATCGAAATTAACTTGTCAAGTTATCAAAAAAAATGATCATACAAATAGTATAAAATTTAAATGACATGACATATTAAGTAAGCTTACGTAGAAAAATCAAGGTTTCTAAAATAACTATGCTTATTGTCTTTATGTTAAGTCTTGATTTTTATTTTTATTTTCTTCTCTGATTATGACTTTGTTATTGTTATATTTTATTTTCTAAATTTCTAAATTAAATCTTAAATTTTTTTTATTCATTATGATTTTGTTATTGTTGTATTTTTTAATACATTGATCATTTGACGTGTAGAAGGTGTTAATATTTTATTTTTATCTTTATGAAAGAAAATTCAACGTATAGCTACTCAACATAGTATCCATGAGATCGACAAAAAAAACGAATTTGATTCAAGGGTAATTATAATATATATGTGTGAAGAAATTTAAGAGATCTTGCTGGTATGAACGCTAAACCCTTTCTTTTTTTCTTTTATTGAGAATAATGTGAATATATAATTGTTAGATGAGAGGATGCAATAACTCCCCTCTCACAATTGTTGGGCACTACAAGAGAAAAAGAAAGAAAGAAAAAGGTCCAAACCCTACCTTAGCAAAAGTATCGAACCTTTAGCTTGCAAACTCACATGAAAAGAGAGAAGTATGTCACATGTAGAAGAAGGTTTTTTGCCCACTAGTAGAGTCTTTGACATGTGAATGGTGGAAACCGATTTGAATGATGTCTCTCCTTGTTTGTGTGATGTTGTTTCATTATTATCCATGAAAGACCTTTTTTCTTGAGCTCAATCATCTCTAGTGATATATATATATGGATACACATTGGTCACTTTGAGTATTAATGGTCATTAGGTCTTATAGTTATTGATAACATAGATGAATATATATTTTACCATTTATATGGCTAAGCTTTTAAGTGGAATGGTAATTTAACTATATATATATATATGTATATATAATATCTAAAATATAGTTTTCACTTTTTGGTACTATCATGTCAAAGATGCCAGATTTGAGGCCTTTATTAATATTTATAATTAATATTTTCTTCACTCTAATCTCATTTCTATCATGTGAAGTAGTAGAGAGATTATTTTTACGATTCAAATCTTGTTAATTTAAATGATAAAAATTTAATTTTGCTATAATAACAAGATGCATCCTCTACTCGATATTTTTTTTTTATTTTTTGTAAGATATTGATTAATTGAAACCTTCATATTAAAAGTGTGGAACAATGTGTTGAAATGGATTCATACTTTTTGAGCACCTAATTACTAAATGTGTAAGAGTATATATATATGTTTTGATTGAAGGTAAACTTGGAACCTAGTCAACATGGATGTTTGGTACACCATATTGTTTGACTGCACCACACCACACCACACCACACCACACCACACCATTTGATTGACCATTTTGAGAGAGCTGTCAATGTCCTATCTAGTTCATGGAATCCACCTGTCCACTTCCTCTTTGTCCCTCTCTTGAGAGATGATATCCTTAGTTTCCTAAGCAATCAATCAATTGATTGGTCTCTCTCTCTCTTCCAACATCATAGTCTGTACTGTCATGGCAGAATGCAAAGGCTTACTTATGAGGCGTAAGAAGGGCAGAAGAGCTTAAGTTATCTAACATTCAAGTCAAAGTGTGATGCTATTAACTTACGTAATATTACGACAGATATTATTGATATATGTAAACGTTTAGATATGTGCATGATCGAGAGGGAGTCTAATAAAAGTGTTTAAATCGAATCAAATCTAAACCGAATTAGCTTAAAATGGATTTGATATGCATCGGTTCTCCAATAATTGTGTCTTGTAGGTTATAAATGATTTTGATTTGGGATTGCTTTTTGGGTTCGATTAATTAATTGAACCAATCGAATCAATTTTAATTTTAAAATATAATTTTAATATTCTAAGCTCGACTCAAATTGATTAATCAAATTGACCCAAATGTCTAAATTTGTAAAGGACATAAATTTAATTTTACAAATCTATCTTATCGGATCAACATTTTGATTCGGTTCAATTGAATTAAATCGATTTATTTAAAAAATATATATTTTAAATTATTTAAAACTATAAATTGATTAATCGAATCAAACTAATAATCAATTCAATTAGGTAACTCCAAATTGATTTGGTTTTAAATTATATTATTTTAATCAAATCAAATCAAAAATTAATTTAATTTGGTTTGATTCTTAATACTTAGTTCGAATTAGTTTAATTATTAAGGTGATAAGAGATCATTTGGTTGATCGATCAGTCCGTAGATTCGTGATAAATTATCTCCGTATGGTTTTGTCCTTTTAAAGCATGTAAGCTCCAAAATGTGTTTTTAAGGGTAAGAGAGACGTGACAAACTTACGAGCAAATGGTCTTATCAGTGCTCCCTCGAGAGTGAGTTTGCTCGATCGAGGTGCAAGTCTCCGGTCTTCCTTTTAGCGTCAATCTTATAAGGGACCATTTGGTTGGCCGGCCATTAGTGCAGCCTGTAAGTTTACGAGAAATTATTCGCTTTGGACGATAGGTGTACCTGCATGATTTTATCCTTTCAGAACATATGAACTTCAAAAAACATATCTGAGGATAAGAGAGACTTGACGGAATTATGAGTCGTTGATTCCTATATTCATATGTAAATGATCTTATCGTAAGATACTAGTCTATCATAAAATTTTAGATTTATTCGCATGTAATCACAAGAACGATTAAATCAAACACGACATGTAATCACAAGAAATAAGATCGATGATGGCGACTTGTTTCTATCAAGTGCACCGAATAATGTAGATTATGAACGACATGAAACACTGATATGATGATGATTGCTAAATAGTACAAGTGTGAATTTTTTTTCAAAGTGGAGAGGGGTCCACCACTACTTTATTAAAACCACTCCAAAATCCAACAAAAGGGAAATGACTCCATTTGTTTGCATCGTCAATGCTCATTCTTCGGCTGTTGTTAGTGCCTCACGTCTCCTCTTCGTCTTCATCTTCTCTACAACATCATAGTGATGCCTGATTGATTGATTGATTGATTATAGTTTTCGTATGTTTATCATTTTTAAGTTGGAAAATAGCACGTTTAACGCTCCAATTTTATGTTACATTTTTACATACACTTCTTTTAATTTATATGTTATTATCACACACACACACACACACACACACACACACACATATATATATATATATATATATATATATATATATATATATATATATATATATATATATATATATGTGATAATAACATATAAATTAAAAGAATTTTACTATACATATCAATGAGATTATTACAGAGGTACAAAACTTACTCATTAATTAGATAATTAGTCCATCGTAATTACGACCGGCTTTACTTGCCTATATAAAGGGCGAGAGATCCTAATCTCCGTCGAAGTCCTTTTACCGCCGCTTACGTCCGATCTTCCCCTCTCTCTCTCTCTCTCTCTCTCAGAGGTTGGACAGAGGGTTGGAGAACCCAGAGTTCCTCTCTTTATAGGTAAGCGCGGATGAATCGATGGATACCTTTCTCAGATTCGCTGCGGATAACTAAATCTTGGGGCTCTTTTGCTGGGTTTTGTTGCTGGTGTGAAGCCGCTAAATTTAGAGAACGAGTGTAGAACGCTGGCGGCTGACCACTTCATCTGTACTTCCTTCTAGTTCTTTTCTCAATAATTCGGATCTTTTTCTATGCTCTGATTTGTGTTATTTTTGTTCCTTTTCTTTTCATTTGAAGTTGTAATAGTAGAATTCTGCATTCAGAATTTGATGAATTGAATGTTGAAGGATCTTCGTGGTAGGTGGAAAAGGCATTTGGGTTTGGATTGTGCAACGGGAAAGCTGAAATTTATGCTGAGATGATTCTCTTCTGTTCTAGATTTGGAACCTAGAGTCTGATGCTTCCGGAATTCTGCTTATGTTGGAATAGGTGTTGGTAGGTAGGCTGCTATCTTAAGTGCTTGTTATTGTCGAGACTAGCTATTGATCACTAGTGTTTTGTGACTTTTGTCCACCTATGGTACAGTTGCGGTCTTCATCAGTAGGATGTCACTACCAATCTGGAATTTTAGATCCTCTGAGCCCATCAATTTCCAACGACTTACAGCTGTACATCATTAAGAGTTAGCGATTTCATACCTAAATCTTAGCATCTTCGTTTTCCAGCCTGTAGATTTGTAGCTTCCCGGAGAGGGTTTGCTACATAGTCAGTCTCAGTTTTCTCACACATAAAATCTCTATTTGAGCAAAATTTAGCTCTTTTTAATTTTTGGCTCAGTCTGCACCTTGCTTGGATATGGATAGAAAGTTTCAACACTGTTTTGTGCATTATATTTTTTGCCTATTGTTTGGTGATCAAAGGGACATAATAGTAGATGTTTCTAGTTCTTCTTGCAATTTATAACTTTTAGCAAATGGCATATCTCTCTCTTTGGTACTGTATCATTCAGTCATGTGTGTTTCTGGGAGATACTGGAAAACAATTATATAATTCGAAGATTATTCTAACTTGAGCATAATTATTGAGATAACAGTGATATGAATGTTTATTTGTTATGCGACTATTCTTTGTAAAGCATGAACTGCCTGAAAATTGTAGGTTACAAACTTATTGTACTATCTTGAATCTACTTTCCATTTATTATCTTTAGTCTTCCTCATTGATCTAGCATGTGATGCCGACCCCTCTGATTAAAGGTGAATTACATGCTGCTCTTTCTATACAAGGCTAACTGAATTGTTGAGCTCTTGATTATGAGCCGAGGAACATATGACAAGCCTGTTATGTGATGTAAATAATTTGCATGATTGTGTGCAATGAACTTCACCTTCTGTCGAGCTAATTAAGCATATGATTCTTTTTCTCATGAAGTCAGATATTGCTTACATCAGAATGTGATTTTATTTTATTAATGGTTGTTGTAGTTTTTGTCAGAAAACAACAACAAGATTATGAATGATGCTTCTGTATCAGAAGGTCAATTATGGAAAGATTACTACAAATGAAATTAGCTAAGGCTTCTGTTACCTCCATGTCCTTTCTTTTCGTCAGGAAGAATTAACTCAGTTAATCATATGACAATTTCGACTTCTTGAAGGATATTAACTTTTCTGTTATGTTTTATTTGATCATTCTAAGCTTTAACATTGGGTATCGGGATACCTCACTCAAACAGATTCAGATGTAATTTTTCTGTTCTCAAATTTCTGTTTCATGAGATTATACAAGCTGTTTTAAAGTTTCAGTCCTTTGGTCTATTTAAATTTCTTTGTCATACTCATATTGTGTGTTTCAGAAGACAATCATGGCTGATATGGATTATCTATTCTGTGCTATCTTCTAGATATGCAGACATCACTTGGACATCTGTCTCGAAAAATCTGATAACATAGCAGGGATCAATGCGATGAACTGAAATGAAGACCTCGGAAGTGAGATCCTCCACTTGTAATATTACAGATCTATCCTTCCAGAGTTGTTTGTCTCACTTTTGTCGTAATCTATTTACATTGCCTGGCCATGTTTCTACAATATCTGTATTTAAAATTCCCAATCGTATGTTTTTTCCCTCCCTGCTCCTTTGATTAGCTGGCATCAGAACAAATTGAAATGTTCTAAGTCCTTTAGTCATTTTAACAAACAGATTTCTCCACATTTGTTAACTCTTTTGTTTAGTTGCTTCACAAATTTTGTGAAGCAGATGTTTTGTTCAGTCATGTTTGTTATTGTTGATCATATGTTCTTTAGAGATTTTAGGATCTATCTTTATACTATTGAAGAGCTCTGGTCATTTGCTGGTCTGAAATTTCTAGATATATGCCGATGGGAATCACATGATCTTTCTTTCTTGCTTCACTCTTCAGATCTTTTTCTTATCTATTCCTCATCTCTTAATCAAGCAAAGTTTGCACAGAATCCTCAGAACACAGAAGAATTACAACCATCATCACAAGCTTCAAATGAAATTCAACCTATTCATCAAAATCCTCTAGTTGCTGAGACTCCAGGACCAAATCCGTGTTCATCATCCATTACAAATAGTCAGAACAGAAATGTTTCCCGTGAAGACATTGAACTTGTAAGTCAACATACCATTAGTTTTAACCACTTGTAGGAGTTTGTCTCTGTGGAACTTATTGGTTGAAGAGGATATCTTTTTTCATATGGTTGCCCTGCCCCATGGTCGTAGGTGCCGCTAGCATGCTATGCATACCTGCCTGCACATACTTGCTGGCACCAAACAATCACACGACAACAGGCCAGGCAGCACTCCATGCCAGCGTGTAATACCTGGACATGTTCTTGGGCTAATACACAGCACAGCATGACCTGTACTATGCTACCAAGCCATGGGCAGAGGCAGGGCACTTGGTACCTTGATATTTTCTCTTTTTCACTACCTTATTTTTTGTTCTTACTCTTGCAGGTCCAAAACTTGATAGAACACTGTCTACAACTGTATATGAACAGAGGAGAGGTGGTTAGAACTCTGTCCGATCGTGCTAGGATAGAACCTGGTTTTACTACACTAGGTGAGCCTTCTATCCTTAGAACTTATGCATCCATGCAATCTAACCTTTAATATATGTTTGTGTAAGTGAATTTGGTAAGGTTTTCTCATCATAGTTAGACATGTTTGTTGTTTGTACTTGTCAAAACATTTGAAGAAATGCTGATAAGATCTTTTATGCTTTATGATTATTCTTCTCTGGTTCAAGCATCTGATACACATATATCCCCTACATGCGTATGTAGTAATTGTATCTTTACACGGTGTATAATTCAAAAGATGTTTATGCTTATGGGACATGCATCTACAATTTAATTTCTAATTTTTGTAAAGAAATGTTGGCAGTTGCTTTTGAAGAGTTCTACTTCAAAATTACGAACGTAAAGTTCGATATAAATGCCATAAGGCACAATTGACAAGGGCAAGAAATGCTCATGAAAAACACACAGTTTTGTGAGAGCCTAAAAATGAAAATAAACTTTATTTTGGTCTGATGCCCTTTGTCTGTTTGCAGTTTGGAAGAAACTTGAAGAAGAAAATCCGGACTTTTTCAGGGCATATTATATAAGGCTGAAACTGAAAAAGCAGATCATTCTTTTCAATCATTTACTGGAGCACCAATGCCAGCTGATGAAATGTCCTGTCCTACCTAATGTTCCATTGGCTCCAATACATGGTGGCATTCATGCTGGGCCCGGTAATTTCTTTAACTTGAGAACCTGTCAAGATGATAACTGTTCAAAGATTTCAGAAGCTATCAAGTGAGATGCTGATTATTCTTTATTTTGCAAACTCTGCTGTACATAGAAAATTTTGTATTGTTATTTTCTTGTGAAGTCGTGTTCATAACTGTGATCCTGGTTCCATTGGTTGACAGGAGTATGCTCCATCAATCTACAAAATTTCTTTTTTTTGTGACCTTCGAATCTTGCTGCTTTGTCCTTAATGTTCATTGAGAATCGTACATCTGTATGAGTGGGATGGGTGGGCTTGGGGCTAGTGGAGGGCCATGCAAACCATCCAAACCCCTGGCTGCAACCTTCCTTTATGCTCCTTTTATTGGGTCAAGTTCACCTATTAAAAAATGACTATTCTCTACCAAATCCTCTGGCATTGCTAAAAAAATTTTCGTCCATGGATAGCTGGGTTTTTGTTGTTATAGGATTCTGTAGGTCTAGTTCTGATTATACCAAGATTCCACCATCCAGCTATCCTAATCTGATATACATTCTTTTTTATAAGTGAGATTCTGAATCCAGTTTCTAATGATTTTAGCACTTGTCAAACTTGAATGCTTTCAAATAGTTTGTTGGTCCTATACTGGAATCATGTGTGTAAGACAACCTGTACCAGCATTGCCCTTTTTTTTGACCTCCTGTTCTGTTTTACTTGTCACCACTTCTTAATGACTTTAATCCTCTAATGTTCTCATTAAAATCACATTACTACTCAGATAAAAGCTTCTTCTGTATGTCAATTACGACAATGACATTAAGAAAAAGTTGAAGAGAGATTTTTTGACTGCAGTATATGCTTATTTCAACAGTAAGTTATTCTGCATCTGTGCAAGTTTTCATATTCATCTATAATGTAGATGACCTTAGTACTGTACATCTTTCTTTCATTTCCTGCACTGATTATATGTTCAACAAGTTCATGGCAAGCTGGCTTATTGCTGTCAAGTTAAGTCATATCAATTTTATCCAATTGCTTATCTACTTTAACTCACAAGGAAGCAAATAATCACAGCTGATTTGCAAAACCATGTGGCCAAATGCCATTTTCTTCTCATCCCATTTTTTAGGCCAAATACATGCAATCTGATTTTCATAATTTATCCTGTTTCACCAATTAAGGAATTGCTTTCCTGTCGAACCATTTGAATAAGCTTTTCTTTGCCTCTTTTATTACTTCACTTGTATGTTGAACTTCCTGGAATGTTATTGCCATAAGTTATAGTTAAATTTTCTAAACCTCGGTATTTTTTTGTATTAAATTTTGTGCAGATAGTAAAATAGTCAGTACTTTAATTAGGTTGGTTTTTTTTTAATCTACAAATATGATTCTTATTAAAAAGCTGTTATTATCATCTTTAAGAACCACATAAATTTAGTTTGAAGCACACAGTTAATCACTTACTCAAAGACAACCTGTTTTCAGTGCAGTTAACAGTATGCCTTTGGGGTATCCAGTTCTTCAGCAACCTGCAATGACGACTACAGGTCAGCCACATTTTGATCCTGTAAGTTGTGTATTGTCTAGCTGCAATGTGGTTAATGGTATTCCTGCTCCTGGAAGATATCACCCGATTCATGTAAATTCTGGAAATGTGTAAGTTCATTTGTTGCAACTTCTTTAGCATTGCTACAATTCTTTTACATAATTGCTATATATCGTAAAGGAGACATCAAGTAGTGGAGGATTGGAACTTAAACAACATCATATATCAAAAGAAATGATAAACTATTTTTTATGGTTTGGACAATCTTTTGAAATTTTAGTGGAACTCTGATGCAGGAAGATAACAGATGATATGTTCCAAGTTAGTTCTTAGAGGAGTCAAAGTTGTCAAACTTGAGTCAAATTGAGTTTTAGGCATGTAGTGTCTTTGGAGATTTTCAATTAACTTGTTCTCTTGTGGCTATTTTAAATAGGAAAAAATTGAGTTTCATTGTTAATTTATGAATTATATTTTTATTTTATATAGTCAGTCTGACGAACACTTCTTATGATTATTGCAGCATTGTGATTAATGATCACAAACCTGAAGCAACTCCTGCAACTGCTCCATGTGGTGCCATATCATCTTTGTCAGAGATGGCTGCAAGTCCTGCATCAGTGGCATCAAATAATCATTTTCCATTCACTCCATCTGAGATATCTGGGATGGGCCTGGATGCATCAACACTTGAAACAACCTTAACATCTGATGTGGCAAGTATGGGAGAGTTGCAACTCAGTCAAGATTGTGCCATTGGTTCCTCGAGAGATTCACTGGGTTCATTAGGACCACTTTGGAACTTTAGCATTACAGACTTAGCAACTGATTTGGCAAATTTAGGAGGTAAGCGTTTCTCAGAGTACACCAGTTGACATTTAATCTCAACACTTGTAGGGCAATGCTAGCTAATTGTTCATGGCTTAAATCTACAGATAGTCTGTGAATACATTTCTGAATTTGTTCCTGGTGTCTCTTGCAAACGAACTAAAAGCCTAATGAGAAATTTAATGAGAACAAAGATATGTGTATATACTTAATTCATCTAAGATTCATTATGATGATAATTGATGTTTCTCATCTTGTTGAAAATACATACATGAGCCCATAATTTCCATTACCTATATTATCTTCATGTAACTTTAACATAGAGTGATAGCAACTTTTATCATGTGCTAACAAACTGATTGAAACCTATGTTCAGACACGTCCTATATGTTTATTCTTCTGAATGGTTCCTATCAAAATCTATGGACTGCTAACTAAAATATTTGTCATCTGAAACATTATTAAGATAATAAGATATCAACATGCACCCTACCATTCAGACCACAATCTTGATTATGCTAGAAATTTTTGGGTATGGGTTTCCTCGTTAAATTGCTAACTATGTGGATGCCTTTTCTGGTTATGACATCTTATTCCTGCTTGGTTGGTTGAAGATCTCGGAGGTCTCGAAAACTACACCAGCTCTCCTTTCCTGCCATCAGACTCAGACATCAGGCTTGACTCCTCAGAGCACGATGACACAAGTAAATGAACCATCCCTTTCCTATAGACTTGATCTTTTGCATGCAACTTTAGGATCTTTGCATGGTACAAAACTGTAACTAGTCCTGATCTTTCTGCATTCTTAAAATGCGTTCCACTTGGAATGATATTTATTACATCTTCCCAAGAAGGAGATATTAATGGAAATACTTTGTTAGATATTACATTTTCTGAAAAGAAATAAGTTGATAGCTGCACCCAAACTCATGAAATCGCTGACACACTCAATTGTTAAATCATGTTTCAGTTGAGGAATACTTTGCGGAAGCTATAACTGCACCATCCTCTCAACCAGATGAAGAGAAATCTTAGGGATGTGGAGACAATTTTGCCGACTTCTCATTTACCATAGGTCGCTTACGACTTGCATTGCAGGCTCTTCATGTTGGACTTTGATGCCAAGCACTGAGAACACCCGGTAGGTGCTCTTTGAATAAGGTTCTCACCATCTTTCTTTTATTTGAATCATGGAGGTAGCAGACAGGATGTCATTTTTCTGGTCTGTCTTCCGTAATGACATTGGAAATGTGTTGTTGAACTTGAAAACCAAATTCATGAGCTATGCTTTTGTAGTTCGCTATCATGGACATCGATTTGGTGAAATAAATCATGTTGAGAGTCATCAAGTCGTCAACGTTTACTCTTCTAAAAGATTAAATCTTTTCCATAATTGGGACTTCGACAGAGATAAGTAGGCAAGAAGAGATCTTCCCACCGATGAATCGAGAGATAATAAATAATCTGAGCTTCATTCTCTGTGTCACTTCGTTGACGAGCAAAAACCGACGAGAAGAAGGCGACTTTCAAAAGTCAACCTGCACGAGAAAGATTCCGCTGCGAAGGGCTCCTTCGTGGTTAAGCGGCACCGAGTGCAGCAGAACACATCGACAGCGACAGACTCTCTTTCTCCGATTACTGCGCTTGTTATCTAATTGATCGGACGGTCCTGATCCAAAGTGATGTCGGATCCGGAATCGATGGACGTCTCTGATACTTGCATTGGAAGTTCCCAGTGCAAGACATCATTGGAGAGGATCCGCACCGTTTGACTTGGTATCGACAACGACCAAATTGTTGTGCACTTGATCGGACGGTCCTGATCGAAAGCGATGGTCGGGTCCCGAATTGTTGGACGTCTCTGATACTGGCATTGGAAGTTCCCAGTTACAGACATCGTTGGAGAGGACGGCATCGCTCAACTCGCTTCATCTCTGATTGCTGCGCTTGTTATCCAATTGATCTTGCAGTCCTGATCCTAAGTGATGGTCGGCTCTGATACGTGTACTGGAAGTTCCTAGTTGCAGACATCATTGGAGAGGATCCGCACCGTTTGACTGGGTAGCTCGACAACTCCAGCCAACCTTCGCCGTATACCTCGGGGCCCGCCGCTACCCCGAGATGGATACCTTATTCCGGACGCCGAATCCTCTCACCCGCAGCGATCGCGTTCGCTCGTCGAGGGATCGAGGATGGATATGGTATCCGGGCGGATACCCACCACGGGACGCGATATTCCACCGTTCCCCCCGGGGCGCCGCTCCCTGCTGTACCAGTCCACGTCCAGAGAAGCATCGGCGAAATTTCTCCGCTCTTTAAATTATGGCAACTACTCCAATACTATAATGCTTGGTGGCAGTTAATCGCCTTCTCAATGACGCCAAGAAAGTAAACCTCCCAGCGAGTGGAGGACGACTTCTTCTCGATCGCAGACCAGGAGGAGGTACGCTATGGCTTTCCTTCTCGATTTGGCTTAGAGTTCGGTTCCTTCTTGTCATGAGTTGGATTTCGGTTTGATCTCCCCTTTCTTGTTTTCTTGGATGGGTTCGGCTGTCAAATTGTTTTCTTTGGATGGGTTTGCCTATTAAGTTGTTTTCTTGGATCGTATGTGGATCAACAGAGGAGGATTTAGAGCCGACTCGGTAGATTTCTTTCCCCATGTGGACTTCTTTGGAGCCGGAGTTTCTTGATCGTTCTGGTTTAAGATTTGTTTTGTCGTTAATTCTGTTTGTAACATGGGATTTAAAGCTCTAAATTTTCTCTACCTTTGTGGAGTCATGTTTGTCGCTGGAGGTCGATTTCCTTCTCGAGATCTTCCCGTGGACCTTTCTGAGTTGAATATGAGTGAGGTATAAATGGAAGCGGAGCCAAGATTGTACCGTTAGCTCGTTGTGAGTTCGTAACATGGTCAAGTGGAATGCTTAGGTGAAATTACATGCCTAGTGGTAAATCGTCTTCTGGCTCATAGATTTGGGCTTATCTGTTAGGTAGAATTGTTACTCGTGGCATGATTCCAAGAGTTGAAAATCTTCAATCAAGATTGTAAGAAACTGCAATCAATTACTCATGTAATGATTAATTAAGTTGCATGCCATGGTTGTACACGAGAAACATGATAAGGTAAAAGAAAAACTATATTTCCTAAAGGAGGTTAAAAATTCATGTGAGTGACGACAAAATGTCAATATGCAAACCATAACTGGTACAGCTATATATATCATTCTTAACATTCCTAATATCTATGTTTAAATGCTAACATTTAGCAAATTTTTTGCAAGAACACTTGAAAATGAAAAAGATGGTTAATTTTACTCGATATGAATGAAAGTGTCCAATCCAAAGCAATGTTGACAATCTTCCTATTATATTGTTTACACATTTTTTGTTGTAGTACTTGCATTTTTTTATGAATCAAAGTAAAGATCAACAAGATGTCCAGCATGAGGATGCCTTTTCTCTTACATACTGCTGGTTTGACACACTCAGCAGTATTATGAACAATCACATTCGGATAACGATGCTGATGTTTCTTACATGAACTCCCCAGTAGTTCCTTATGATCTAGTTTTGAATTACTTGCTAATAGTCAATTGTTTGCTATTTGTGTTTTTTTAATAATTTGTTGAAAATTTGTTAATCTTAATTATATTCATGGTCAAGATTGAAAATTCTGAATCATAAACTGTTGAACTAGAGCATCTAATAATTTAGTTCAAGCCTATGGTTCTCTAATTGAAAGATACAACTCAATTTAGAGGTCAAGTGAGTTAAGTCTACTGATCAACATTGCATGATAATAATATGATGATGTTTTCTTTTGTTCTTGTTTATGACAATTATGCTTGTGCCTTGTGTATTCAATTATGTCTAAAGTTAGTCTATCCCTACTTTAAGAAAAGCAGATCTCTTCTTCTTTGAAGCACTGCTGTGGGTGTAAAAGAAAATAAAACTCATTATAATTTTTTGCATATATAAAAATCAGAGCGAGATTTTTTTTCTTAAAGAACATAACATTATTTTCAAAGAGCAAAATCAGATAGGTTATGGTGTCACTTTCGGTGTAAGATAATAATGGAGATCAGTAAATGTCGATGAAACAATACTTTGGATACAAGCTTTTCTTTTGCAAAGAGAAATACCTTAAATCTTTTGAAATATTGTAATAATAAAAGAAACAAAATCATTTGACAAGACTCACAAAATACAAGAATAGCATCAGTGCTGTTACACCTCCAAAAGTGAATTCAGCAGTGGGAAATGATGGTGAAAGGGGATAGGAGCATAAGCAAAATGACGTGGTCAGGCCACGATGACATGGTGAGGGGCGCATGACATAGTTTGGTGAGGCCAAGGAGAATATGGTGTGAAATACTTGCATTGTAGTTTAATACCTGATCCTGGGTTTTTAATATGTACCGGGCGGTACGTATCGGTTCACCAGTTGATCGGCACGCGAACCGCTTGCTACCTGGTGGTATCAACTTGGCTGCGGTGAGGCGAGGCAAGGAAGAAGAGAGCGTTCAAAGAAGAGGGAGAAACATCGAAGAAGAGGGAGAAGCGTTGAGAAAGAGTATTGCGGAGTCATCAATGCGCCATCACTAGCATCTCGATGAACCTGAGCCCATTGAACCTTAGCGCAAACTTATCTTTCACACCCTTTCTCGATCCTGATCCAGCGCTGCCCTCCCTCGATGATCCTGATCCAGGAGGTAACGACAAGGAGAGTTGTACCTCTTTGGAGGAGGAGCTGGAGGCGCGGGGATTAGAGGAGGCAACGGCGAGAGCAGCGGAAGAGGCGGCTGCGAGGAAGGCGGCGAAGACCCCGACCTTCTTTATCTCTAAATGGTCTCCTTTGTCCATTGTTGTTGCACGGAGAACCTTCCGATATCTATGTCGTCTTTCTTCTCCTCACCTCCTTGACGTCGAAGGCCATAGACGAGGTGACCGCTCAGTACACCGTATCTTTATCTTTTTATATATTGATTTTTCATTTTTATATTTTTATATAAAAATATATATATTTTATTATTTCTTTTAGTGATCTTGTATGTCTAACTTCACATTCAAGCATTGTCTATGCATGACTTAGATGGATTGTCTTCATCAATGCATATAGTATGGGGATAGGGTGGAATAATGCCATCGAAGATTTATATATATATATATATATATATATATATATATATATATATATATATAATATTTAGTACTGCTCGGTACTAAAATTGATTTTTATATTTTTTTAGGCATATTGCTCGGTACATTGTACAATATCGTACCGAGCAAAGCTAGATACATTGGTATGGTATGAAATTTTAATTCTTGACCTGATCTATATCTTGTAGTTCTTGGATATTAACCTAAACCACACAATGTCATCAAAGTTCATCAATGTCTTATTTTTAAGTAACTCACCCTAGTAGGGTCAAGTTTGACACAGTTTTAACCTAATAATTGTTGGGTTGGCTCTAAAACTTGACGAGTTGAGTCAAACCTGCTGAGTTTTGAGTTGACGCTTTGAGTTTTTAATTTTTGGTTCAGCCATGAACCAGAAATTAAACTGAAGCTTCCGATAATGTTCTGCCTTTCCTTTTTCATATAAATGCTCTGTCTATCTTGGCAATATTTGCTTGACCTGAATGATAATATAAACCCCAATTAAGCAAGGGTGACAAAACCTAGTATAAAAACTATATTATCATTAACATGACCTATTTCGACATGCATCATTTTAACTTGTTTTGATTGTCCTTCAGCATGTTACTGTCCATGTATTTGATAATATAAACCCCAATCGAGCAAGTGTGACAAAACCTAGTATAAAAACTATAATATCATTAACATGACCTATTTAGACATGCATCATTTCAACTTGCTTTGATTGTCGTTCTGCATGTTACTGTCTGTGCATCTTTCTCTGTCCCTTTTATAATTTGTCAACATCATGCTTGATCATATCTTTTTTTTTTACATCTTAGCTCCACATAAATATGTGCATTATTTACTAATTTAACAAGAAAGAGTGCCTACTCTGAAACAATCATGATAACAGTCTTTTAACTGTTATATAAAATGATGTTTGTTTCTATCCTGAGCGAATATTTTACTTACCTGTTGCAGAACAGCCTGTAGTTCTTGTTCTTGCTGCTTTCCACTACTTCTTGAAAAAGGCTGGTGATTAGTTTAGTCTGTGCAATAGATGCTGGTGTTCGTGATCATGAAATTCAGTTCTCTTTAGTAGGCACTGCACTACAATTAAGCTGAAGCTATGAATCATCGGGAGGATAAATTTGTGAGGTTAGTCATTATTTGGTGTTTAATGTTAATTCATGTCTGCAGCTTGTCCCTTTAGTGCATTAAATTCTGTTGGCCATTACTGAAGATACTTCGTACTTTGTAGTGCTACCCTGCCTACTGGAACCTTGTTTTTTGCTGTTTACAAGGCTGGTTGTTTTAAAGCAATTAGTGCTGCTCTACAGCTTTCTTTCACTTGTGGTTGAAAAATACTGGATTATTTGTTACAAGTTCATTAAATTTCAAATATTCTCATGTGAAGTTTGTGGATTCTACACTTCTTTATAAATTTTTTAGTGTAATTTGGTAATAGAAGCTTGCCATTTCTTTTTGAGGACCTTTTTATTGAAGGAACTTCGGGAAGTGAAAAGGGAAGGTGATCTATATTCATTAAATTGGCCTGCTTAATATTTCCATGATAATAAGTTTTTTTTTGTTTTGAAATTCATAAAACAAGGCTTATGGTAGATTTTCTTTCAAGGAAGAAAGATGTTGAGAAAAGAATGTTAAAGATAGGGGAAAAGAAGCAAAGGTTTATAACTTTATGTTATGTTAGATGCATAAATATTGATAACCAGAGGGTGCTTGTTGATGATATTGAGATAAGGAAATACATGCAATTACAAAGGGAATATCATATTTAATGGTCTTAAATCTTTTATATCTCAATCAATTTTATTTGTATTTCATCCTTTAATTAATAAGATGAAATTAATAGGCATTTGGATATTGTTTACTCTAAAAAATATAATTTAATGCAATTACTCTAAAAAATACAATTTAATAGGCAAAGGGAATCACACCCCCTGTTTTTTGTTGTAGCATAATCTTGTATCTAGGACCATGCAACAGTGATTATGCTTTGTTTTTGTTGATTTTGAAACCAAACACCAGGAGTATTTGTATCAGTGCATAATGCAGGGTGATACTTTGAAATTAAGTGAGCTTCAGGAAGGTGCTATATAGTGTGTAACATGAACATAGATACAGTGTCAGGAAAATGTTCTGCATTTTAAGCATGATAATTTTTTGTTTATCAGTCTCAGAGAAAATGTCTTCACTTTTCTCAGGATTGTGAAATTTCAAATAGTAACTAATGCTTATTTAGTCAATTTCTTCTTCTCTCTGATTTATGTTGCGTTATTTCACAAAAGTGGTAACCAATATGACTTATGTAGATTTGAGAAAACATATCAAGCTTTGAAATGGAATTGTTAGTGGCGATCCTTGTGTCATCATGTCCTCTCTGTTGACAGGTTTCATGACTGGAGTTCAGAGCAATCCCTGGATTCAGAAAGGGCTTTTTTAGGCAGAAAACAGAGAAGTCTTAGTTCAGCAAAAAGGATTTTTCAAGGAGGATTTGATTGGGTCAGAAGCATTTTTAAGTTTCAGTCTTCTACAAATTCATCTGCGGGGGTACCAAAGTCTAAAAAGAAAGTTCTAGATCCTCAAGGACCGTTTCTTCAAAGGTGGAACAAAATATTTGTCATATCCTGCATAGTTGCTGTGTCTGTGGACCCCTTGTTCTTCTACATTCCAGTTATTGATGGTGACAATAATTGTCTTTATTTGGATAAAAAACTAGAAATTGCTGCAAGTGTACTGCGGTTTTTCACAGATATCTTCTACTTGGTCCATATTGTTTTTCAATTTCGAACTGGGTTCATCGCTCCTTCATCTAGGGTATTTGGAAGGGGAGTTTTGGTCAAAGATTTGTCGGCAATAGCCAAGCGATATTTATCATCATATTTCCTAATTGACATTCTTGCTGTTTTTCCACTTCCACAGGTATCAAACTCATTCTATGTACTATCCATGAATATATATTATGCATTTCTATTGTCAAAACATGATATTTATTTAGGTAGTGGATTTTGATTATTGTCTATATATATATTAGTACTTTAACATTAGTAAGAGGCGAAGCGTATCTATTTAAACAAAGACCAAGGAAATTAGTCTGCAAACTTTTTACTGCTAATTTTAATTTACACAAGCAGATAATTTATTGAGCTTATCATTTTGCTTGTAAGAAAGACTGTTGAGGACCATGTTCGGGTTTCTTGTTTGTTTTTCTAATAATCAGGAAGCTACTCCCTTAAATGACATTCACTAATCACTATCAGCCTGGGTCATTGTGAATCTTTTTGGTACCACATTTTCATCTTTCACTAATATTGGATTATTGGCAATTATAGTTTGTGCAGTTAAATTCCGAAGTCCTTGTCATCATCCCTGTGTTCCATAGGCATGATGAATGATGCTAATGGAACTGCATGCTTGGTTTTCTACTAGATCACGGTTTATTGGGATGCATAGTTGATTATTTGTAGCTTGCAAGAGGGGATATCTAAGAACTGCAATGTTAGGTTTCTTGATGTATGAGTATTAAGGATTTTCTTATGCACATTGGGGGACTAACATATGCCACATAAAGTATCCTGTATTACCAGTAGCAAAGCCAAGCAGGTCCATATTTCAATGTGGGGCACTTAAAACCATGGATGTGATCAGGATCAATCAACATATTAGGGGATTTAACCATGACTTAGGATTGGTTGATTATGGTATTATATTCACTGTAACTAAGAAACCTGGCAACTATGCTTGAGTTTGAAGGGGAGAAAATATTTGCAAATATGTTGGCATGTCAGTCCTACATTATTTATGTGCAAAGATCATACTTATAGAATCATGGAACCCAAAATAATAGCTCCGTGTTAATTATTTTGGACAATGTTCTACTTTGTTGCAAGTATCTCTACCATGGATCAATCCATGTTGTTATCAGAGCACCTTTGTGGGTGTCAGTGTTGCTAAATTGTTGTGTTACACCTGTACTGGTACCGGATAGTGCAATGAATTCAAAGGAAAACTGTTAGTCTAATAGGAGGCCTTCCTGATTTGCTCACACATTAGAAATTTGGAGCAGAAAAGTAATCCTATATTTAGTGTTTTCACCTAAAAGTTAGTGGGCTTGCTTTGTCAGTGGGCGAGGATTGACGTTATGTGACATGTTTCAATTTTTCCCATTTTTACTGCCATAACTTTGCAATATTCATATTGATAAGATTAAGAATGACTTAAAATTCTTCTTGATACGCTATAAAATCCATGCTTTAAAATTCTCCTTAAATGATGATTGTTATTCCATGCTTTAGGTTAGTAAATTGCCATCATGCAGGAAAAAATCGAAGCTTTGACAACAAATTATTATAAAAATATAAATGAAAATCAATTGAGGCACAGATCTTTAGGTTGTGTTCTTCCTATTTGTTGTAATTGTCCAATTATGGTTAGATTTATATCAACTTGCTAAATTCTTTGCTTTGAAATGAGTACATGATGTACAGTTTTGTTTCCTTTTCATTCTTTATTTTAGTTTCTTATAGGGTAGAACTATTTTCTATGGCAGCTATGGTTGTCACAGTCAGTATTTTATTAAAATCACTGATTACTTTAGCTACAGTTACTGATAACATTTTTATAAATCCAAACAGATTATGATATTGCTCATAATACCCAAACTTGAAGGTTCAGCACTCCTGAATGCAAAGAATGCACTGATGTTTGCTGTTATATTCCAATACGTGCCAAGAGTTCTTAGGATCATACCATTGTATCTTGAAGTTACAAGATCTGCTGGTATAATTGCTGAAACAGCATGGGTTGGAGCTGCTTTTAACCTTTTACTTTACATGCTTGCAAGTCATGTAAGTTTACTTGAAGTTTCAATTTTAATTTTTTTTATTTTGGTGATTTTTAAAAGACTATACTAATTCTGGTAACATCTGCTAGTTGTGGTTCATGTTTTGTTCTTGTTTCAGTCCACTGATCCCTGGTCTCCAAAATGTCATTCTGGGATTAGTTTAGGCTTCAGAGATTCAGCAGCCTTATCTATGGACCCCTAAGATGAGGGGTTTCTTTGCTGCATAATTAGGAATATCATCCATGAATCATGATAATGTTTTAACAAGATGTCTACAGTTTGAAATTAAAAATTGAAGTTGATTTCTTCATATTTACACAAGGTCCAACCAGCTACTTCAATGTGGAGGACAGTACAGAAAATATTTCCTAGAACTTGTAGCTTTACTGTCCTGAACCAGGAGTTGCATGTGAATATTAAGGGTTCCTTTCTTGATCCCTTTTGTCTCATTTTAAAATTTTTTCATTCATGAGGTTGTAGTCATTTACCTCTTTTTGACAATAACTTATCATGTTGTAGATAAGTTTTATTTACAGCTTGTCCTGTCAGGGCTTCACTGTCCTTTGTTTGGTACGCATCATCTTTTCCTTTGATTCCTCTTCTTTTTTTTTCCAACTATGCCCTCTACATTCTTAGAATTGTTCCTTTGCACATTAGTGACTAATTCTGAACTTCATTTCCATTTTGACTTGTCCACGTTGATTATGAATTTACAAAAAATTTAATTAGTCACAGCATACAGTTGCTATGTGTGAGGTAGAAGACTTTCCTGTATGCTTTCATAGCCACAATGAGTTATGGTGATGGAAGGTGATTGGAATTTGGAACTTCAAAGTAGCATTGCTTATTTTCAGTAATTACCTATATGAAATCGAGTTAATCTAAGGCGTTCATCAATTGTAAGTATAATAGAGAAATCTGGTCATTAGGGATCACTGCAAGGAATTAGGAACTTTCTTGATTGGCTACAGACCTTTGAAAGATTTTTTAGGTGCTCCTAGTTGTTTAAGAGATAAGATGCTTTTCTTTGTATAGCTGAAGGTTCTTTCCTTTTGTGGGGTACTAGTAGAATTTGGTGGAATTTATCTTAACAGTACCACTACTTGGCCATCAAATTTTAGAAAGGGATGGAGACTAAGATGGGCTATCATCAGTTTGCAGAGTCGTTACATGGAAGCATGACAAAGAATGTGTACAACTCCAAGTTCTATGCCTTGGTTGCATGTTCTGTATTTCCATGCTCAAATACAGGAAAAACTGTATGCATGGCTGGCCAAGAAGTTCTTTTATAATCGAATTTCACCAATAAAAAACTGTATGCATGGCTGGCTCAAATATAGGACTCAGTGGTTAGATTTTTGTTAAAACTAGAAACTCTCAAGTTATAACTTATTGGATATAACTTCTGTTTTGGGCAATGTTAGCATGGTTGAGATTGGCTAGGGAAAACATGATTGGGCCGAGAAGAATTGCAATTAACCAAAAAATATGTTTTTAGTATAAAGTAAAAAAAAAAGGAAAAAACTTAAGAATTTTTTTTGATTTAAAATGATTATAATTTATATTAAAATTTTAATGTAGGTTTGGCTACAAAATCTGTATATAAGTTAAAATTAAACTTCTAATGTTTAGAATTTAAGAGCTAATTAATTTTCCACATCATAAATCTATCTTCTTTTTTTTTCCATTTTATAAATTTCAAAACCCATTTCTAATTAGTTTTTGATTATATAATTGCTAATTTTGTTTAACTTTACATTATGTTAGTTTACTCTGTAATTTCATATGTGATCCTTTTAGGATTGTCTGCAAAGTCAATGTATCCATGCAAGTTCTCTGATATGGTATGACAGTCATGATCAAAACTCTCATCATTTGCATATTATGTGCTAAATTAGGAAAATCTTTCCTCAATCATCTTTATTTTAGTTGTTATCATATTATCTCATTCAAGGAACTATCGATTAGTATCTATTGGCCTGACAAAGGACCAAGGTCAGACCTTATGGGTCGGTATTAGTCAATATTTTAACTTTTTATTTTTATTTTTTTATTTTTCTCTCATGATAGCATGTGGTACAAGTTGGTATATCCTGCTTAGTATACCTGTGTTCAATATTGAACTTTTTATTTTTTCTCTCGTGATAGCATGTGGTACAAGTCGGTATACCCTGCTTGGTATACTAGTGTTGTACATTTCGAGTAACTGATACTGATCGATATTTTAATTCTTGATCTTGTTATTTTTGTCCTTTTTTTATTGTTATAAGTTATATGACAGCAGCTATTTGAGTGTTGCCGAAGCTTGATCAGCCATAATAGTAATCGGACCTTAAGTTCTCCACTATTCTATTGGACTTAACATCTTCGACTTCACCAATTTCTATTCTGCATCATATAGTTTAAGATTTGATCAGATATATCCTCTTTTTGAGCTGATCTGTTTTCCAACAGTGCAGTATAAGCCTATCAAGGATCTGTTGGCTCTCACTTCCTTTGTTTAACATGAAAGAAATGACATTGAGATTGTTTCACAAAAATTCTTTAGTATGAATGCTTATATATATCTTTTTTCTGTTTTTGCATATCAAATTGCTGAGAATGTCCTATTTTTCATCATCTTTAATGCATTTACCAATAGTTGGCAAGCTGATTCAGTTCATTGAGCAATATTCTCGCACTGCTCAAAGAAAAAGAAGTATATATAGGTTGTGTCTCTATAGTACATTTTCTAAATTTTCAGTCAATTTTTGATGTATAATACGACCAATAACTTGCAGAAGATATTTTATCTGGCTTGCATGGAAGAACTTAAACTTTCTTTTGGCTGATCTGGACCTGCTGTTTTAATTTCTTGTAGATACTGGGAGCATTTTGGTATTTTCTTTCTATAGAACGTGAAGGCACTTGTTGGGGAAAAGCTTGTGCCCAACCTGATTGCAAAATTGACTCTTTAATCTGTGGACAGCAAAACAACCAGAATAATAGTTTCCTGGGAGATGCTTGCCCTATAAGTCCCAAAAATGGGACTATCTTTGACTTCGGAATATATCTACAAGCTCTGCAAAATGTTGTTCGATCAGAAAAGTTCTTGGAGAAGTTTTTTTATTGCTTTTGGTGGGGGCTTCAAAATCTAAGGTAATAATGTATTTGATAATATATTCGATCAGAAATTTTTTGTGAGGCACAAAAAATTATAATCTATGTTTATTGATTTTGACGGACACAAAATATTATTTCTCAATGTTTTTTTTAGTATAATCCTTTTCTTATAATCTGTGCAAACTTAAGAATCTTTGGAAGGATTTTTTTCTTTCTTTTTTTCTGTGTTTTTATTGCTAAGTATCATAAACATTATAAATCTTTCTACATGAGAAAATTAAGAGTATTTAACATTGTTTTGATTTTCATTTATTTGTCCCAATAGGTTTATAGTTCAAACCATCTGTGAATGACAAATGCAGTGTTATATATTTGTGTTTGCACCAGGAGCAGATGCACTTACATATGTGTGTACATGATTTGACCTGTTGCAATCTTCACTAAATTAAGTGGATCTAATTGCTCTTGAACACACCTGAATAATCTACGTTAGATACTTCATTGTTTACTCAAGACACTTGTATGGTAGATATAAGGATTTGGTAGATGTAAGGACTTCTTTGATCAGATTCAATACTATCACATTTCATCATTTTGCTTCTGTAGCTAAAATATGACTATTCTGCAGTTCTCTTGGACAAAACCTTAAAACAAGCACTTACATTTGGGAGAATATTTTTGCTGTTTGTGTTTCCATCTTTGGCTTAGTTCTGTTTGCGCTTCTCATTGGCAATATGCAGGTACGCCGCTTTCATCATTTATCACACTCATGATTGTGATTACATTTTTTTTATCTATGTTTGAAATCAGAGATATTTGCTTTATATCTTTCATGTAACATATGTACGTGGTTTTTTAACAACTATAATTGTCCGTGACAAAGTATAAATCTTTAATTGTGCAATGTATTCACCAATCTTTGACATGAATCTCTTTGAAACTGCTGCCTTTTTGTCCACACTTCATGTAGCTTCATGGAAGGACTTTATGGCAAATCCTCTTTATTCCTTATGTTTTCTTCATATTTTCCAAGGTTAAGATATTAGTATCAAACAGTGTGCGCTTTGATTCACCAAGTCAATACAACCATATTTTCTTCACTTATAAAAGGTTTACAAGTTAAATCCTAGGTTGGTAAACATTTTTGCTATTCCAGACATATCTACAATCAACTACTGTCAGAATAGAAGAAATGAGAGTAAAAAGGAGAGATGCAGAGCAGTGGATGTCTCACCGATCCCTTCCTGAGAGCCTAAAGGAGAGAATACGCCGTTATGAGCAGTATAGGTGGCAAGAAACAAGAGGAGTAGATGAAGAGCATCTTCTTCATAACCTTCCTAAAGACCTTCGAAGGGATATAAAGCACCATCTCTGCTTATCACTCCTCAAGCGGGTAGGATTTTTTATGTTAAAATTTCCATATATTCTATTTCTCTAATTGCATTTTCCAATTTTGTTCCATATTTTTGTGGTGAGAATCGTCAGTAACGATTTTGTCATGACTACTGCATGTAATTTTAGCTCCAGCAGCATTATTGAATCAATGTTTCTAGTTTCAAACTAAGGTCTAATTGAGTTAACATTTTGCAGCTCACAGCTCACTGTAAAAGATGATTTTCAGTCGCTTATTGAAAAATGAAAATACTGTAAAATTCAAAATTTCAACTTTTTCTTGTCATTTATTTGATACTAGACAAAACATGTTACTGGATGAAATAAATAATGCATATTAGATCGATGGCTAACTATAGAACATGACAACATGTTAGTATATGAGAGGGATATTGTTATATGTCAAAGTTCCTTTAGTCATGGTTACAACTTATAATGATAGAATATTTTTTTAAAAACTTAAAAATTAACTTTCCAGAAAGTTATCATAACAAGCAAACATAATTTCCAACATCAAATAATTCAAGTGGAAAACAATTTTGTCTGATTCTCACTTCTGATCTGTTGAAACGTTCAATTTCTGATTGTTTGAGGTTAGAATTAGCTTTATATTGGGAGAGTAAGGGTGGTGAGATTTGAAGAAACCATATGGGTTAGGGTTATATGAACTTTGGGTATGGGTTAGCTTCTGAGATTAGTTTCCAGAGAGACGGGTGCTTTTGTCTTTCTAGAGCATCTGTCTTCAGAAAGAAGAATCGTGAATAGGAATAGGGAGATTTGAAAGAAGCACAATAGAGAATTCAGAATTGGTGAATTTAGCTAGAAGATTGAGAGTATGAATAGGTGTTGGGTGTCTTCCCTGCATGAGAGGTGAGGCCCAACCCATTTAGGAGTCATCTTTCGTGTTTCAGAATACTAAAAGTACCTTGCCCTGGTTGTTCAGAGTCATCACATTTGCCTTGTTTGAACGAGCTCACCACTAATATTTTGGTTCACAAGACATGGAAGTAATGTTTGATATTCTTCATTGCACTTCCAAATGAATCATACTTATGATACGATTTAGTGAAAACTTGTAGTTGATGAGTTGTTCTTTGGAGAAATGATGCAATCCACATATCATTCCTTGTAGGTTCCAATGTTTGAGAAGATGGATGATCAACTCATCGATGCCATGTCTGATCGTTTGAAACCAGTTTTATACACTAAATGCAGCTGCATCGTTCGTGAAGGAGACCCAGTAAATGAAATGCTCTTTATTATGCGAGGAAAGCTAGAGAGCATGACCACTAATGGTGGAAGAACTGGATTTTTCAATTCAGACATTCTGAAGGCTGGAGATTTCTGCGGGGAAGAGCTTCTGACCTGGGCTCTAGACCCTTACTCATCATCCAGCCTCCCTATCTCGACAAGGACAGTTAAGACACTATCTGAAGTCGAAGCTTTTGCTCTGATGGCTGATGATCTGAAGTTTGTTGCTACACAATTCAGAAGGCTGCATAGCAAACAACTGCAGCATTCATTTAGATACCATTCGCAGCAATGGAGGACATGGGCTGCTTGTTTTATACAGGCAGCTTGGCGTAGATACTCGAGAAAGAAGCTTGAAGACTCTTTGCATGAAAAGGAGAAAAGGTTGCAGGCTGCAATGGTCAGCGGTGGTGCTAGTTCACCGAGCCTTGGCGCTGCGCTGTACGCTTCGAGGTTTGCAGCGAATGTGCTGCGCAACTTGCGCCGACACAAGAGCAGGAAGGCCCCTCCTTTGATGATATTGCAGAAGCCAGCAGAGCCTGATTTTTCTGCTGAATAAGCATTGGTGCATAGCCTCCCGCCGAATTGTTCTTCTTGCTCCTAGTTACTACCGTACTCGTGCCTTTCCAAAAATTATTTTTGTTTTTCTAAATATATATTCAAAAGAATGTAGCAGCAAGTTATGGTGTATATATCAAGTTGACTAGGTCATTTCATTCTATGTCAACCACCTGGGTTAGTTGTGCAGCCATACATGTATTCTGGTTAGATGTCAAAGTTCCCATGAAAGACTGGTGTAGAAATATATGAAAACTTATGTTGGGGATGTGGAATTATGCTACTTGTAGATTGTGAATTATAACAGAAGCATTCTTGTATTGATTTCTCAAGCTAAGATGGCTCCAGTGATAATTTCATGGTCATGTCCGGTTACAAAATTGTTTGTCTCACTTCTTTTGACCTCAACCATTCATCTGAATTTTCAAATTAATTCTTTAATTTTAGTTTCTTTTTTTTTTTTTGAAAAAAATGGATTGTTGATATTAATAATAAATAATGAGCACTTGAAGTGATTGTTCTACATTCTTGTATGGGCAAATATTTTTTTTTCTTAAAAAGATAAATATATTAACTCTTATTGCTGACATTCAAAAAATAGCTTTCTAGATCACAATACAAAAAAGGATTCAATTGAGAGAGTCACTTCCACTCCTCAAGAAAAAAAGAATGGTCTGATTAACTTGCATATTTGGCTAACCAGTTAGTTAATCCATCTTCTATTTAAGATCCGTATTAGCATGTGTGACTCCACTTAATAAGTTCAAATCTCAATTTTCACAAATAACAATATAGAATATTTCATCTATTAATATACATATATCCACCAAAAAGTGGTTCATCAATATTTTTTTTTATTTTATTTAAGAAAACCCAAATCGCTTGTCTCATCTTTCACCACATATCCATCATAATTAAGCTTTACATATTATGTTTAAGGTGTGCTCCAATTCACAGCCATACAGTTGATGGCTATGTCACAAGCCATTTCAACATTTATTATCTATCATATATGAGCAGCAGCAGCAGCACAGTTGCCCGTCTCGTTTGCATGTTGCAAAGACCAACCGAGCTAACCTTTGGTCTCTCTGTCACCACTATTCCATCTTCTCTTTCATTCTACGAATGGGACTTAATTTGCTTGCTCTCTTTTCTTCTCAGAGATTATTATTATTAGTCTTCTTTTTCATGTAGCACACACAATTTTTGTCTATTGGATATAATAGTATTTATTCCAAATGAAATGCCACTCGTAATCCATCATTTAAGATATAGAGAATAATAAGAGAAAAAGAAATCCAACAGAAATGAATCTAATTTCGAAAAAGGAAAAGGAATCACTCACCCCAACCGTTGAAGACTTCGATCCACACTCGGTTTCCTTTTCCGAAGACGATTTGTGCTTCCTCAGACAATGCAAAGCGGAGTCCGAGTAGAAATCAACCTCGGCTTCGGATTCTCATGCGTCTCTTCTATCCCTATATAAACACACACGTAGAGTGATGGTGTCCATCCATCGCTGCCTTCTTCTCCACTCTCTATCTTCCCTCCTTTGCTTCGAGAAAGGTAGAAGCTGAAGGTATCCATCCATGGGAGCCGTCACGTCCGAGTCCAACAGCGAGGCCACAGAGGGGCCAGAGGAGCCGCCGCCGCCTAATACCCCCGCGTCGCCCGGCGAGGGCACGTCGAAGAAGCGCAAGAAGGTCGCCAGAGACATGTACCGCCCGCGTATCGTGCCGAAGTGGGTGACCGAATTGGTGACGGCGGAGCGCGGCACCGACATCCACTTCATTGCCGAGAAGACCATCGAGAAGTCGGACCTGGTCCGGCAACAGAACCGCTTCTACCTCCCCAAGGACTTCGTCAAGGCCAACCTCGTCCCCATGCTCTCGGAGTTGGAACGGGAATCCGCCAGCCTCGTCGGCGACGACAGAAAGAGGAGCAGGGTGACCGAGGGAGTCAAGGCAGAGAAACGGAAGGCGAAGGTGTCGGGAAGGGAGCACGGAGGGCTGCCCGTGGTGGTGTTCACCAGGTGCAGGTTCCGGTGCTACCTGAAGCTGACCTGCTGGGACGGCAGCGCGGGCACCGTCATCAAGGGCGACGAGCTGAAGTACTTCGCGCTATGGAGCTTCCTAAAAGTGGGCGACGAGGTAGAGACGTGGGCCTTCCGTCGAGGAGGCGACCTATGCTTCGCCATTGGGAAGCCGACCGCGTCGTCCTCCAGCTGCGGATCACGTCATTTGGAGAGACCGCCATGCGCACTTCCTTTGCGCTTTCTGTAATCTTAGCTTAGCAGCTTTTATTAGGAACTTGTACTAAATCAGACAACTCTTTTCTTTGTTTTTCTTCATATAAATAAGAGAAGACTGATTTTTTTTCATATGATTTCATTCATATATTAGTATAAAAGGTTGATCCACAATAACAAAATTATTTTAGGTCGTATCATCGGGAAGCCCATCTTCATGTATGATGATGTTGACTCGGATCCACTCTGCGTTGACCTCGCGAGAAAGAGACATGGGGGGTCTATTCTACTGTCATTAATGTACCCCGTGAAGCGTACACCGTGTCGTTACGTTCTTTGTTTTGTCTCTCGAGTATACTATCGTTACCCTGTAGCCTACACTATAAATATCGTAACGGCACCGTGTACGCTTCACGGCGTCCGCGAACAAACCTCCTTCGTCTCTCTCGCTCGCTAGGCGAAGAGAGGGGCCGGCGTGCATTCCCGGCCCGTTTCAGTAACCGTCGCGAGCCCTACCCACGCCGACCGACACCCCATCATCCGCCGTCCAATCCCCTAGAGCGCTAATGTCCACGCTCTTCCTCGCTCCTCCCTGAGGCGACTCGGTAGGAGTCCGAATCGCCAAGGACCGACGTTCCTCCGTCGTCCGCGTCCCCCCGCCCGCGGATCCACGTCGCGGGGCTTGGACCCTTGACGGTCTCCACGCGCGGGAGGGGGATCGGGTGGATCCCGTGGCGATCCGACGGTCGGTGGTTGCGGCCTTCTGGTGTTGTATCATGGAATAGAGGGGGGTCAAGCCGCGTGCGCTCGGGACATGAAACCCCCAAGCGTAACGGCCGGCAGCCCCGACAGCCACTATAGGATGGCGGCGCAATCGCAATCACACTCGGAGTCGGAGGGGCTTCCTCGCTTAGGTTTCCTCATGGAGGGGCCTGACCCAACCACCACCACTACCCCATCCGCCGCCGGAACCCCGATGCCGCCAAGCGGACCCTCGCGGAGGGAGAGAACTACCGTTCCTCCTCGATCATCCCCCCGCCGCCCTCCGCGGACACTGGCGCCGGGGAAGACCCTGTCGCACGGGTCGGTGTCACTACTGGGGAGGCGGAGGGACATGGAGGACACGATGACGGAGGTGACGGGCTTCTCGGCAGGTGGATACGGGTAGTTCGCGGTGCACGACGGGCACGGGGGAGCGATGGTGGCGCGGGCGTGCCGGGACCGGCTGCAGGTGGCTGTGACGGAGGGCCGCCCGGGTGGGTGAGGGGGAGGAGACGTGGAGGTGGGCGTGAAGGTGGACGCCGCGGCGATGTTGGAGGTCGCGGAGCTGTAGCAGGGGTTGGTGGTGGGAGACAAATGGATCATGGTGGCCACATGCGGCGACTCCCGGACGGTGCTCTCACGCGGCGGGGTGGCCGTGCCCCCTTTCTATCCATCAAGGTCTGTTTCTTCCTTCCCTTTTTATCTCACAAGAAAGAGCTCTCATCTTTAATGCTTCCATATTACTTTATCCTCAGCATTTAAGTATCATTTTATCCTCATCTTCATCTTTATTGTGGTGCATTCTTACTCATTTATTGCAGAATTGGAGCACTTACGGTACAATGTATCTATATTTTCATGCTTTATATGCTGTTGTCGTCATTTTCATTCCCGAAATGCTCCTCGTTTCCTCATGCTATCGACTTTTGCTGTTTGTTTGCTTGAGTACTATAAATGTAGATTAGCATGTTGAGGCTGGACCCATTGTGCAAATATATTGTAGTAAGTTTCTACAAGGAATTCTAGGACATGTTATGATACCATTTCCTTTGTGTTACCCTTGGTATGAGTTGTCTTTATTGCTGCAATGGCTTTGCATGACATGATTTCTAGCAAGTGCATGTTCCTGTATTCCTTTAGGGAGGTAGACACTGCATCTGGATTAGATGCAGTATCATGCATAGATGATAGCAGAGATAACGGAGGATGGGGTTGGGAATCTCCTTTAGAGTTAAGAAAGCTCACACTATATAGCAAAAAACATTAGCATATTTCGAAGTGCGGGTTCTTATATGTTGTTAGTTAGTAGTCTGCATCATGGCTTTCAGGGCTTACTGGTTAACCAGTCAATTACATTCTCCATATGTGTGGATTAACTTGATTTGTACAATTGAAAAAAAATTAAAAAAGAGAGAGAAATTGATGCTAAAGCTGTTACAAGTCTTCAACACCCTCTGTTTCATTATGTGAGCCAGGACTTGTATGTTGACTTGTTTGATTTTGTAAGATGAAATGCTAAAAAAGAAAGAAACTTTAGAAAAAGAATTATTAGCTGAAGTGTTTCTTGCAATCGAATTGAGTAACGAACAACAAATACGAGGCCATCGTTGATGAATTCTCAAAAAGAAAAAGGGAAGTTCAACAAAGAAGCATTTGCATGCAATCTAAGGGACCAATGAACATTGAGAATGTGGAAGAGGAGTTTGTTAAATTCTAATGACAAAGGAAATCAGCAAAGAAAAACGATCCCACAGATTGGTGAATGCTAAAAACATGGCAGCAGACCAATTCAATACTATATGAAGAAACGAAAAAATGACAAAGAATTTCCTTTAAATAATTGCACAATACATAATTGATTAATCAGCATTTGAAATCTGCCATTCGATAATTTCATTTGTCATATATGGCAATTTAGATTGTTCTTCCATATTTGTTGTTAGCATATTTGGGTAAATCTGAAGACAAAAGGTTCAGTCAGGTCAAATCTATGCATTGTCGTGACCCATCCTTGGATTGCCTTTGGCCAAGATTCGTTTTGGATCGACATAAGCTCTTATTCAGCTACGCAACACATGACGTGCAGATGCTCTCCACCTTTCAAATATAGCCTTTGATACTCTTTTTGGTTTATCCAAATTAGTGAAATTAACCTCATTCACGCATTGGAACATGCCACTGCAAAGTTTTGCCTCCACAGGTTTGGAGGTTATGTTGTCATTTACTACAACTTAAACTGGTTAGATGTATCCAGTGATACCTTTTTTTTTATTTAAACCATTAGATATATTCAGTGATTCTTTTTTTCTTTTCTTGAGTGTCTACTTGTTTTCGATATCTTTCCATTATTTAGTTCTATTCTTCCTCTCTTAACATATCTCAATCATCTTTGTTTAAAGCTTCCAGTATAAGCTTTTGATTTGATAATGAATACAAATTAACAACTGAAGCAACAGTAGGTGATTTGCATGGGAATGTTCATGTGCTTTGTACCACCCTTAGAACTACTTAGGCCCAAACACTACACTTTCATCTGTGTTCATTGCATATGTGGATTGTGATAATTTCTGGATATATATATATATATATATATCATTTGTGTTTCTTTAGACTATCATCCAACCTTTTTACAATTGGCAAGTTCAATTCTTTATCAAGGTACCACTTTTATCTAGTTAGTCTAGCTGGTTTCATCGCAGCTTGTGTATCTTTATGAGTTCAATTTGTTATCATTTTTATACAGAGTGATTAATCAATCACATAGCAAATTCATGACGCTGTTCTTATTGTGTGGATGTAATCGGTATCCATTTCAACCATTCTAAGCACTACAGTTTATGCAACTTGAGCCCGAATAATTGCTCTGTGGGTTTCGTCATTGATACAAGCTCATAAGCATTCATATAGTATATGCTTTTTCTATAACAACCATGAAATAGCATAATGATATATATGGTTTTGTGATTGTCAGTAAGTACCTGTCTTTCATTTCTTAATCTAGAACTAAATACTTGGTGTTTGTTCTCAAAGCGTGTACACGCTTAAGAAAATACTAATGAATTTACAAACAAAAAAACGTCGATGCTAATGATTGGCTTCTTCCTAAAAGCCTGACAGGCCAGATGAGCTCATAAGAGTGGAAGAATCTTTTATTGGGTATGTTGTGTCTTAGTAGGTGTATTATCCTGCAGCTCTCTATCACAAAAAAAAGAACATATCAGCTGTGAAGAACACCACGCTATGATGTGAGTTGACAAAGTTAGGCCAGTATCCGGGATATGCATTGAACTCTGCAACAGCTGACGACGTCAAATGTGGATAGGATGTCCACCCCCGAGTCTTTCTTCTAGATTCGAATAGCAGATGCACATGATGAGGGTGGTTGCTTTGATCCAACCAATCAAATGCCTTTTGTCGAGTTACTTGGAAATTCCAGTGTCGGAGGTAACACAACAGAACAAGTAGGAAGTTTCCTTAATAATATTGTTCATCGATATCTACGTTTTCCACCACCAACAACAGCAACCCGAGCAACAAGATATCCAAAGTTATCTGCTCTACATGGATCAGGAAAGCAGCATCTCTCCGTGGTAGCTTCCCTGATTTGTTTTTCTTCTCAGCTCAACAAAAAGGTAATTTTGTACACAAATCAACAGAGACGATTGGTAAAGAACGAGTGACTCCTCATAAGTGTCATCACATTTCTGCCAGAAAAGCTCCAAATTTTTTCTCGTAGATTCCATTAATAAGCTGTTGCTGGTTGAGACCCCAGGCGGACGCTAAATGCATCATTAGCTGATCCGGTGGTGGTGTCCCCTCCCAATATTCTGGTGGCTCTGAAACAGAAGGTTCACGAAGATTCAGCAACATCTCTCTCTTCCAGCCAAGGGGGGATGCTGAGAAACTAGCTTCCATTCTCCACAACAAAAGCAAACATTGAACGATTATATAATTTCCACAAAAAGTCCCCATTGAGCTTTACTTTCGTTTTTTGCAAATAAACAAAAAGAAAGGCAAACTTGATTTATTGTAGTTTTTGTTTTTTTTTTAATGAGCAAAAGTTTTGTGGACGCAACAAAAGAGAAGCACTCAAAAGTGGGAATTTAAATGACTGCATGTTTAGACCGACATGCGCACTTCCTTTGCGCTTTCTGTAATCTTAGCTTAGCAGCTTTTATTAGGAACTTGTACTAAATCAGACAACTCTTTTCTTTGTTTTTCTTGATATACATAAGAGAAAGACTCAATTTTTTTTCATATATTATTATAAGAGCCCATCTTCTAGGTTTTTCTTGATATAAATAACAAAAATATTTTAGGTGATATCATCGGGAGCCCATCTTCATGTATGATTATGTTGACTCGGATCCACTATGCGTGTGGACCTCGCGAGAAAGAGCCATAGGAGGTCTGTTCTACTGTCATTTACGTACCTCGCGAAGCGTACACCGTGTCATTACGTTCTTTATATCGTCTCTCGAGTGTACTATCATTACCGTGAAGCCTACAATATAAAGATTGTAACGGCACCGTGTACGCTTCACGGCGTCCGTGAACAAACCTCGTTCGTCTCTCTCGCTAGCTAGGAGAAGAGAGGGGCGGCGTGCATTCCCGGCCCGTTTCAGTAACCCCATCATCCGCCGTCCAATCTCTAGAGCGCTAATCTCCACGCTCTTCCTCGTTCCTCCCTGAGGCGACTCGGTACCTGCAAAAAGAAGGCCGAATCGCCAAGGACCGACGCTCCTCCGTCGTCCGCGTCCCCCCGGCCGCGGATCCACGTCGCGGGGCTTGGACCCTTGACGGTCTCCACGCGCGGGAGGGGGATCGGGTGGCTCCCGTGGCGATCCGACGGTCGGTGGTTGCGGCCTTCTGGTGTTGTATCATGGAATAGAGGGGGGTCAAGCGGCTGCGGCGTGCGCTCGGCACATCGAACCCCCCACGCGTAACGGCCGGCGGCCGCGACAACTACTATAGGATGGCGGCGCAGTCGAATCGGAGAGGCCTCCTTGCATAGGTTTCCTCATGGAGAGACCTGACAAAACCACCACTACCACCACCCCATCCGCCGCCGCTCCCGCCCCCGGAACCCCGATGCCCCCAAACGGACCCTCGCGGAGGGAGAGAACTACCGTTCCGCCTCGATCATCCCCCTGCCGCCCTCAGCGGACACTGGCTCCGGGGAAGACCCTGTCGCACGGGTCGGTGTCGCGACTGGGGAGGCGGAGGGACATGGAGGACACGATGACGGCGGTGATGGGGTTCTCGGCAGGTGGGTACGGGTAGTTCGCGGTGTACGACAGGCACGTGGGAACGATGGTGGTGGCGCGGGCGTGCCGTGACAGGCTGCACGTGCCATAATGTTGTGTTTGCGCTTCTCATTGGCGATTTGCAGGTACGCTATTTTCATCATTTATCACACTCACGATTGTGATTACAATTTTCTTTTTTTTTATCTATGTTCGAAATCAGAGATATTATATCTTTCATGCAACAAATATAAGTGGATTTTTAACAACTATGATTGTCCGTGACAAAAGTATAAATCTTTAATCATGCAATGTATTCACCAATATTTCACATGAATATCTTTGAAACTGCTGTCTTTTTGTCCACACTTTGATGTAGCTTCATGGAAGAACTTTATGGCAAATCCTCTTTCTTCCTTATGTTTTCGGAGGTTAAGATAGTAAGTAGTATTGATAACGGAAAATCATGATGCTGTCAACTCACCCTTTCGGAAAGTTCCACTTAGGCAATGACACGAGTGGAGGAGCCCATACCCTCCTACAATCGTCAATTGAAACACGATCCATCCCCCTACCCACCTTAATCTCTCGAAAGACCAACAACGAGGCCCACCTCTTTTTTCATCATCGGAAATGTTCACTACGGGTAACTTGACACCCCTTCTCCCACGCCGACTGCCACTTCAGGTAGGCTCACATGCTCGATCACAGAGAGCCTTAATCCTCAATGACATGACCTGGTTTCCCGGACAATTGACACTACGAGGGACCACTCCTTGCTTATCCCAAACGGGCTCAAAATCTTGACGAACAGTGCCTCTACGATCATCCTTTCCTGACGTCACTCTTAGAGAGACGTAATCACTAATCGCCGATGTAAGGGGTACCCTAATCTGTTATTGGTTTCATGCAACCAACTACTAAAGTATAATAGTCAGCCCCCAAAACCTAAAAAAGAGGACAAAGCGAAATACTACAAAGCTCCACTGAACTCTTTCTCTACTTTTCTACTAACTTAGGCATCAAAGGGGTTGGGTTGGGTCGGGAATATCCTCCAATACTGACTGCTTGTGCAGGGACCTTGACGAGACTAAGGTGCACCTCGGGACAACACCAAATCCACCTCAGCGAACAAGCAGTGCCTTGAAACGACACAAAATCCACCTTAACAAACAAGTAATACCTCGGGATTGGACCAATCGAGTCTGCTTCTCGTTTGGATCACCCTCATGTGATCCTCATGGGCTTGTGCCTTCAGGAGAGCTCACCACTAATATTTTGATTTACAAAACATGCAAGTAATGTTTGATATTCTTCATTGCACGAATCATCCTTACGATACGATTTAGTCAAAACTTGTAGTTGACGAGTTGTTGTTATTTGGAGAAATGATGCAATCCTCATATCATTCCTCGTAGGTTCCGATGTTTGAGAAGATGGATGATCAACTCATGGACGCTGATAGGGGTAAAAACTGATTTGACATAACACCCCAGATTTGTCATAATACATCATCCCCACGTCGGACACTCTGTCGCGACACACTGCCCCAACACGCGCATTAACAACGACACGACGCGCGCCCACGCCGGCCGTACCCCAACGACCTCCTCGGCTGACCCTCGTATCCAGCCAAGGCGGGGGAAGGCGCTGACTGACACCCCCCATGCCCCGCGGCAGCCCGGCCTTCCACGCAAAGCCCACGACGTCGGCAAGCGCCATCAGAGGTACGGCCCTGCCCCGGCGGGTCGTCGCATCAGGTAACATCGAGCCCTCTTATAAATACCCCCTGGCCCCCAACAGGCCAGGGGGAGAGGAAGAAAAGGGGAAGAACAACAATCTCTCTAGAATCTCCTCTCCGCGATCACTAACTAGACCGTCGGAGGGGTCGGGCCGAGCTACCGACCCGACCTGTGTGCAGGTGCTCGTCCGCGACTGGGCGCAATCACCGCCGCAGGACTTTCCAAGTCAGGCCATCCCCATCTCCCCCAGCAACCTCCAGGACCAGAGGGGCGCCACGTCTGATCCCCGTCATCCGGAGCCCCAGAACCAGCCGCGTCGACCCCGAGGTCACGCCCTAAAAAGTTACTTACCGTAACAGATTGGCGCTAGAAGGAGGGCCCCGGGCAAATGACAAGCGATCAGCAAATCCACCTCGGCGAATCCTCGGGTGCTGAGCTCCCCGCCTTAGGGGAGCATCCCCCGCGCAACGAAACCCGCGACGAGCGCCCCGCAGCAGTAGCGGAACGCTACTGGCAACTGTTCAATGACTCAGGCTTGTCGCCCCCCGGCGAGGCGCCCGCCGACCTATCACAAGTGTCACCCGAGGCCTTCCAGGACCTCGCCCACCAGGTCCGAGCTTTGACGAGCATGGTGCAGACCATCGTCTCCCAGCGAACCCCGCCGCCTGCGACGCGACCTCCGCAGCAACGAGAGACCCCTGCCCAAGCCCACGTACCGCTCCCAGAGCTTCCGGGCTCACCTCGAAACCCCGCAACTCGGCCCGGGAGCCGGGAGGTAGAAGACACGGCTAGTCGCCCCGCGCCCGAGGCCCCTACCGCCGACTCGACAAATGCCCTGCAGGCTCAGTTACGCCTCGTCAGCCAAAGGCTCGACGAGGTACAGCAAGAAGTACGTAAGTCGAAGGAAGAATCCGGGGCGGATGGGCACCAAGGGTCCCCGTTCACTCCCGAGATACAAGATCAGGCGGTCCCGTCACACTTCCGCCTCCCCGCCCTGGACGCGTATGACGGTGCTACTGACCCGACGGACCACGTGGCCGCCTTTCGCGCCCAGATGGCGTTGTTCGGGACTTCCGATGCCCTGATGTGCAGGGCGTTCCCCACAACCTTGCGGGGGTCGGCCCGCATGTGGTATAGTGGCTTGAAACCAGGAACCGTTGCCTCCTTCGACCAACTCGCCAAGGATTTCGAGCTTAACTTCCTGGCGTACGCCCGACCAAAGCCGTCCATGGCGTTGCTCCTGGGGCTCAACCAAAAGGAGGATGAACCCCTCTCCCATTTTGTAAACCGGTTTACGTCGCAAATCTGCGGATTGTCGGATGCTCACCCCTCTCTCTTGATGCAGGCATTCATTACTGGCCTACGGCCTACCAGATTCTTCTGGTCACTCGTGGAACGGCCCCCCGCTGCAGTCCCCGAAATGCTCCAGCGTGCTGGCCAGTTTATAGCCGCGGAGGCCTGGATGACGGGAAAGCGGGAGGAACACAAAAAGGCCAAGTCGGAACCACCCCGACAACGGCCGCCCGCCGCCTCCCGGCGAAAGCTGGACAGACCTGACCTAAGGCCTCCTCTCCCCGCCTTGAATTCTTCCCGGACTGAAATATTTCTGCACGAGAAGGGAAAAGGGCTGCTCAAGGACCCTCACCCGATGAGAAACCCGCGGGAACTCGCAGATCGTTCAAAGTATTGCCGGTTCCATCGGCAACACGGGCACGACACTGAACAGTGCTACGAATTGAAGAAACAAATCGAGGAGCTCATCCTCAGAGGTCATCTCGGCCGGTACCTCCGGCCGAATAAAGAGCAATCACCTCGCCCATAGGGCCCTATCGAGCGACACATTAACATGATAGCCGGGGGTCCCGCATCAGGAGGGGGTTCCATGTCGGGAAGGAAGGCGTATGCCCGGGCCGCCCCTGCCGAAGACTCGGGACACGAGCCCGAGATTACTTTCCCGACCGGAGCCACTGAGCGGCCCGACCACGACGACGCCCTGGTAATATCAGCCAGGGTAGCCAACGCGCAAATGAAGAGGATTATGGTCGACACCGGGAGCTCAGCTGACATACTCTACTTCGGTGCCTTCCAGAAGCTAGGCTTGGCCAGGGAAAGTCTAAGCCCAATGTGCTCGGCGCTCACCGGTTTCACGAGAGATTCGGTGTCACCCCTAGGAGCTATCACCCTGCCCTTGACCCTGGGGACCCCGCTAAGATCCAAAACGGTAATGACCACTTTCCTGGTAGTCGACCTTCCCACTGCCTACAACGCCATACTGGGTCGGCCGACCCTCAATAAGGTCAGAGCCGTCGTCTCGACCTACTACCAGACCATCAAGTTCCCAACCAGCACTGGCGTCGGGGAAGTCGCGGGAAGCCCCCGAGAGTCCAGGCGATGCTACCTCACCTCCGTCGCGTTGGGCAAGAGACGCGCAGCCGAGGCATCCCTGGAAGACCCGCGGGAAACGAAAAAGTTGGCTCCTCATCCCGAGCCGAAGGGATCCACGGTGGACGTTCCCTTGCGGGAAGCTCGACCAGACCAGACGGTCAAGATCGGATCCGAACTGCCCGAGCAGGAACGAGAGCAGCTCGTCGGCCTCCTACGAAAAAATGCCGACGTCTTCGCCTGGTCCCCATCAGACATGACGGGTGTCGATCCAGGCGTCGTGGAACATCATCTCAACATCCCGCCTGACGCTCGGCCAGTAAAACAGAAGCCCCGGCGCCAGGCCCCAGACCGACAACGCGCCATACGGGAGGAGGTGGACCGGCTCTTGGCCGCAGGCTTCATAGAAGAAGCCAAGTATCCTCGATGGTTGTCCAATGTAGTGCTCGTGAAAAAACACAATGGAAGCTGGAGGATGTGCGTTGACTACACCAGTCTCAACAATGCATGCCCTAAAGACTGCTACCCTCTCCCAAAGATCGACCAGCTGGTCGACGCGACGGCCGGTCACGCGCGACTCTCTTTTATGGACGCCTACTCGGGGTACAACCAGATCAGGATGGCGCCCGAAGACAGAGAGCACACGGCCTTCCTAACCGATCAAGATGTATATTTCTACAAAGTTATGCCGTTCGGGCTAAAGAATGCGGGGGCCACATACCAGAGAACGGTGAACAAGATGTTCGCCCACCAGATCGGGAGGAACATGGAGGTCTACGTGGACGACATGATTGTCAAAAGCCGAGAGGCCAGGACGCATCTAGCCGACCTAGCTGAGGCCTTCGCCATGCTGCGCAAGTTCGGCATGCGGCTCAACCCCGCAAAGTGCGCCTTCGGCGTCACCTCCGGGAAGTTCCTAGGGTTCATTGTACACCAGAGAGGAATCGACGCCGACCCGGAAAAGGCTCAGGCAATAATCAATATGTAGTCCCCCGGGACGGTTAAAGACTTGCAGCGGCTTAACGGCAGACTGGTCGCTTTGTCTCGCTTCCTCGCCCGCTCAGGCGACCGCTGCCTCCCATTCTTCAAGGCGCTCAAAGACCCGAAGAACTTTCAGTGGACACCAGAATGCGAGGAGGCCCTCAAACAGGTGAAGCAGCACCTGGCCAGCCTCCCTCGACTCGCCCCCATCTCCCCCGGCGAGAAGCTGGGCCTCTACTTGGCGGCCTCCCCGCATGCAGTCAGCTCCGTCCTAGTCAAGGAAAGCTCCGGTCGGCAGCTCCCGATTTACTATGTCAGCCACGTCCTGAGTGGACCCGAGGAGCGCTACCCACCGATAGAAAAGCTCGCGCTTGCCCTAGTGCTCTCCGCTCGGAAGTTGCGCCCCTACTTCCAAGCGCACCCGGTGGAGGTCATCACCAACCAACCTCTCCGGCATGTCTTGACCAAATTTGATGTTGCAGGGCGGCTCCTCAAATGGGCGGTGGAGCTCGGCGAGCACGACATAAGATACCTGCCCAAGACTGCCATCAAGGCCCAGGCAGTGGCCGACTTCATTGCGGAGCTGACTCAAGCGGGAGGTGTGAATCTCGAGCAGTCTCCCGAGGCTTGGACCCTACACGTCGACGGCTCGGCCAACCCGAAGGGCGCAGGCGCGGGGCTGGTTCTCCTCGCCCCCGACGGACGTTCGTTCGAACGCTCCTTCCGTTTCGGGTTTAAAGCCACCAACAACGAGGCGGAGTACGAGGCACTTTTGGCGGGACTGAGGTTGGCCCTCGAAAAGCAGGCGGCCGCGATACGCGTCCATACCGACTCGCAACTGGTAGCCGAGCAGCTCAACGGTGGATACGAGGCTAGAGATGCAACCATGGCGAAATACCTAACCCGGGTAAGGGACCTAGCCGCCAAGTTCCATTACTTTACGCTGTCTAGCGTTCCGAGGGAGGAAAACGGGCGAGCCGACGCGCTGGCCAAGATGGCGTCGAGATCAACCCCTGAGGCGGGGGCGGAGGTCGAGGAGCTCCCTGCCCGCGCCGTCGAAATAGCGACTACGACCCCGGGCAGCACGCCGATCACCTGGGTGCAAGAGCTGTTGCGTTTCAAGCGGGATGGAACCCTTCCCCCCGACGAAGGCGCGGCTCGGCGCCTGCGTCGCACGCACGCGTGGTACACTGAGGAGAGCGGCCACCTTTACAAACGGTCCTTCACCTATCCCCTCCTGCGATGCCTGGAGCCTGGTGAAGCCCAAACGGTCCTCGCTGAAACCCACGAGAGAGTCTGCGGCGGGCACGTTGGCGGGAGAACCTTGGCACACAAAATACTCCGCCAAGGCTACTACTGGCCAACCATGTGCCGCGACGCGAAAGCCTACGTAAAACGGTGCAGTTCATGCCAGCAACACGCCCGCGCGCCCCTACGACCCGCAGTCCCGCTTAGCCCCATCGACTGCGCATGGCCGTTCGCGCAGTGGGGGCTGGACCTTCTCGGACCTTTCCCGCCGGCTTCTGGACAGCGGAAGTATATAATTGTAGGAGTAGACTACTTCACAAAGTGGGTCGAGGCCGAGCCGCTGGCAACGATCACGGAACGTCAAATGGAGAAGTTCGTGTGGAAGAACCTGGTAACTCGATTCGGGATGCCCAAGGCCATTATCACCGACAATGGACCTCAGTTCGCCGGTAGAGGGTTCCGAGATTTCTGCGCCGGACATGGCATCCAACTGAGGTTCAGTTCGGTGGCCCACCCTTAGACAAACGGGCTGGCAGAGGTGACCAACCGGTCCATTCTAGACGGCCTCAAGAGAAGAGTGTCAGCAGCTCGATCGGCCTGGACGGACGAGCTCCCCAGCGTGCTGTGGTCGTTACGCACCACTCCTAAGATCGCGACCGGAGAATCCCCATACAGCTTGACGTTCGGAACCGAAGCTGTCCTGTCGCCCGAAGTAGCTATCACCACCCTTCGGACGAATAGCTACGATGAGGAAGCCTCGAACGAAGGACTACGCGCCAGCCTCGATGTGCTCGTGGAGCGACGCGCCGACGCGCACTTAAAGGCCCTCTCTCACCAGAGAGCCGTAGCCAGGATCTACAATAAGAAAATACAACCTCGACCAATAAAGTTAGGCGATCTGGTCCTCCGAAAGGCCGAGGTCAGCTACCCATCCCGAACCAGGGGGAAGCTAGCCGACTCACATCAATGAACGGATCTCCTTTGCCAAGAACCTGGAACGTCAGAAACGTCAAAAAGTTTTTCGTCTGAAACAAGCCCTTTTTCGAAGGACCCCCTCCCGAAGGAAGAAGCAAGCTCTCGACTAGGAAAAGAAGAGAGGGGACAACAAAGTTGAAAGTTCCTTCCTCTTATTGAAGATGGCGAAGCGAAATACAGGACCCGACTTACAAAAGACCAGACTGACAAAATACAGGACCCCCTTTCTTCATTACAAGGACTCCTCCAGACGGTCATCAAAGGGGACCTCCTCGGGCATGTCCACCCCTCGGTCCTCAGGGTGGGGAGTGAAAGGGTTCTCCTCCACCTTGAGACCAGGGTGGCAAGCGTGGAAACGGGACGTGGCGATTCGGTACCCGTACTCGAAGGATACCCGCCCCGTCCGGGTCAACCCGAGCTCAAACCCCTTCGACCTCTTGTACGCCTCGAGGAGCTCCTTGTCCTTTGCAGTACGAAGTCGGGCCTCCTCCGCCAGCGCTTCCGAGGCCGTCGTGGCCTCGGCCTTTGCCTCCTCCAGCTTTTTGCTACGGGCGCTCGCATCCGCCTTCACCAGACGGAGCTCGGTCCGCTCCACCCTTATTGTTTTCTGGAGCTCTTGTTCGCCTTCTCGGAGGCCTCGGGCTCCGACCGGAGACGCGCCGCTTCCGCTTCCAGTTCGGCCGCCCGCTGCTCAGCGGCCGCCACGGCCTCCGGTCCGGACCCAGCTCGAACCTCCTCGATCTGGCGGATGAGCTCGGCATTGCGGCTGGCAAGGCCCCCGACGACCCGACTGGCGTCGCGCACCCTGTCCATTAGGGCCGTCGCATAATGGAGACCCTGCACGAAGAATATCAGGTCAAGAAGAGCGGCGTTGAACGGACAAACCGAAAGACAGGAACATATGTACCCAGGTCAAAGACTGAGCAGACTTGTGGAGCAGCCCGTCTGAAGGAAGGGTGTACACGTCCCGAGCCAGGTCGGGATGGAGCGCGCCTCGGAGGAACGCCGCGGAGAGATCCCCTCCGGCCCATACCCTATCTCCTCGGGTCAGGCCTTCCCAACGCGCCACCAGGGGCTCGCTGGACTCAGCGAGCGGGATCTTGCTCACCAGCTGCGTCAGGAACGGTCCCCCATCTCCGGCTGGGAGACGACACAGGTCGCGCACAGAGACAGGGCGCGGGCCATTCCCAGCTGTCCGTCGGCTAGGACCGGCCCCGCCGCGACGACGGCCCGCCTTGGGACCCCTCGACGGGGTTGTCTTCGCCCTCTTCGAAGGGCGCTCGGCCTCGACTTCCAACGGAGCCTCCTCCGTGCCGGGCTCCGGGTCGGCCGGCAGAACGGGGGGAGAGGGCTCCGGGTCAGCCGGTAGAGCAGGGGCAGGGGATGGCGGCGCCGGAACATCCAAAAACGAGCGGAGATTCACCATCTCTGCAAGGAACGGGATGGGTCAGTATCAAAAATCAACTACGCAAAACCCAGACCAGATGTCGTTGAAACGTACCCAGAGGCATCGGGCTGAGGCCCGCCTCAACCAGCCATTGTTCGGTCATGGTCCGGATGGCCTGCGACCTGGGGAGGATCTCTCTGAGCCTCCCCAGCGCTCGGCGCTCCGCGCCACCCAGACGGGGGGTGGTGTTATCGATTGTCCTCGCGGACCATCGAACCCCGAAACCCCAATCCTGTGCACGGCTAATATAGAAAAACCGCCCCTTCCACCCCTTGTTACTGGAAGGGGCCCCGCCGACGCGAAAACCCGATCGAGCCGATAAGAAGTAGCCACCCGAACCCTTACAAAGGCGGTAACAAGAAAGAAAAAGGTCGAGGGAAGGGGTGATGTCGGCGTAGTGACATTCCCCCAGGAATGCCACCAAGTAACGCCAAGAATTTGGTGCCACTTGAGACGGGGAAATCCGCCAAAGGGACAGGCAAGAGACGATGAGGGGATGGAGGGGGAAGCGTAGACCCGCCTCCAGGGCATCAAGGGACAGGGCGAAGCCCTTCGGAACCGGATCATACGCCCGCTGCCCCGGCTCAGGAGCACTGAGGATGTGATCCCCCGGGATACTATAGCGCCCCCGGAGCTCCTCCAGCAAAGACCCGCCCACAACGGAGTCCAGGTCATGTGGCCACATCAAAGCCTCGAGGGCTCGTGCCGCCTCCTCGTCCGAAGATTCGACGCGTGATGAAGGGGGGTTCCCCTCCTCAGCCCCGAGAACAGGGGAAGAAGAAGAAAAAGTGGAAGAGGACGACATCTCAACTGACCTTAGGAAGAGGGAAAGACGACGCAGGGGGGGCGAGGAAGAAAACTGGGGGGGGCAACGACGGAGCTCGAAGGAGAAAACACTACAGCGAAAGATGGAGGAAGATCCTGGCGCTCGCTATTTGAAGACGACGCCCCGCCACCGCCAGGGCCCCTTCGTCTCCCAAGCGCGGGCAACAGCTTACCCACGCACACGCACAGCCGTCGCGTCGCATCGGAAGACACCCAAAGGCGTCCCGCCTTAATGAAGGCTTGACGTGGCGACCCAGTGAAAGCGGCAGCAGCCGAACGCCTCGACCTCGACGCCCGGTAACGTGCGGCCAGCCCCTCCCCCCTTTCGGAGCATAAAATTAAATGCGGCAAACTTTCCAACCACGCCGCCGCCAAATTCAAAAAAAACGCGGCCCTCGGCTTCGCACCTCCCGAGACACACCTGCGCGGTCACCCCGCTCGCGTTGTGCTCCTCGGCCCTCGGCTTCGCGCCTCCCGAGACACACCTGTGCGGTCACCCCGCTCGCGTTGTGCTCCTCGGCCCTCGGCTTCGCGCCTCCCGAGACACACTTGCGCGGTCACCCCGCTCGCGTTGTGCTCCTCGGCCCTCGGCTTCGCGCCTCCCGAGACACACCTGCACGGTCACCCCGCCTGCGTTGTGCTCCTCGGCCCTCGGCTTTGCGCCTCCCGAGACACACCTGCGCGGTCACCCCGCCTGCGTTGTGCTCCTCGGCCCTCGGCTTCGCGCCTCCCGAGACACACCCGCGCGGTCACCCCGCTCGCATTGTGCTCCCCGGCCCTCGGCTTCGCGCCCCCCGAGACACACCCGCGCGGTCACCTCGCTCGCGTTGTGCTCCTCGGCCCTCGGCTTCGCGCCTCCCGAGCCACACTCGCGCGGTCACCTCGCCCGCGTCATGTTCATTGACCCCAGCGCCCCTATATCCGAGCCCACCCGACCTCCCGACTGAGTTGCGCAACTCACCCTGGCGTCGCCCGAGATACGCTCACGTGACTGGCCCGCCCACAGCGCGCCCTCGGAACTACACGACAGTCTGTTTGAAACAAGAAGCTATGCATCGGACCCTCGACGCATCGCTCCTTTCGGGTGGGGGCATATGATAGGGGTAAAAACTGATTTGACATAACACCCCAGATTTATCATAATACATCATCCCCAAGTCGGACACTCTGTCGCGGCACATTGCCCCAACACGCGCATTAACAACGACACGACGCGCGCCCACGTCGGCCGTACCCCAACGACCTCCTCGGCTGACCCTCGTATCCAGCCAAGGCGGGGGAAGGCGCTGACTGACACCCCCCATGCCCCGCGGCAGCCCGGCCTTCCACGCAACGCCCACGACGTCGGCAAGCGCCATTAGAGGTACGGCCCTGCCCCGGCGGGTCGTCGCATCAGGTAACATCGAGCCCTCTTATAAATACCCCCTGGCCCCCAACAGGCCAGGGGGAGAGGAAGAAAAGGGGGAGAGGAAGAAAAGGGGAAGAACAACAATCTCTCTAGAATCTCCTCTCCGCGATCACTGACTAGACCGTCGGAGGGGTCGGGCCGAGCTACCGACCCGACCTATGTGCAGGTGCTCGTCCGCGACTGGGCGCAATCACCGCCGCAGGACTTTCCAAGTCAGGCCATCCCCATCTCCCCCAGCAACCTCCAGGACCAGAGGGGCGCCACGTCTGATCCCCGTCATCCGGAGCCCCAGAACCAGCCGCGTCGACCCCGAGGTCACGCCCTAAAAAGTTACTTACCGTAACAGACGCCATGTCTGATCGTTTGAAACCAGTGGTATACACTGAATGCATCGTTCGTGAAGGAGACCCAGTCAATGAAATGCTCTTTACTATGCGAGGAAAGCTAGAGAGCACGACCACTAATGGTGGAAGAAGTGGAATTTTCAATTCAGACATTCTTAAGGCTGGAGATTTCTGCGGGGAAGAGCTTCTGATCTGGGCTCTTGACCCCTGCTCATCGTCCAGCCTCCCCATGTTAAGACACTATCTGAAGTCGAAGCTTTTGCTCTGATGGCCGATGATCTGAAGTTTGTTGCTACACGATTCAGAAGGCTGCACAGCAAACAACTGCAGCATACATTTAGATACCATTCGCAGCAATGGAGGAGGACATGGGCTGCTTGTTTTATACAGGCAGCTTGGCGTAGATACTCGAGAAAGAAGCTTGAAGACTCTTTGCATGAAAAGGAGAAAAGGCTGCAGTTCGAATCCATTATAGAATATTTCATCTATTAATATACATATATCCAGCAAAGAGTGGTTCATCAATATTAATTTTTTTTTAATTTAAGAAAACCCAAATCGCTTGTCTCATCTTTCACCACATATCCATCACAATTAAGCTTTACATATTATGTATATGGTGTGCTACAATTCACGTAACCATGGATTATAACTTAGTTCACAGCCATCGTGTTGATGACTGTGTCACAACCCATGTCGACATTTATTATCTATCAAATATGAGCAGCAGCACAGTTGCCAGTCTCGTCTGCAATGTTGCAACGACCTTTGGTTTCTCTGTCACCACTATTCCATCTTCTCTTTCATTCTACGAATGGGACTTAATTTGATCGCTCTCTTTTCTTCTCAGAGATTATTATTATTCAGTCTTCTTTTTCATGTAGCACACAATTTTTGTCTATTGGATATAATAGTATTTATTCCAAATGAAACGCCACTCGTAATCCATCATTTAAGATATAGAGAATAATTAGAGAAAATGAAATCCAACAGAAATTAATCTAATTTCGAAAAAGGAAAACGAATCACTCACCCCAACCGTTGAATACTTCGATCCACACTCGGTTTCCTTTTCCGAAGACGATTTGTGCTTCCTCAGACAATGCAAAGCGGAGTCCGAGTAGAAATCAACCTCGGCTTCGGATTCTCAAGCGTCTCTTCTATCCCTATATAAACACACACGTAGAGTGATGGTGTCGATCCATCGCTGCCTTCTTCTCCACTCTCTATCTTCCCTCCTTTGCTTCGAGAAAGGTAGAAGCTGAAGGTATCCATCCATGGGAGCCGTCACGTCCGAGTCCAACAGCGAGGCCACAGAGGGGCCAGAGGAGCCCCTGCCGCCGCCGCCGCCGCCTAATACCCCCGCGTCGCCCGGCGAGGGCACGTCGAAGAAGCGCAAGAAGGCCGGCAGAGACATTTACCGCCTGCGTATCGTGCCGAAGTGGGTGACCGAATTGGTGACGGCGGAGCGCGGCACCGACATCCACTTCATTGCCGAGAAGACCATCGAGAAGTCCGACCTGGTCCGGCAACAGAACCGCTTCTACCTCCCCAAGGACTTCGTCAAGGCCAACCTCGTCCCCATGCTCTCGGAGTTGGAAAGGGAATCCGCCAGTCTCGTCGGCGACGACAGAAAGAGGAGCAGGGTGACCGAGGGAGTCAAGGCAGAGAAACGGAAGGCGATGGTGTCGGGAAGGGAGCACGGCGGGCTGCCCGTGGTGGTGTTCACCAGGTGCAGGTTCCGGTGCTACCTGAAGCTAACCTGCTGGGACGGCAGCGCGGGCACCGTCATCAAGGGCGACGAGCTGAAGTACTTCGCGCTATGGAGCTTCCTAAAAGCGGGCAACGAGGTAGAGATGTGGGCCTTCCGTCGAGGAGGCGACCTTTGCTTCGCCATTGGGAAGCCGACCGCGTCGTCCTCCAGCAGCGGATCACGTCATGTGGAGAGAACTTCATGCGCACTTCCTTTGCGCTTTCTGTAATCTTAGCTTAGCAGCTTTTATTAGGAACTTGTACTGCATAAGACAACTCTTTTCTTTGTTTTTCTTCATATAAATAAGAGAAAGACTCATTTTTTTTCATATGATTTTATTCATATATTATTATAAGAGGTTGATCCACAATAACAAAATTATTTTAGGTCGTATCATCGGGAAGCCCATCTTCATGTATGATGATGTTGACTCGGATCCACTCTGCGTTGACCTCGCGAGAAAGAGACATGGGGGTCTATTCTACTGTCATTAATGTACCCCGTGAAGCGTACACCGTGTCGTTACGTTCTTTGTTTTGTCTCTCGAGTATACTATCGTTACCCTGTAGCCTACACTATAAATATCGTAACGGCACCGTGTACGCTTCACGGCGTCCGCGAACAAACCTCCTTCGTCTCTCTCGCTCGCTAGGCGAAGAGAGGGGCCGGCGTGCATTCCCGGCCCGTTTCAGTAACCGTCGCGAGCCCTACCCACGCCGACCGACACCCCATCATCCGCCGTCCAATCCCCTAGAGCGCTAATGTCCACGCTCTTCCTCGCTCCTCCCTGAGGCGACTCGGTAGGAGTCCGAATCGCCAAGGACCGACGTTCCTCCGTCGTCCGCGTCCCCCCGCCCGCGGATCCACGTCGCGGGGCTTGGACCCTTGACGGTCTCCACGCGCGGGAGGGGGATCGGGTGGATCCCGTGGCGATCCGACGGTCGGTGGTTGCGGCCTTCTGGTGTTGTATCATGGAATAGAGGGGGGTCAAACCGCGTGCGCTCGGGACATGAAACCCCCAAGCGTAACGGCCGGCAGCCCCGACAGCCACTATAGGATGGCGGCGCAATCGCAATCACACTCGGAGTCGGAGGGGCCTCCTCGCTTAGGTTTCCTCATGGAGGGGCCTGACCCAACCACCACCACTACCCCATCCGCCGCCAAGCGGACCCTCGCGGAGGGAGAGAACTACCGTTCCTCCTCGATCATCCCCCCGCCGCCCTCCGCGGACACTGGCGCCGGGGAAGACCCTGTCGCACGGGTCGGTGTCACTACTGGGGAGGCGGAGGGACATGGAGGACACGATGACGGAGGTGACGGGCTTCTCGGCAGGTGGGTACGGGTAGTTCGCAGTGCACGACGGGCACGGGGGAGCGATGGTGGCGCGGGCGTGCCGGGACCTGCTGCAGGTGGCTGTGACGGAGGGCCGCCCGGGTGGGTGAGGGGGCGGAGACGTGGAGGTGGGCGTGAAGGTGGACGCCGCGGCGATGTTGGAGGTCACGGAGCTGTAGCAGGGGTTGGTGGTGGGAGACAAGTGGATCATGGTGGCCACATGCGGCGTCTCCCGGACGGTGCTCTCACGCGGCGGGGTGGCCGTGCCCCCTTTCTATCCATCAAGGTCTGTTTCTTCCTTCCCTTTTTATCTCACAAGAAAGAGCTCTCATCTTTAATGCTTCCATATTACTTTATCCTCAGCATTTAAGTATCATTTTATCCTCATCTTCATCTTTATTGTGGTGTATTCTTACTCTTTTATTGCAGAATTGGAGCACTTAAGGTACAATGTATCTATATTTTCATGCTTTATATGCTGTTGTCGTCATTTTCATTCCCGAAATGCTCCTCGTTTCCTCATGCTATCGACTTCTGCTGTTTGTTTGCTTGAGTACTATAAATGTAGATTAGCATGTTGAGGCTGGACCCATTGTGCAAATATATTGTAGTAAGTTTCTACAAGGAATTCTAGGACATGTTATGATACCATTTCCTTTGTGTTACCCTTGGTATGAGTTGTCTTTATTGCTGCAATGGCCTTGCATGACATGATTTCTAGCAAGTGCATGTTCCTGTATTCCTTTAGGGAGGTAGACACTGCATCTGGATTAGATGCAATATCATGCATAGATGATAGCAGAGATAACGGAGGATGGGGTTGGGTATCTCCTTTAGAGTTAAGAAAGCTCACACTATATAGCAAAAAACATTAGCATATTTCGAAGTGCGGGTTCTTATATGTTGTTAGTTAGTAGTCTGCATCTTGGCTTTCAGGGCTTACCGGTTAACCAGTCAATTACATTCTCCATATGTGTGGATTAACTTGATTTGTACAATTGAAAAAAAATTAAAAAAGAGAGAGAAATTGATGCTAAAGCTGTTACAAGTCTTCAACACCCTCTGTTCCATTATGTGAGCCAGGACTTGTAGGTTGACTTGTTTGATTTTGTAAGATGAAATGCTAAAAAAGAAAGAAACTATAGAAAAAGAACTATTAGCTGAAGTGTTTCTTGCAATTGAACTGAGTAACGAACAACAGATACGAGGCCATCGTTGATGAATTCTCAAAAAGAAAAAGGGAAGTTCAACAAAGAAGCATTTGCATGCAATCTAAGGGACCAATGAACATTGAGAATGTGGAAGAGGAGTTTGTTAAATTATAATGACAAAGGAAATCAGCAAAGAAAAACGATCCCACAGATTGGTGAATGCTAAAAACATGGCAGCAGACCAATTCAATACTAAATGAAGAAACGAAAAAATGACTAAGAATTTCCTTTAAATAATTGCACAATACATAATTGATTAATCAGCATTTGAAATCTGCCATTCGATAATTTCATTTGTCATATATGGCAATTTAGATTGTTCTTCCATATTTGTTGTTAGCATCTTTGGGTAAATCTGAAGACAAAAGGTTCAGTCAGGTCAAATCTATGCATTGTCGTGACCCATCCTTGGATTGCCTTTGGCCAAGATTCGTTTTGGATCGACATAGCTCTTATTCAGCTATGCAACACATGACATGTGCAGATGCTCTCCACCTTTCAAATATAGCCTTTGATACTCTTTTTGGTTTATCCAAATTAGTGAAATTAACCTCATTCATGCATTGGAACATGCCACTGCAAAGTTTTGCCTCCACAGGTTTGGAGGTTATGTTGTCATTTACTACAACTTAAACTGGTTCGATGTATCCAGTGATACCTTTTTTTTAATTTAAACCATTAGATATATTGAGTGATTCTTTTTTTCTTTTCTTGAGTGTCTACATGTTTTCGATATCTTTCCATTATTTAGTTCTATTCTTCCTCTCTTAACACATCTCAATCATCTTTGTTTAAAGCTTCCAGTATAAGCTTATGATTTGATAATTAATACAAATTAACAACTGAAGCAACAGTAGGTGATTTGCATGGGAATGTTCATGTGCTTTGTACCACCCTTAGAACAACTTAGGCCCAAACACTACACTTTCATCTGTGTTCATTGCATATGTGGATTGTGATAATTTCTGGATGTATATATATATATATATATATATATATATATATATATATATATATATATATATGTATATCATTTGTGTTTCTTTAGGCTATCATCCAACCTTTTTACAATTGGCAAGTTCAATTCTTTATCAAGGTACCACTTTTATCTAGTTAATCTAGCTGGTTTCATCGCAGCTTGTGTATCTTTATGAGTTCAATTTGTTATCATTTTCATACAGAGTGATTAATCAATCACATAGCAAATTCATGACGCTGTTCTTATTGTGTGGATGTAATAGGTATTCATTTCCACCAATCTAAGCACTACAGTTTATGCAACTTGAGCCTGAATAATTGCTCTGTGGGTTTCCTCATTGATACAAGCTCATAAACATACATATAGTATATGTCTTTTCTATAACAAACATGAAATAGAAAAATGATATATAAGGTTTTGTGATTGTCAGTAAGTACCTGTCTTTCATTTCTTAATCTAGAACTAAATACTTGGTGTTTGTTCTCAAAGCGTGTACGCTTAAGAAAATACTAATGAATTTACAAACAAAAAAACGCCGATGCTAATGATTGGCTTCTTCCTAAAAGCCTGACAGGCCAGATGAGCTCATAAGAGTGGAAGAATCTTTTATTGGGTATGTTGTGTCTTAGTAGGTGTATTATCCACTTGTAGGTCCTTTGGTAATATTCATACTTAAATTGATGTGAATGGTGATTCCTGCAGCTCTCTATCACAAAAAAAAGAACATATCAGCCGTGAAGAACACCACGCTATGATGTGAGTTGACAAAGTTAGGCCATTCTCCGGGATATGCATTGAACTCTGCAACCGCTGACGACGTCAAATGTGGATAGGATGTCCACCCCCGAGTCTTTCTTCTAGATTCGAATAGCAGATGCACATGATGAGGGTGGTTGCTTTGATCCAACCAATCAAATGCCTTTTGTCGAGTTACTTGGAAATTCCAGTGTCGGAGGTAACACAACAGAACAAGTAGGAAGTTTCCTTAATAATATTGTTCATCGATATCTACGTTTTCCACCACCAACAACAGCAACCCGAGCAACAAGATTTCCAAAGTTATCTGCTCTACATGGATCAGGAAAGCAGCATCTCTCCGTGGTAGCTTCCCTGATTTGTTTTTCTTCTCAGCTCAACAAAAAGGTAATTTTGTACACAAATCAACAGAGATGATTGGTAAAGAACGAGTGACTCCTCATAAGTGTCATCACATTTCTGCCAGAAAAGCTCCAAATTTTTTCTCGTAGATTCCATTAATAAGCTGTTGCTGGTGGCTCTGAAACAGAAGGTTCACGAAGATTCAGCAACATCTCTCTCTTCCAGTCAAGGGGGGATGCTGAGAAACTAGCTTCCATTCTCCACAACAAAAGCAAACATTGAACGATTATATAATTTCCACAAAAAGTCCCCATTGAGCTTTACTTTCTTTTTTTGCAAATAAACAAAAAAAAAGGCAAACTTGATTTATTGTTTTTTTTTTTTTTTAATGAGCAAAAGTTTTGTGGACGCAACAAAAGAGAAGCACTCAAAAGTGGGAATTTAAATGACTGCATGTTTAGACCGCCATGCGCACTTCCTTTGCGCTTTCTGTAATCTTAGCTTAGCAGCTTTTATTAGGAACTTGTACTAAATCAGACAACTCTTTTCTTTGTTTTTCTTGATATACATAAGAGAAAGACTCATTTTTTTTCATATGATTTGATTCATATATTATTATAAGAGCCCATCTTCTAGGTTTTTCTTGATATAAATACAATAAATATTTTAGGTGGTATCATCGGGAGCCAATCTTCATGTATGATGATGTTGACTCGGATCCACTCTGCGTTGACCTTGCGAGAAAAAGATAAAGGAGGTCTGTTCTACTGTCACCCCGTGAAGCGTACATCGTGTCGTTACGTTCTTTATATTATCTCTCGAGAAGAACGTATCGTGAAGCCAACATACAATATAAAGATCGTAACGACACCGTGTACGCTTCACGGCGTCCGTGAACAAACATCCTTCGTCTCTCTTGCTCGCTAGGAGAAGAGAGGGGCGGTGTGCATTCCCGACCCGTTTCAGTAACCATCGTGAGCCCTCCCAATCATCCGTCGTCCAATCCCCTAGAGCGCTAATCTCCACGCTCTTCCTCGCTCCTCCCGAAGCTAATTCGGTACTTGCAAAAAACAAGCGCTTCTCATTGGCAATATACAGGTTCGCTACTTTCATTATTTATCATACTCACGATTGTGAATACATTTTTTTTATCTGTGTTCCAAATCAGAGATATTTGCTTTATATACTTCATGTAACATATATAAGTGGCCTTTAACAAATATGAGTGTCCATCTTTAATTGTGCAATGCATTCACCAATCTTTCACATGAATCTCTTTGAAACTGCTGCCTCTTTGTCCACACTTGATGTAGCTTCGTGAAATGACTTTATATGGCAAATCCTCTTTATTCCTTATGCTTTCTTCTTGTTTTACAATGTTAAGATATTAGTATTGATACGGAAAATCATGATGCTGTAAACTCAATCTTCCAAAAATAAAAATTTGTCACCTAGGCAATGGCGGAGGAGCCCATACTTTCCTAACGTCACCCAGTGAGAGATATACTCACTAACCAGCCTTCGACGATGTAAGGGGTATCCTAACCTATTGTTAGTTTTCACGCTATCGATCACTCAAGTATAAAAGTCTACTGAACTCTTTCCTTACTTTCATATTAACTTAGGTATCGAAGGGATCATATTAGGTTGGGAACATCCTCCCGATACCGATCACTTATGTAGGGACCTTGATGATGCTAAAGCACATATTGGACAACACTAAATCCGTCTCAATGAATAAGCAATATCTCAGGACAACACTAAGTCCGTCTCGACGAATAAGCAACACCTCAGGTTTGCTTTCCACTCAAATCATCCTCACGTGATCCTCATGGATCCCTTGGATGAACTTATGCCTTGGAGATGGAGCTGGACCATGTTGACTCCATCTTTAATGACATCAAAACAACAAGAAGTATCAAACAGTGTATCCTTTGATTCACCGAGTTAATACAAACTTTTTTTCACTTATCAAAGATATACAAGTTGGTAAACTTTTTTTTTTTTTGCTATTCCAGACATAACTATAATCAACTACTGTCAAAATAGAAGAAATGACTACTGTCAGAATAAAAGAAATGAGACTAAAAAGGAGCAATAGATGTCTCACCGATCCCTTCATAAGAGCCTAAGAGAGAGAATACACCGTTAGGAACAGTATAGGTGACAAAAACAAGAGCATATTCTTCATAACCTTTCTAAACTTATCAAGTGGATAGGAATTTTTATGTTAAAATTTTCATATATCTTATTTCTCTAATTGCATTTTTTTTATTTTGTTCCATAATTTTATGGTGAGAATCTTCGGTAACAAAATTGAGTCAACATTTTGCAGCTCACTGTAAAAGATGATTTTGAATCGCTCATTGAAAATACTGTAAAATTCAAAAGTTTAACTTTTTCTTATCATTAATTTGATACGAAGATAAAACATGTTACTAGATGAAATAATTAATGAATGTTAGATCGATGGCTAATTATGGAACATGACAACGTGTTGATATATAAGAGGGATATTGTTATCTGTCAAAGTGCTTTTACTCATGGTTAAAATGATAGAATATTAAAAGAAAATTTTTAGAAACTTATAATAACAGGCGAGCGTAAGTTTCAACTAGTTTTTAATCAAATAATTCAAATGGAATATATTATTGTCTGGTTTTCACTTCTGATCTATTGAAACTTTAAGTTTCTGATAGGTTGAGGTTAGAATTAGATTCATCTTGGGAGAGTAAGGATGGTGAGTGATGAGGATAGTAATTATGATAAGACTCGGTCGACGTCAAATGACGCCTTATGCAACAGCACCTGGTCAATGCAAACCGGAATGCCGACCGAGACGTATTAACATCCTACTAAAGCTCAATTCTTCACGCCACGCCAACACAAAGTCAGACGCTACCAGCCTGCCCCCTGCAAGCGGGCAGCTCAGGAAGCAGTATGCTTCCCTATAAATACCCTCTCGTTCATTAGAAAGAGGCGGGACGGACACACAAAAACCCTTTTTCATTTGAAACTCCCTCCACATCAGCTAACTTGATCGTCGGAGGGGTCGGGCCGAGAGCCTCGGCTCGACCTTTGTGTAGGTGCGAAGCCGAAGGTCCTCTCTGGGCGCGTAGGCGAGGAGTTCATGCCCGGAGGAGACGGCTACACCGTCCCGATCGGACACTGCACCCGACCGCCTCAGCGGGTTCGAGGAGCGCCCCAGGGAGATCCCCGTCGTCCGGATCCGAACCGAGCCGTGTCGGCCCCGAGGTCACGGCTCAAAGTTGTTTCCCACAACAGTGAGATTTGAAGAAACCATATGGGTTAGGGTTATATGAATTAACTATGGGTATAGATAGGCTAGCTTCTGAGATTAGTTTCGAGAGACACAGATGCTTTTATCTTTCGAGGACATTGTCTTCAGAAAGAAGAATCGTGAATAGGGGATAGGAATGATTCAAAAGAAGCACAATAGAAAATGGTGTCTTCCCTGCATGGGAGGTAAAGCCCCCAGTCATCTTTCATTTTTCACAACACTAAAAGTACTTGCTCTGGTTGTTCAGAGTCATCACATTTGCCTTGTTTGAAGGAGCTCACCACTAATATTTTGGTTTACAAACATGGAGTAATGTTTGATATTCTTCGTTGCACTTCCAATCGAATCATACTTACGATACGATTTAGTCAAAACATTCTTTGGTCTCTCTGTCACCACTATTCCATCTTCTCTTTCATTCTACGAATGGGACTTAATTTGCTTGCTCTCTTTTCTTCTCAGAGATTATTATTATTCAGTCTTCTTTTTCTTGTAGCACACAATTTTTGTCTATTGGATATAATAGTATTTATACCAAATGAAACGCCACTCGTAATCCATCATTTAAGATATAGAGAATAATTAGAGAAAATGAAATCCAACAGAAATGAATCTAATTTCGAAAAAGGAAAAGGAATCACTCACCCCAACCGTTGAAGACTTCGATCCACACTCGGTTTCCTTTTCCGAAGACGATTTGTGCTTCCTCAGACAATGCAAAGCGGAGTCCGAGTAGAAATCAACCTCGGCTTCGGATTCTCATGCGTCTCTTCTATCCCTATATAAACACACACGTACAGTGATGGTGTCCATCCATCGCTGCCTTCTTCTCCACTCTCTATCTTCCCTCCTTTGCTTCAAGAAAGGTAGAAGCTGAAGGTATCCATCCATGGGAGCCGTCACGTCCGAGTCCAACAGCGAGGCCACAGAGGGGCCAGAGGAGCCCCTGCCGCCGCCGCCGCCTAATCCCCCCGCGTCGCCCGGCGAGGGCACGTCGAAGAAGCGCAAGAAGGCCGGCAGAGACATGTACCGCCTGCGTGTCGTGCCCAAGTGGGTGACCGAATTGGTGACGGCGGAGGGCGGCACCGACATCCACTTCATTGCCGAGAAGACCATCGAGAAGTCCGACCTGGTCCGGCAACAGAACCGCTTCTACCTCCCCAAGGACTTCGTCAAGGCCAACCTCGTCCCCATGCTCTCGGAGTTGGAAAGGGAATCCGCCAGCCTCGTCGGCGACGACAGAAAGAGGAGCAGGGTGACCGAGGGAGTCAAGGCAGAGAAACGGAAGGCGATGGTGTCGGGAAGGGAGCACGGCGGGCTGCCCGTGGTGGTGTTCACCAGGTGCAGGTTCCGGTGCTACCTGAAGCTAACCTGCTGGGACGGCAGCGCGGGCACCGTCATCAAGGGCGACGAGCTGAAGTACTTCGCGCTATGGAGCTTCCTAAAAGCGGGCAACGAGGTAGAGATGTGGGCCTTCCGTCGAGGAGGCGACCTTTGCTTCGCCATTGGGAAGCCGACCGCGTCGTCCTCCAGCAGCGGATCACGTCATGTGGAGAGAACTTCATGCGCACTTCCTTTGCGCTTTCTGTAATCTTAGCTTAGCAGCTTTTATTAGGAACTTGCAGTACATAAGACAACTCTTTTCTTTGTTTTTCTTGATATAAATAAAAGAAAGACTCAATTTTTTTCATAGGATTTTGTATCATCGGGAGCCAATCTTCATGTATGATGATGTTGACTCGGATCCACTCAGTGTTGACCTCGCGAGAAAGAGACATAGGCGGTCTGTTTTTTCTGTCATTTACGTACCCCGTGAAGCGTACACCGTGTCGTTACGTTCTTTATATTGTCTCTCGAGTATACTATCGTTACCGTGAAGCCTACACTATAAAGATCGTAACGGCACCGTGTACGCTTCACGGCGTCCGCGAACAAACCTCCTTCGTCTCTCTCGCTCGCTAGGCGAAGAGAGGGGGCGGCGTGCTTTCCCGGCCCGTTTCAGTGACCGTCGCGAGCCCTACGCACGCCGACCGACACCCCATCATCCGCCGTCCAATCCCCTAGAGCGCTAATGTCCACGCTCTTCCTCGCTCCTCCCTGAGGCGACTCGGTAGAAGTCCGAATCGCCAAGGACCGACGTTCCTCCGTCGTCCGCGTCCCCCCGCCCGCGGATCCACGTCGCGGGGCTTGGACCCTTGACGGGCCCCATACACGCGGGCGGGATCGTGTGGATCGCATGGCAATCCGACGGTCGGTGGTTGCGGCCTTCTGGTGTTGTATCATGGAATAGAGGGGTCAAGCCGCGTGCGCTCGGCACATGAAACCCCCAAGCGTAACGGCCGGCAGCCCCGACAGCCACTATAGGATGGCGGCGCAATCGCAATCACACTCGGAGTCGGAGGGGCCTCCTCGCTTAGGTTTCCTCATGGGTAGTTCGCGGTGTACGATGGGCATGGGGGAAGGATGGTGGCGCGGGCGTGCCGGGACAGGCTGCAGGTGGCTGTGACGGAGGGCCGCCCGGGTGGGTGAGGGGGCGGAGACGTGGAGGTGGGCGTGAAGGTGGACGCCGAGGCGATGTTGGAGGCCACGGAGCTGTAGCAGGGGTTGGTGGTGGGAGACAAGTGGATCATGGTGGCCACATGCGGCGACTCCCGGACGGTGCTCTCACGCGGCGGGGTGGCCGTGCCCCCTTTCTATCCATCAAGGTCTGTTTCTTCCTTCCCTTTTTATCTCACAAGAAAGAGCTCTCATCTTTAATGCTTCCATATTACTTTATCCTCAGCATTTAAGTATCATTTTATCCTCATCTTCATCTTTATTGTGGTGCATTCTTACTCATTTATTGCAGAATTGGAGCACTTACGGTACAATGTTCCTGTATTCCTTTAGGGAGGTAGACACTGCATCTGGATTAGATGCAATATCATGCATAGATGATAGCAGAGATAACGGAGGATGGGGTTGGGAATCTCCTTTAGAGTTAAGAAAGCTCACACTATATAGCAAAAAACATTAGCATATTTCGAAGTGCGGGTTCTTATATGTTGTTAGTTAGTAGTCTGCATCTTGGCTTTCAGGGCTTACCGGTTAACCAGTCAATTACATTCTCCATATGTGTGGATTAACTTGATTTGTACAATTGAAAAAAAATTAAAAAAGAGAGAGAAATTGATGCTAAAGCTGTTACAAGTCTTCAACACCCTCTGTTCCATTATGTGAGCCAGGACTTGTATGTTGACTTGTTTGATTTTGTAAGATGAAATGCTAAAAAAGAAAGAAACTATAGAAAAAGAACTATTAGCTGAAGTGTTTCTTGCAATTGAATTGAGTAACGAACAACAAATACGAGGCCATCGTTGATGAATTCTCAAAAAGAAAAAGGGAAGTTCAACAAAGAAGCATTTGCATGCAATCTAAGGGATCAATGAACATTGAGAATGTGGAAGAGGAGTTTGTTAAATTATAATGACAAAGGAAATCAGCAAAGAAAAACGATCCCACAGATTGGTGAATGCTAAAAACATGGCAGCAGACCAATTCAATACTAAATGAAGAAACGAAAGCTTGACAAATAATTTCCTTTAAATAATTGCACAATACATAATTGATTAATCAGCATTTGAAATCTGCCATTCGATAATTTCATTTGTCATATACGTCAATTGAGATTGTTCTTCCATATTTGTTGTTAGCATCATTGGGTAAATCTGAAGACAAAAAAGTTCAGTCAGGGCAAAGCTATGCATTGTCGTGACCCATCCTTGGATTGCCTTTGGCCAAGATTCGGTTTGGATCGACATAGCTCTTATTCAGCTATGCAACACACGACATGTGCAGATGCTCTCCGTCTTTCAAATATAGCCTTTGATACTTTTTTTGATTTATCCAAATTAGTGAAATTAACCTCATTCATGCATTGGAACATGCCACTGCAAAGTTTTGCCTCCACAAGTTTGGAGGTTATGTTGTCATTTACTACAACTTAAACTGGTTAGATGTATCCAGTGATACCTTTTTTTAATTTAAACCATTAGATATATTCAGTGATTCTTTTTTTTCTTTTCTTGAGTGTCTACATGTTTTTGATATCTTTCCATTATTTAGTTCTATTCTTGCTCTCTTAACACATCTCAATCAGCTTTGTTTAAAGCTTCCAGTATAAGCTTATGATTTGATAATGAATACAAATTAACAACTGAAGCAACAGTAGGTGATTTGCATGGGAATGTTCATGTGCTTTGTACCACCCTTGGAACTACTTAGGCCCAAACACTACACTTTCATCTGTGTTCATTGCATATGTGGATTGCAATAATTTCTGGATGTATATATATATATATATATATATATATATATATATATATATATATATATATATATATATATCCAACATGATCATGAGAATTTCTTCTGCCTCTGTCCTGCAAGGAGTTTGAAATTTTTTTATGATCACGTTGGCATTAATTCAACCAATCATTTGTGTTTCTTTAGGCTATCATGCAACCTTTTTACAATTGGCAAGCTCAATTCTTTATCAAGGTACCACGCTTATCTAGTTAGTCTTTCTGGTTTCATTGCAGCTTGTGTATCTTTAGGAATTCAATTTGTTCTCATTTTCATACAGAGTGATTAATCACATAGCAAATTCATGACCCTGCTGTTATTGTGTGGATGTAATAGGTATCCATTTCCACCATTCTAAGCACTACAGTTTATGCAACTTAAGCCTGAATAATTGCTCTGTGGGTTTCGTCATTGATACAAGCTCATAAAAATTCACATGGTATGTCTTTTTTCTATAACAAACATGAAATAGCAAAATGATATATGAGGTTTTGTGATTGTCAGTAAGTACCTGTCTTTCATTTCTTAATCTAGAACTAAATACTTGGTGTTTGTTCTCAAAGTGTGTACACTTAAGAAAATACTAATGAATTTACAAACAAAAAACATCGATACTAATGATTGGCTTCTTCCTAAAAGCCTGACAGGCCAGATGAGCTCATAAGAGTGGAAGAATCTTTTATTGGGACTGTTGTGTCTTAGTAGGTGTATTATCCACTTCTAGGTCCTTTGGTAACATTCATACTTAATTGACGACATCGATAAATACATTCGTTCAATTAGTTATTTTGGAATACCAAATCTTATGTTCAACCAGGATAAAATTTGACAGATTGGTTTCTGTCGATAAAGATCATTACTTCACAAAGGGAAGAGAGGGAAAAGCTCATCCTCTTTTAATCATCTGACTGATGGGAATCGACAAATCAAAACCAGTAACCAAAGAGTTTCGATCCCAGAACTGCATGAGAAGGCTAGTTGAGATCGCTTTGGATATCTTTGTATCCATCATCCTATAAAACTATCTACATTTATTATCTTTATATCCATTCCATTGATTAGTCTGCCTCAACTATCTTAAAGACTTTGTAATTTCTCTTCATATTCTTTGTTTCTTCGACGCTGAACTTGTGCAGGAGACTACCTTCTCAAGCAGTTTTGACAATGTTAGCGTGGTGGTGATGGGGCTGAAGACTCACAAGGTGGTTGTCTCCTCCCAATAATTTTTGCTTATTGACATTGATAGATGGATTGCAAGGTGTGCTTGATACTACACTTTGTTTCAGCTTACTCATGATGCTGTCTAGCGCACAAGCAATAGTTTCTCAAATCCAGTTTGTGTTGGCGGGGAACTGTGCATCGCTTTAAGTGTAGAGAAACAGTTTAAGCATACTATATAGATAGATTTGGAGAGTTCAATGCTATATGCACTGCTAGAGTTCCAGTGTTCTAACACCTCTAGTTCTATGCTTGTGCCTGAGTGGCGTTGCATGACAGGCCCCATGAAGAGAGCTTTACAGCGGGCGAGGGGTTGGTGGGAGGTGGCTTTGTGCGCGCAAGGTGCTCGACCCGAGTTCCGTGACTGCGACGGCTTGATGTGGCACCTTTTGCTTGGAGGAGAAGTAATCGTCAAGCAACCAATGGCTTTACGTGTTGCTTAGAGGAGAAGTAATCATTAAGCAACCGTGGCCTATAGAACAGGCGAGATTACTATGTCTAACTAGTGATGGTATCTGTGTCATTTATCAATAACGTTCCAATATAACGGTTCAAATAATCGTTACGAGATGATTCGTTTGGTTGTTATAAATTCTGGGAACAGCTTGCCGCGAAGCGGGCCCCACGAGATGGCCAATTCTAATTACTCCTGTCCGTCTCCATCTTGTCTCTCTCTCTCTCCCTTCTCCTCTCCCGTTTCTTCTCTAGCTCCGAGGCGAAGTGGCGAAAAGGCGAGGAGAAGGACGATGGACGGCGACCCGGAACTCGTGGGGGGATTGGTGGGAAGATGCATCGATGCGGCGACCGCAAGCGCGGAGAGCGTCGAGAGGTGGCGGAGGCAGCGGCGAACCCTGGATCTCCTCCCCTCCTACCTCGCTGACGCCCTCCTCCGACGCATTATCCAACGCCGCATCCTCCTCTACCCCTCCTGGCTCGAGTATGTCCTCTCTTAATCCTTCTTCGTGAAATTTGTTGTTCTTTTGTCTCAATAATCGGGTTTATTTTGTCAATTTCTTGCCAAGGATTTAATCTTTGAAAGTTGGGGGTCAGGGTTATGGCCTTGGAAGTGGGCGACCGACTCTAACTGCATTATATGGATTAAGATGGCGTGTTGAGCTTACTTGGTGTAGATTTATAGATGAAGGCTAAGTAGGCTAAGATTAAGATAAGCTTACAAGGGGCATATTCTATCAGATCAGGTCATGTCTGTCCATCGGTATGTAAGATGCCCTAGTAGGAAAGGCCCCTCTGGATGGGTTCAGAGTATACCTCAATTGACGAGGACATCAATTCCATAAGTGGGAGAGTTTGTAATGCCCCGATTAGTCTGATTAGTCTCATATCGGAAGCCAGTTAAAACTAAGATAAGCTTATAAGGGTTTAATGGGTATATTTTTGTTAACTTAAGCCTTAGTATTTTGATTGATCAGTGGTTTGGTTTGGGCTCAACGAAGTTAACAGGCCAATTATCCAATCTGCTGCTTCTTGTGACATTTGTGGTCAATCAAGCATCTAGATCAGGATAAAAACATAATTTTCAACTCTTTTATAAACACTCATTGCTGTTGCATTTATTAGGGAGGGATCATTTATGAGTAGTAATAAGTTATTGCAGACAGTTTTGTTGTAGATATAAATAGCTGAAAAGGTTCGGCTTTCTTCTGCTTAGAAACTGTAGAAAGTCCTCGTGCTATGTTCTTGTTATTGGACATGATCTACCGGATTGACTTAATCATCCTCTTCAATTATGTATTGGTGCATATCTACATTGCATACCACTGGAACTCTCTGGGCCTGATAATGCTATAGCCCATTTCTTCACTTTTTTCTCTAAAATTATTGAGAGTAAATTTCCTTTCTTGTGCAGAATTTTTCAGAATTCTGCAGAGGAGATTGACTTGAAAGGTGAGAGCTCGGTTGATGTGGAGTGGTTGGCATATTTGGGTGCATTTCGTCATTTACGTCGTTTGAATCTTGCCAACTGCAGGGCAGTCAACAATTCTGCAATATGGTATCTTTCAGGTACAATCTTTGGAGGATACACCACATTTTATGATAGTGCAATGTACAATATTAACATCTTTGTTTTCTACAAGTATTATGGTCATGCAGAATGTTGAGCGGTATATTTGATGTATCCTACTATGTTCCAAAACCAGATCATAAGACTCTTCATTTCTCTAAGGGATAACAACTTGGTGCATTTTATTGTAACCAAATCTTAGCTCACACTGGAACAAATGGAAGAATAGTTAATTTTTTTACTTTTATATGTCATTACCTAAGTCAGAATAGCAGATGTTCATTTGTTGATGGTCCTATTAATAGCTCTGGATCCGTTTGAATGCATTGCTTATATTGTTTTCCAACTAGTATTCTCAAGGCAGCACTTAGTTATACCTTATGCAGTGAATATCTCTATAAGGAGTAAGTGAAGCAATTCATCTTTGTCAAACTATATGAAAAATTTTGAACTTTAGATGCTTGGCTGCTTATGGCATGGTATAGTCTGTTCATCTCCCAATTATTTCTTATTTTAGTTGGCTTCATTAGGAGCTGGGTGAGTGGATAACCTGTTACGGAAAAACCAAAAGAGAAAACTTGTTTGGTTTGCTAATTCGGACAACTGAGAATTGCTAGACAAGAACCTTCATATAAGTCCCTATGATCTATTTGCAAAATTTGTCCAATCTTAGTCTGCAGAAGATTTTATGAATGTAAAGCCAACATGTTTGGCATATTCTGAGATGCCATGAATTCGAGGTACATATGCCCTCTCATAGTCAACATGGTTTTAGTGCATGCAATTGAATTGAATTTTGACTTTCTTAAGCACATTGGATCCTCCCACTCTTAAATGTCACACACTTTCAGCTCTTTTATATAGCACCTACAAATTGCAGGTTAACACATCCTCCTATTACTCAACGGTGCATTTATACCTTCAGCTCTCCCATTCGAAATTGTTGACACCATCTCCCGTGGCCCCTGTGACATCTCTTCCATGTGTACTGCCGTTCAAGTTTGACGTGGATCACAAAACAGGAAGTTAACTATTTCCTCAGCTTCCTAGCTTCCTAAGCCTATACTGAGCTTTCCAATTAAGAAGAATATTCACAGTTGTGGGCTGTCCAGATGTATGGAGACCTTCAAAGATGTGAACAGGGTTATCTTTGCTTTAATAATGTGTAATTTAGGACATCTATTTATTCTTTCATCTTTTTTTATTCAGCAAAATCGGTATCATTATCTATTCCTGGGAAGTTAATATTATCAAAACTAACAGCACTGATTAAACATGTTTGTTCGGTTTGGACATTTTCTTTTGGTCTTATCAGTAAGGGCATGACATTTTTTTTTTTAAACTATTTCTATTAGGAATGAATAATTTAAAAGAGTTGGACTTGTCAAGGTGCTCTAAGATTACTGATGCTGGCATTAAGCATGTTTTGGCCATTCAAAATTTGGAGAAACTACATGTGTCGGAGACTGGATTAACTTCTAATGGAGTTGTTCTCCTTTCTTCACTTCAAAATCTGAATCTACTGGATTTAGGAGGAATTTCCATTACTGATGAGGCACTTTGTTCATTACAGGTAAATATGTTTAACCTGCCATTTATTATGTTGAAGATATTTACTCTCAGAATGATGAAATTTACATGCATGTCGTGCTAGTATGTATGCTATGTTGCAGCATTCTTCTTAATTTTTCAGTTATATTATTTGGTATGTTAGCTTTGCTTTTCTCTGTCTAGATATATTTGGTCACAGGTGATTTGGTGCAGTGAGAATGTTTGAAACCATTGAGTGCTAAGTTCCTGTTAAATGGTGTAGATCCATGTAACAGCTGATAACATTTCTAGGAAGAGAACATGTTAAGGCAGGTACTTCTTTCCCTTTCTGCTACCGTGATCCTGTTCTCAACAGAGGAAGCACCTTGTCAGAGATGTGAATGGCCTTAAGGATAGGGTTTTCATGGAGAAGGGAGGATAAGGAAAGAGGAGATACTGCAAAAAGCCACCAGAGAAGAGATTAGAAAAATCCCTAAATTCAAGAGAGAGAGAGAGAGAGAGAGAGGATGTGTCACCACTAAACCAATAAAAATGTTTTACATATCTTAATGAATGATTTAAATTAGCTTATATTAAGGTTTTAAATATTGGTAAGATATCGATTTTGACAATCAGTTATACCAATATGGTACCAATTTATTGATCAGCAGACATACCTGTAAAGTCCAATGTCATTGAAGAAACAATAAGAATTTAATATTGATCATCATCAACTTATATGGTATTGTACTGATCTAGTGCTTAGTTCATTCTATCGGTGTTTAAAACCTCAAGTATATGTGGTAACTTATATTGGTTCTTTGAATGGAACACAAAATGCTTTTGCACATCATCCTTTTGATTATTAACTACAGCAAGCATGCAATATGTTATGTAGGTTTTGACAAATCTTGAGTATCTGGATCTATGGGGTAGTAAAATTTCGAACAGAGGAGTTCCTGTCCTTGAAATGTTTCCCAAGTTGAGCTTCTTAAATATAGCATGGACAGAGGTCACCGAGTTGCCATATCTTCCTTCTATAACATGTTTGAATATGAGTAATTGCACCATTTGCTCTATATTTTATGGAAAAGGCAGCACAAGTGCCCCTTTACTGAAGCTTTTTGGTCTTGGAGCCACTTTTGTTGATGCTGACAAAGTATTTTCCATCATAGATACTAGCCATGTAACGTACTTGGATGTTTCTAGCTCTTCTATTTGCAATTTGCATTTTTTGGTCAAAATGGACATGATTGAGCACTTGGATGTTAGCTTCTGTGGAATAACTGATGATTCAGTTGAATACATTGCAAAAGCTGGGAAAGGTTTGAAATTCTTGAATGCCAGCAATAGCAAGCTCACATCCCAGGGAATATGTGTTTTGGCTGGAAATGTCATCAACTTGGAAACCCTGTATCTGTCAAATACATCAGTTGATGATGTTGCACTTTCCTATATCGCATTGATGCCTTCTTTGAGGATTGTTGATTTAAGCCGAACAAAAATAAAAGGTATGATAACTGGGGTTTCTTTTTAGCATTTCATAACTTAGAATTTTTTATTGGTACATGCACTTGTATACCATCTTTTCAAATATCAGGTTTCGCTTATGAAAAAAGTCAAGACAATCTAGAGAAGACATTCCCATTAAGCTTGCTTCAGAATCTCAGTCACCTGGAAAGTTTAAATTTGGAAGATACATTAGTAGAAGATGAAGCATTACTTCCCTTGGTTTTCTTGAAACAATTGAGATGCCTATATCTGAAGAGTGATTTACTCTCTGATGTCTCCTTGCATATTTTGTCATCATTCTCTAGCTTGGAGTATCTTGGATTTCGCAATGCTGTACTCAGCAATTCTGGGCTTCTTCTTTTTGTGCCTCCAAAGGCACTTCATACATTAGATTTGAGGGGGTGTTGGCTTTTGATGGAGGATGTGTTTTCATCATTCTGTAAACTACACCCTCAGATTGAGCTAAGACATGAACTTGTTGGAACGGTTCCAATTGATGAAAATGTTTCTGCTGGTTCAACGTACCTAACATCAGAAGTGAGATCTGAAGGGTATGATGGGTGCTTTGTAGGTAAAATCAACAACTTTCTCTAAAGATTTGTTTACTTGTACTCTTGCTTTCTTGTATTTTAGCTGTGCTTATAAATGTTTTACATCTTATGATATTAAAATTTCTGGATAGATGAAAGAATCAAGTACAGCATGGAGGACTTGTTGGGGTTGCAGCTCTCATCTTTATCAACTCCAGCTTTGCATGGTCTAAATATGCTACCAAAGGAACTGAAGAGAAGTAAGATGAGCAATCATATTTCCTTCCTGTAAGTTTGTAATGAAAGCAAATTTGTGAAGTGTAAAATTATTTAGTAATTTGCTCCTTTAACAGCTTCTCTATATGTATGTGGTAACAATCTAAGGTTATTGTTATGCATACAAAGTAACTAACCATACAAGGATATGTTACGGTCTAAATTTAAAACATCCACAATATATTTAAAAAATATATTGAAGCATAAATAACAAGTAGTTGTTGGAACGCGGCATACTACTAAATGGAGTGGTGTCGACTTCTCACGGATAATGTTCTTTACCCCGTGGATTGAGCTAAGACATGGATTTGTTGGAACTGTTCTAATTTGATGTAAATGTTTGTGTTGTTTTAACTTCATCATACGAGACATCCCTAACATCAGAAGTGTGATCTGAAGGGGTAAGCTCATTACAGTCTGATAGGTGCTTTGTCTGTGACACCGATAAATTTCTATAAAGATCTGCTTACTAATACTGGCTTGTTGATGATAGATAGAATCAAATACACACGGAGGAATTATTGGAGGTGCATCTCTTACCTGGATAACTCTACAGACTGCATGATCTAAATAAGCTGCCAAAGGAGCTCGAAGAGGAAGTAAGATTAACAATCATGTTTCATGCGTAATAGTTTGTGGTGTCAATTATGTCTAGGTTAGGGTTAGGTTTGGGTCCAACAGAATTGAGAATAGAATAATTCGAAACAAAAACATCCGCAAAATATACAAATATTGAAGTATAAATTATAATGATGTACTAAAGTATTTTGTTTTGTTCATGAACGCGTCCCACTCTTCTCTCTATTCTTGGATCTGACAGCAGAGGCACTTGCTGGATTTGGCACAAAGTTAGCAGGACCTGAGGTACGCCCTCTTTTCTCGTTTGGTGAACGGAGTTGGCTTACCACGTTTCTTCTGTTTTCATGGACGGTGCAGATCTGGCGGCAGCTCTTCCCATTCGTCTTCCCTACAGACCTCAAGCTCAGGTTAAAATTCACCATCATTGATCAATCCCACATTTGCTCATCTTTATTAGAGATTAAAAAAAATTAAGCTGGCACTTTATTAATAAAATAATTACATAAATCACTCCAGTACAAAAAATTTATACACGGAGACAACATATCAACCAAAGAACCGCATGATCTCACCAGTAGTCACCACAGGAACATTCCCCGTTACAAATATGATGGAACCGGTTAGAATCCCTCAAAATAACTTCTCTGCCAGTAGCTTTTGAGATATATTTGATTGCGTCGTGACAATCTCCACAGACGCGAAGATTCTTAAATACCCGAATAGGCTTTGGAGCTGAAGTGTTGATGAGGCCGAAGGCAACTGCAATCTTCTCGCTGTGCTGAAGCAGGTACTGTTCTTTCATCTCTTCCTCTACGTCGTGCAGAACGAAGTTGGTGTTCGGCACATAACCCATTTCCTTTATCTCAGCAAACAGTTCATCCAACTTGGCGTAGATCTCCCAAGCCTGTGGGTGACTGGTATCCCCTACATGAAACTTGTGGATGCTGTTCTCCATCTCCACCCAGCTCAATCCAGCTTCTTTGCTCAGCCTCCTCTCCTTCATGCCACGCCTTATCATGGCCACATCCTCCCATCTGCCTGCCTCCGCATACAAGTTCGAGAGCAAGACATAGGCTGCTGGATCCTCCGGAGCCAACTCCAAGATGTTCTTGGCAACGATTTCTCCCAGTCCGATGTCTCCATGAACTCTGCAAGCACCCAACAACGTCTTCCAGACCAAGGCATCAGCTTCGGCCGGCAATGACTTCACGAAGCCGAAAGCTTCTTCCACTCGGCCCGATCGCCCCAGCAGGTCTACCATGCAGGCATAGTGTTCCATCGTCGGAGCCACGCCGTGGTCCCTTTGCATGGCGCGGAAGTGCTCCCACCCTTCTTCGATCAGACCTGCATGACTACAAGCAGACAGAATAGCGACGTAGGTCACCGCGTTCGGCTTCGCCCCCGTGGCCACCATGTCGTGGAACAATCCCAGGGCTCGAGCTGCATCCCCGTGTTTGGCGAAACCGGTGATCATGGCGGTCCACGAGATCACGTTGCGGTCATCCATCTCGCCGAAAGCTCGGCAGGCGTCGTCGATGCTGCCGCACCTCGAGTACATGGATACCAGCGAGTTACCCACGCCCACATCTGACCCGAATCCTGCCTTCAGCATCTGGGCGTGCAATTGCTGGCCTTTGCTCATCATCCCAACGCTCGCCGCCGCGCTCAGGAGACTCGCGAACGTGAAGGCACTCGCTCCCACATCCATGCTCTCTATCTGATAGAGTAGCTCCAGGGCTTCTTCAGAGTCTGAGTTCTTGGCATATCCATCGACGATTGCGTTGTAGGAGACCACATTCTTCTCGTACAGTAAGCTGAAAGCTCTCCGGGCTTCTTCCATCCTACCGGCACGGGCGTACATGCTGACCAAAGAGTTCCCTACAAAGTTGACATACGCCAGGCTTGATTTGGTGACCTGCGCATGTATCTGCTTCCCCAGCTGCAGGTAAGAGAGGTTTGCACAGGCCTTGAGGATGCTGGAATAGGTGAAATGATTCGGCCGAACCCTTCCCTCCATCATCTTGCAGAAGAGCTCGATCGCTGCCTCGTCGTGCCCGCCGCTCTGCACGTAGCCTGAGATGACAGCCGTCCACGACATGACATTGTGCTCGGACATCCGGTCGAAGACCTTCCTCGAATCCTCCATTGATCTCCCGGACGTGCATTTCGCGTACATGTCGATGAGGCTGCAGCCAACACATGCGTCGGAAGCCAGTCCGTACCTGAAGGCCAGAGAATGCATCTGCCGCCCGAATTCAAGCGACTCCGAGTCGCTGCAAGCGGAGATGACGCTGCTTATGGTAAATCGATCTGGTTCGAAGCCATCGTGAAGCATATCCGGGAACAGACCGATCGCATCCCTTCCGCGCCCGTGTTGCCCGTACCTCGTTATCAAGAGAGTCCACACAACAGTATTCCTCTCGCGCATTCCATCGAAAACCTTGCGGGCGGACGACAGGTCCTGCCTCCTCGCGAACATATCTATCAAAGCGCATCCAACCGACGCATCCCACCGGAAAAATCCCATCTTTATCACGAACCCAAGAACCACTCTTCCAACCCAATCATGCTCTGACTTCGAGCAGGCCTGAATCACGCCGCAGAAGCTGTACTCGTTCGGGATGATTCCCGTATGGAGCATTTCGCAGAACAGCAGAATCGCTTTCTCTTCCATCCCATTCCGCGCCGCGCATGAGATCAGCGCGGTCCAAGACACGACGTCTCTTCTGCTCCCCATTTCTTCGAAGAAGGAACAGGCGACCTCCCATTCACCGCATTTGGAGTAGAGAGCGATGAGGGAATTAGTGACAAGAGAGTCGAGCCGGAGGCCCGAATCCAGGAGACGGCGGTGGACGATGCGGCCGCGGACGAGATCCCGGGAGCGGATGCAGGACCTGAGGAGGATGGAGTAGGAGACGAGGTCGGCGGGGACGCCGCGATCGGACATGAGGTCGAGGGCGGAGAGGGCATCGTCGAAGCGGCCGGCATCGGCGAGGCGGATGAGGCGGTGCTTGAGGGGCTCGAGGGAGGGATGTTTGGTGGGAATTCGGGGCGGGGGGGAGGTGACGGAGGCGGCGACGGTGGGATTTCTCTGGCAGGAAGGGTGGGAATGGTTTTGAGGATAGAGTTTGGCGGGAAGGGGAAGAGCGCAACGCATGGCGGAGTCGAGCTTCGGAAGCCGTGAAGGGTTCTTCCGCGCCGCTTTATCGATCCGTCCCGACCTGGATAGCCACGTGGAAGATGGTAAGTGATCCTTAACTCTGCCTCAGAGACGATTACATGGAGTCGTTCTAGGGTAATAAAAGAACTGAAATCTTACCGTTTTCTCTTTTCATCGTACGGCTGTAGTTAATGCCGTCTTTGTGGAGCCCAATCAGAATCCAAGTGAAGCAAATCGACCATCCAACCTGAAAAAATTACTCTAAAGGGATCCCAATTTTTATTTAAAAAAGATATTTATTATTAAATTAAACCGCTCGACCACGTAACAGAACGTTGATGAAGAACTCATAAGAAACGAATAAAGAAGACTCGAACCTAATAATTTGATACAAGTTAGACAAAATAATTAAGCACAAGAAAAATGGCTTCGAATTAAACGTGCAAAAGAAAGAAAGCAATACATCTGGTGATCTCATAGAGAATTAATTCCAAATAATCGGACATGACACTTCACCAATAGTTTTTCACCAAGAAAAATTGCTTTGAATTAAATGTAAAGAATGGTCTTAAATAACGGACAAGTCTATCTGATACTGTATCATCAAACACTTGATAATATACGATAAGTGTACAACGCGATACCACAATGCCCGTCTCGGGAAGTGTTCATGCATCATCAGATGTTCACTTGGCGCTCTCATACAGACTGTTTATGACACTCTGGAAAGAAAGGTATGCCAAGCAAGAACTTGGATTAATTAAGTCACAGGTATCAACTACTATTACAATAATAAATCATAAGTTTCAACTACTTGAGATCACCAATCACAGGTATTAACTCGAAAAAAGATAATTATGTAGTTATACAAAGAGAGTGTTGGGTAGATAAAAAACAATATATACAAAATTTTGTGTTGCTAAAATGAAAATATTAATATGAATATGTGAAATTATTAGGAAAGATAAAAAATATATATTTTTATTTATGAACAACTACGTATCGCTTTGACAAGGGATAAAATAAGAAAGAATCATTTACGATAATACTAACATGCCTATGAATGTAACATTCAAAAGAAACAAAATTATTAATGTTAGTAATAAGAAGAGAGAAAAGACTTAAAAAGACCCTAACAGAAATAGTAATATGTAAATATAATTTTTTACTGATCTCAATTATAACAAAATATCCATGTAATCGATCCTAAATAATTGAGACTTATAATTTTATTATTGTTGTTATTATAGAAATAGTAATATGTTATTTCTTCACTTGTTTCTAGGAAAACATGTAATCCTCTAGATTTGAAGAAACAAATGATAAGGAAGTCAATCAGAAACAGGGACGTAACTATCTCCTTTATACCACATAAATATAGACAAGTGGAACAAGATGTCACAGCTAACCTGGTAGTACTTGAGCATTTGTGGCCGCTTCTTTTTATATGTTGGAGTTAGGAGACCTCGATCCATGTCAAATGGTATGGGTTCAAGATGAAGAGCTCTAATGATCTCAAAGCCTTTCAGCTGGCAATCAAAAAAGCAAAGCTTCGTCAGCATAAAATTGCAAGGAAATAAAAATCCACTTAGCCAGCAAATTAGCAAATAAAAAAATCCTTGGGAAAAGAACAACCAAGCAGAATTTAGGTGCAATAAAAAGAAGTTCAACCTTCTTTGATTTGGCAACTTTAGTTATCTCCTCAAGTATATATTCTTTGGCTTTTGAATTCTCACATAAAGCAGCAAAATCTCCGGTTACCCCTTTCTCTTCAGCCCATCGCTCAAGAGCTTGCTGATTGGGATTCACCACAGCGACAAGGAAAGACTCAAAGCTATTCCCATAAATCCATATCTGCAACAAGATGATTATTACTCGTGGCAAGACAATGAATCCAAAGAACAAATAATGAAGAGGGTAAAAGAAGAAAAACTGAGATTTTTGGGGCTAAATATTTTTTCTTTGAACAAAATTATGCAATGATGATTTATTATTGCTAAGAGCATGAAGAAAATGAAACCAGTGTCAAGCGCAACATTCATCTATTAAGTACCACCAATAGCTTGAGAAACAAGAAGAGCAGATTGTGATTAAACTATGATACTCCTAAAAGGGAGGGTTGTCATTGTTTCTTTTATCAAGCATAGGTAAATTGGTTGCTACACTCTCATCCAGTGATGATCCTATTAAGATCTGTCAGTCACAAAGAAAAGCATGATGAGTAATAAGGATTTACTTGCATGCACAAAATTCTCTATTCTAACCAAAGGAGCAACTCATCCAAGTCTTAGATTTGCTAGTGTAAACCAGTCATCCAATTAGGATCTTATGGCTTTATTTTAGTTTTCTTATATAGCATGTGTTCAGATAGCAACATTTATGGAAGGTCCATTTCACTTGACAAAATGTTTTAAATGCATCTTCAATAGTACATGCCTGAAATGGGGTTTCTTGCATGTCTATAAATCTGAAAGCCTTCTATTTGCAAAATAAGAACCAAGGCTTCTGATATTCTACAATGGCAGAAAATGCGACAAAGTAGTATGTTCCATCTGCTTTCTTAATAAGAACTGAGTTAAAAAGTTCACAATGTCTAAGATATAAAAGAAAATGAAATGGAAGCAAAATTGTTGTGATGAGAAAGATGTGTGGTGCTTTTTTGTTTCGAGAAGGCATACAAGAAACTATTTGTATGTGTCCTGAAAGAGTTCAAGATACCACTGCTAATCTGGAAATTCTTTAATGGAACATCTAAATCATTCTTCAAGATATTATTCAAGAGACTTACTGAGTCAATTGTTGGAACAAGACCATAAATGCTCTCAAGATTCTCTACTGCAACATACTCTCCTTGTGATAGCTTAAAAATGTTTTTCTTCCTATCAATAATTTTTAAGCTTCCATCTGGTTGCCATTCACCAATATCTCCTGCATATAATCAAAATAAGATTCAGAATGGGGAATGCGACAACAGAAGCCAATAGGTAGATGTATATAACAGGAGTTGTGTATGATACATGAAAAAAATACAAAGATGGAACTAAATGGTGGTTAAAGCATAAGGATCCTAAAATGAGTTTTATAATGATCCAAAAGAGAATTGCAAATTCAATATTACACATTAAGTCCTAAATTGATAATTCATATATCTGAAAATGGAGAAGGAAGATTTGATGACCAAATAGGTTGAATGGTGACTTATCAATGTGATCATCATATTCAACCAAAATAATTTAGAAAAAAAAAAACAATCTTCTATATGCTTCATTGTACCCAAAACTAGATTGCAGTATGAAAAGAACCTGTGTGAAACCACCCGTCAATCATAACTTCTTTCGTTAGGTCTTCTCTCTTGTAGTAACCGGAGAACAAAGTACTTCCCCTGATGCAGACTTCTCCACGAGGTGTGGTTGAAAGTGCATCATAACCCATCTCAGGAACAGACTCAAGGCGCACATCCACATTAGGTACAGGAGGGCCCACCGTTCCAAGCATTGAGAACTCATTTGGTACTGACACAAATGTGCCAGCACAAGTTTCAGTCAGACCTGAGACAAAAAAAATTAGCTATTTTAGCACCCCCAAGAAAATCGAAAATCATTTCGTGTGCCTGCCAAGCATTGTGTGTACACAAAAATATACATAAAATTTGCTTAAATAATTCAAATTACACTGACACGGCATAAGAATACATACAACCATATCATGATGTTGATACTCCAACTAATCTCATTAAAAGAAATGCAGGGTACAAGTTCAATACCCAAATATAAGCCTTGATGGCATACTAGATCACTTGGATGTTTCAATCTTAGATGTATTAAATAAAACAATAAAATCCTTATTGTCACTTTACACTAATTAAGGTTTGGAAAGCATGGTAATCACACAGTTGAAAACATTCCTCAGTCGCTCAGTTAAGATTGCTGAAATGCTGATTCCAAGCTTCAAATGATACGTGAGAAAGAGGTGAGTCCAAATAAGTTTGGTTATGAATTGGGAAAAAGGAAATAAAAGAGCCTCAAAGAGATAACATGGATCTTTGTTCAACAAAAACAGAAACATTGCTGCTGTTATCTCCGACATAGCACAGTAGTGGTTCAAGGTCATATGAAGGTTTAGGTTAATGCAATATTGTTAGAGCGTCACAAGTTCTAAATTCAAGATTGTTTATGCTGCAAATGATTGAGATAAAAAAAACTTATACAAGTGAAGCAGCATAAAAAAAATGCAAAATAGATGCCAAAGAAGCAGATATTAGAGAACAAGGAAATATAAGGAATCCCTTTGAATCAGAAAGTTATCATAGGCTTCAACAATTTAAAGATTTCTTCAGTTTAATATAAGAAAAAAATGATGAAAATTGCCTTTACTTATAGAGTACAACCATAATTTGTAGGAGAAAATGAGCCAATTTAGAGGCTTTAAAAGAGTCCAACATAAGCAACTTCCGTAAGGAGCATGTAACTTTTTGTAACATGGACGGTTTAGTATGTTGTCAGCAAGCATATGACTCCATAAAGTACAGCAGTATAAAATGGCTGTCACCAAGTTGGCAACGGTTGGCATGTAAAAATAGTAATCCCATGCAGCATACTCTTTGCTAAATGGTGATGTTAGCATTTATGAGAATTAATAGACTATGGAAAACTAATTCAACATATACATAACAAAAATATTTCCTAAAGAAACCAGGAAAAGCAAAGATAAATCTTTCTAGCCAGACCAGGAAAAGTAAAGTGGCTAAACAAAGATAGACTGGGGAAATGCCCTTTGTTTTGCCTTTTCAGCCTTATTTTCCTTTTCTTTGTACTAACATCATCCGCTTCTCCTACTTAAAATGTTGCATTAAATTGAGCAAATACACCACTGTAATTACAGAAAGATATAGGACTAGAGAAATAAGCTAAGAAATTTAAATATTAGCATACCATAGCCTTGTATAACATGAGCACAGGAGACCACCCGCAGGAAGGTTTCGACGTGGGTAGCTAGAGGTGCTGCTCCTGATAGAATAATGCGCACATTTCCACCTAATCCTTGCTTGACCTATGGTCATTACAGATCACATATCAACTAATAATCCTGAAGAATCCCTGAACTGAAAAAAGAAGCAAACTTTTACTGGCAATCCACTTCACCTTACTAAAGACTATTTTATCAAATATTGGAGCTGCCTCCTCATGCTTCTGTCCCTTACTCATATTGCTCAGTTTACTGCAAAATTCCAATGTAACATATCAGCTTCAACTGAGCCAGATACACATTAATCAGGACATTTGTCATAATAAAGTAATAAGGTAAAAAAAGACGTGTTTGTAACTGAGAGTACGTTGAATATAATAATTGAAATCATAACTCATAAGTACATTGACCTAAGAACTAAAGATTGTAAATTTGCTATTTTGTATAAACTCACCTTTTGTAGGCAAAATTAAACAAAATTTTCTTTAGGAAACCACCAGAAGATATTTTATTTTGCAAACCTGAAAATAAAAATAAAGTACAAGATGAGTTAGAATACTCTTCTTTGCAACAAAAAAATGTAAGATTCCAACCACTCAAGGTTGGTTGCATGCATCTTCTGCCATTGAACTTTTCTGAAACCCAAATCAGTAGTAAGAGACACTAATTTTTTTTTTTTTGTTTCTAAAAGGCTCCTTTGCAACCTGAGAGATTAAAATTCAAGTCATGGAAAAAGCCTTTGTATATAGAGGTAGACCCCCGAATGGTAGCAACCTTATGCACCGGATATGCCCTTTTCTTTTTCCTCTAGCTGTAAGCTATCAACTTTTTAAGGTTAGTTATATGGATCTTCTTTTGCCATTGAATTCTGTTGAAAGCAAAATCACTAGTCAAATTAAGAGCCATCAAGTTTCTTTTATTGTCTCTAATAAAGTTTCCTCAAGTCATATTCTACCCATTTTCTCACAACACATGCACTTTCCTCGAGTCTCTTTAGAAGACGATAGCTGACTGCATTTCAAGTAATCCTATCTGTTGGACCAAGCTGATCAATAGGAACATTTATGTCTCAATTTGCTTCCCTCAAATTTTTTCTCTAAATGTCACTGAATATATAGACACGGATGAACCTAGATACAAAAAAGAGAAACTACTGTTGAGATCACATTTGGCTGGAGCTTTATGTTTTATCACTAAATACTGGCAGGTAGGTCGAGATCTATTGAGCCTGTGCATGTCTCATACTTTACCATTAAAAGATATTTCATTTAGACCTAGGGGCATTAACACTGCAGTTTAAGAAGACTTCAACAACCTCAGCTGCACAATTATCAGTCCTGCTGAATGGTTATGCATTCAAATATTTAACAAATTTTATGACAAGTCTAAGGAATTCACTTCTTTCAAAAGAATACTGCTGAAAGTATACTAACATAGGCATATTTGATGTGCATGATGTTAAAGTAGATTAATACATAGCTGTGTCGTTCCATTTCTTCGGAGACTACCATGAGAAGATTTGTTTTCTACTGGTCCAATGCCAAAGGTATCATCAAAGAGATGCACAAACTCATACTAATTGAGGGCATCTTTTCATGTGACCTTGGTATCATTTTAATATCAACTTCTGGCCGGGAAGATTGCCCAGATGAAGTGAGGAAAGAAAGTAATTGGAATATGGAACCATTGAAACCATATTCACCACCCTAAAGTATGTCAGTATTCTTAAAATATTAATACAGAAAATGGTGAATTACAAAATGGAAAGTCGGAAACAACATGCAAAGAAAGATATAGGAGGTCAAACAATCAAACAAGTATTAAGAATTTCTTCACACTTTTCAACTTTCGGTTATCTGCCAAAATTCAATATTTCACTTCCGTATATATGATGGTGAATAGGAAAAGTCTATGATACATTTTTTCTTTTACACATTTTACCTGAATATATTCGATCAAGTACACGTGGAACAGCACAGAAGATAGTAGGTTTCAGTGCCCCCAAGTCCTCAACTAACAATTTGATATCCTGAGGATGATAACTTTTATAAATTCATGAAACTTAATCTGCTGTAATATCTTCTACTTAAATAGCTTACCCCACTCCAAAATCCAATTGAAGCCCCATGAAGAATAAAAAGCTCTTCAATCACTCTATCAAACATATGTGCCAAAGGGAGATATGAAAGGTAAACGTCATTGTCATGTAACTGTAAGAACAAAAATATGAACAAGAATCGCAAAGTCAAATCAGCAGAAAGAATTAATTTAATTGTTCCTCAAGGGTTGAAAGTGAGCATGAAATTTGGCTAAAAGGTTAGACTTTTGAGATTTATTTCAGGAATTACCTCTGCCTTTGCATTGCCAAGCAAACAATTTGCGCCAGCAATAAATGTGACGATGCTGTCATTAGATACCATTACACCCTTAGGATCGCCAGTTGTTCCACTAGTGTACATTATAGTACAAATATCACTTTTCTTGTTTACTGGGAGATCAAATTGTTCATTATTGCCCTGTAGATAATCACAGAAGAGATATTTAAGACAACAACTCAATCTTTGAAAACAATTTTGCAACAATAATGAAAGCAGCAGATGGGCGTTTGATTTCCCAGTTCGGTTGCAACAAAGAACAGCAATGAATGAAATGAGATTGCAACAGAATGAGCAATCTTCAGAAACTAAATGAGAAAGTTGTAACAATTAGTGATCTGATAACAACATTGAGATGGATGACAAAGCAGAAGCCACACAGTTTGTGGAAAAGCCTGAAAATTTTGACTTTGTTCCAACATGTAAATACATGAAACCACTATTTGTAAGATTTTCCACATGGGTCATACAAATATTGATGATGCTTAACTTATGTAGAGCAATTACTTCGACTCAAGCGTTGGAATACCAATCATGTCACCGATGACAAGTTTCTTAATTAAATTATTTGGTACTGCAAAAACAAGAAGAAAAATAGTGCCACAAAAATAACTAGTATTGGTAGTTAATTCTCACAATGCACTCAAAAGCCACAACAATAACCAACTCGACTCTAAGCATCATGATTTGGCCTAACTGCATCAGGAACGAAAACAGAGACATACCAAGAGTAAAAAGTCATTCCAAGAATATATGGTCAAACCAAACTTTTCAACTTCTTCTTTTTGTTCTGTGGTGACTTTCCCAAAACTTACAAGTGCTGCAGACATAATAAAGTCATCAATATGACAGATTTACTTGGGAGTAGACATAAAACTGTAAGTAACTTACTTCTCAGGTACTTGACCGTATTAGGAAAGGTCTTCAACACCTGCAAAGTTATAGATGAAACATTTTAATACTTAATGAATATGATTTAACTGAATAAGGAAAAGTGTCCACACCATTCTTTTATGCCACACAATAAGGCATGAGGCATTGGCCAATTAATAATTTGATTATTCAAAACAAAAGGAAATCAAATACAAACTAGCCACCTTTCTCAGCAGTATTGTGCTGGGAAATACAAACTTTGGGCTAAGATCTGTACAAGAAACTAATCAGCCCCAACCTCCTTCAACAGTTACTTAGATAATAACTATGAAAGTGAACTTACAAATTTCAATTAAACTCAAATTTAGCATGGGGGATCTCATATTGTCTCATGTGTTTCAACCGAGTTTCCAGATTTTATGGAACTTAGGAAAAAATCTTAGATGGCCTCAACAGGGCAGTCAGGTAAAATGAGAGATCATATAAGTAGTTAAATGATTAAAATGATTCAATCTGTTGACATGATTGAAGCATGTACAAACCTTTTTATGATGTTTTGATGGAATAGGTTAATTTAAATCATAGAGAAAATTTGGTTAATTTTCTTCAGGAGTAACAAACTCTAATGAATTTACACAAAATCCATGTAAAATTCTTCAGGAGGTATGTGAAAAAATGAGTACCTCCATGATTTTCTTTTCTTCCACAAAAACAATTTCAATCTCTGCATGGCATATAATAAATTCTATTGCTCCAGCACCTACATCATGACAGGAAAAGGAATGACCAATTGCAATATAATAGACACAGAAGAAGAGAAAAAACACAGAAATTACAAGAGCACAACCTCCCAGGGAAAATTGCTATGGTATAAAACTTCAAACCTCCTTAAGCTGGTTGATTAATTAAACTTTCCATTTTCCTTAATTTTAAAAGCAATATTTTGCAAGTGTCATTATAACTAATGCATTAGCTCATCGTTCAACATGCTTATAATATCCAACAAGAGCATTATGGCCGCTTACCAAGAGTATCATACAAGGGAACACAGTAAATCCCATGGGCATTGCAAGCCTGCAGCACTCACAGACATTAGTGAGGTTAAGGGCAACACATAACATAAATATGGATTACTCTTAAAAAAATAATGGAATATAACATTACTGAGAAAAAAAGGAAAGGAATGATAATCTGCTAATTGATAATGAAGGATAAGATATTCACAATGAAACTTGAGATGATGAGATTGTTTGTGTATGATGATTTATCGTTGCAAATGCTCTACACAATTATAATTGGCAGTCTTCTTGCTTACTATGTGAATCCTATACAGTATACATGTACACATAACGTGCATCATTCAAACACAAAGTTGTACTAAATCTAACATGCAACAATGAGAAAAAAACCCGAAAAGGTCAATGTAATTTCTATAATGCAGCATTTCAAAATGGCAACTAAAAAGCCGATTCCATTGCCACAAATATAACTTGAACATTTTTGCACATACCTCCATAGTCATGATCCATTCAGGACAGTTCACACCATAAATGCCGCATCTACCACCCTGAAGCAAGTGCAAAAGAGAAAGTTATTACTTCTAGAAGATCTAAAATCAGAATATACCTTATTGTTGCAGTTATGAAGGCTGCAAGATATTCTGATTTCATTCAAGGGGCTTCTATAGTATAAAATCTGATAAAGTGATAATTGTACACTCTCAATATGGCAATTGCAAGTTAAAGAAATTATCAGCATCAGCAAATATAGAAGCATGTTACTCATTAAAATTGATAAATAATCTATGCTTTAACATGATCACCAAACAGTGAAATGTTTCAGAATAAAATTTGTTCATCATTAGTTCTGTTTATTTTTTCTTGTTCTCAATATTCTAGATGAATTGATTCCACAAATGATATAATATTATTGACACTATGAGGCAAAGGCACTTCAGGGACAGCTTTTGCTTACTTCTCACATGCAAGCCATCAATTTAGTTCATCAATTTACTTCTTCACTAGCTTTATAACACATACAGTATTGTTTCCACAAGATGTGGCTTACAAAGTTTGAAGAATGGTCATATAAGCGATAGTTGTCAAGACAAGTAAAACTTCATACGATGGACCATCATCCCCTGTTTTGGATAGTAGAGCATTTCTCTTTCTTTATGGGAGGTAGGGTCCAAATCATCTACAAATTGTGCATTTTCGCCACTATTATGGCAAATGGCCTCAGTGGATGATCTCATACCCTACTTATGACCTCAGTAATGGTGTCCCCTTGTCAAAAAAGAGAAAAACATAGAATTATTTATAAGACAACAGTTTTATTCACTTTATTCTATGTATACAAACCATATTTGTGATGCACAGGAAAGTAATCTGAAAAATAGAACGTCAAATAAAATTACCTGTCCAACTCCACGACTACGGATGGATGCACCTAATTCTATTACTATGTCATATGCTTCTTTGTAAGTCAACCAAACATATTCACCAGCCTGCAGCACGGTGACACTCATTTCACAATCAATCCACGAAAACAGATTTTACCGGTGCAATGGAAGACTAACCTTCCCATCTACAATTTCACGGCGGCCCAGCATTCGGTTGTCGGGGTTTCGCTCCACAGACATCCTACAAACACGATCAGATCAGCTAATCGTCAGTAGACTGACCGCCAGTGTCATCATAAACTTAATTACAATAAAAAAATCAATAAATCAAACATCAGATCCTCCTTTCTTCTTCAACTGTCACCAATTCAAGAAGGGGAGAAAGAAGAGAAGAATCAGAAAGAACAAGGATCTTACCGGAAGACATCCCAACAGGTCTCCAAGCCCGGGGCCGGCGACGGGAAGCCGTCCTTGGCCAAGACGTTACGGTAGGCAGGGCCGACGGAGGGCCCAGCACCATCGCCTTCTCTCCCTTTCTCAACCTCCACCAAGTATTTCATCGCACACCGCCGATCCGAACTCCCAAAGATCCAAACCCAACCGTCGCAAGTCCGACAAGAAACCTCCTCTTCTCCCTCTCACTCTCGTCGCGGCGTTCTTCTCCTCTCGTTCGGTGGTATTGTTTGGCTTGCGATCCACTCCGTTGCTAGTCTGTCTTCTTACCTGTTTCAGATCTTTTGCTTGCTCCGGATGGCCAAGAATAGTCCAAACTCCAAGCCCGAATGGGCTAGGATTGACGACCATTTAGTGGTTTCTGACTTCTGACAGACTATTTACTAGTCCAAGCTTCTGACTCTATTTTATATATGACCTTGAGGATTTGTTCCGTGTTGGCAACGTTCTTACGCGGATGGTTTTGGTGGACTTCAACTCAGAATTTAAACGGTTTATTAGTGGTCGAACCCGTTATGCTACCTCATTGTGATTAGGGAGAGCACGGGGCCCACATTGATCTCCAGGTAGCTGCCTCCATCTACTTGGCCGGTAGATCTTCATGGCGACGAATCACAATTCTTTGCGTTCTTTATAGAAATATTTTTCGGACTCATTGGATCTACCGCTCGGCTACCCTGCTTATGAATGGAGCCACGTTGCAAAGCTCTCTCCAATAGTAAGGGAGTCCGGTGGGTCGGGTGTGAGAGGAGCGGGTACGAAACGTAATTATCCTGCCACGTAGCACCAGCTTCCTTACAATTCATTTGTATAGATTATGATCCATGAGATGCGTGCGGCACCAAAGTCGTCCAATTAACTATCTATCCAATTTCATTGGTCTAATAATATATCACTATTGACCTCAGCTAATTATATATACATATTATTCCTTCAACAATGGACAACTCATTTGTACTAAAAAAGACTTGCGAGCCTGTCAAGCATTTCATTAAAGAAAACCTTTGCTAACTGTTCCATTATATTTATATTAGTCAAATCTACTTTCTAGATAATTAATTTCTAGTCCTGGATTGAAAAAAATGACGACAGTTCTCATCAGCGAATAATCCTTTTAATATTCTACGGTAAGAACAGCTGATCGTATCCGAGATCTGTAGACTTTTATGCACAGATACCATAAGATAGTTTGACTTTGTTCCCTGTGATCTTACATCATCCGGTTTTTGCCCCCGTAATATATTGTTACGGATACCCTTTAGATGGTGGAAGCCTGCAACAAGAGAGAAGAAAATGCAGTGTCAACTGTTACCAGAGCAAACGAATTGAGCGATGAGCGACGATGATTTATCACAGATGCGGAAGCAGGGCAGCAGGGAATTATCACAGATCCAAGAGCTTAAAAGTTGGATGCTGATAAGAATAGCCACACTAGGAACCTGGTTATATTGGTGTTTGCTCAGATCAACAAAGAACTGGACAAAATTCAGCATCTACCAATTACATTAATAAAAATATTGAAATTATTCAATGCTGATGGGACATCATTCAGTTTAGTGACTTGTTCTTGCAAAAACTGCTACAAGAGTCTATTTGCCTTTAAACAGGGCTTACACCACCTCAAGACTGGAGTCGTGACATCGCATTTAAGCACGTACCTATTGCTTGTGCTCTGATACGCCACACTAGATGCAGGCAATCTATTTGATGACTCCATGTCTGGCCTCTGGAAAAACACAGAATTGAGAGCAGAAATCAGCAGCAGAAAAAGGCATTGGCAGTTTAAAGAGAATAAGTTTGGACACAAATAAATTGCATCCAGTAAATGCAATTGATGTGAGAATTCTCTCAGGAGGAGCTGGAACTCGATTGAGACTATACCCATGCCATGTCTAATGTTGATTTTTATGTCTCACGGAAATAAAAAGACTAATAATTGAGAGATGACAACTTTGATACGGAAGCTATTCTTGCAAAATATGTTTAGACCTCACGACATCGAATGTTTACCAGAAGACTCTTACCGAGTAGACTCATCTTTGTAAGTATGATTTTACAAGTTGACACCTAGTATTTATACCTCCCAATCTGGTATACCGCATACATCAAATGGTTATACATCTCCTAGTGTTACTGCAAATATTGGCAAGAGAGGGTGAGCATTGGTGTCATGCAAAGGTCACCTCAATTTGATTCATGTTGTGGTCAGATTCATGGAAACAGTCTCTCCATTTCTGAGAATAACACTATATCCAGGTTCTGTATTGTCAGGAGCAAGAGTACCTACAAGACTAGCAAGACTAGCAAAATGGATTTTTAGAAAGACTAGCAAGAGTACCTACAATACCACTCTATGAAAGAGAATTTGATCTTTACAAAGTATTCCGAAGCAGCATATCAAGATCTTTTACAATTTCAAAATATGTCCAAGAAAGTTGCAAGCAGTTTAACAAGGATAAAACAATCATCTCCCAGGCAGAATACGAACGAAATAAGCTCCTAGCAGAATTGGATTTCTAGCCCTCTTTACACAAAATCTACCATTAATACCATCAAGATCTCAGATACCATTTTCTCCTACTTGAAAAGAACAAAATGTAGTATATATATGAGGATCCAACAGAAAAGCATAACAGGATCACAAGATTATAAATTGCAAAACTACTTATTTCGGTTAATAAATTTGATGAATTTGTGGAGTGCTACATCAAGAATTAATAGCCATATAATGCTTTAAAACCCATAAGACAACATATAGAGAGGGTGACCATAGGTGGAAAATAATGGATGAAACATGGCATCCAGAGGAGTTGAAAGGTCTAAACAAAAATCAGGAAATAGAAACAATGGGTAACAAGAAAACTGCAAAAATGTTCCAAAACCTAAGGTAACAGGAAACCAAGGTACATAAATCAGAAACCTCTAACGCAAACCCCAAAGGAGCTGTTGCTAAAATCTTTACTAAAGTGAAAATACAGTGAATGACACATGAGTGAAGCATTCATCAAGATGAACCTAAGGAAAGATTAGCTTTTAAGAGAACTACCATCCGAGAATTTTTTTCTTGCAGGAAAAGAGATGGTCAGTTCTCCCCAACTATTCTGATCCAGTAAAATGGAAATTGATCAGCACTTGATGACAAAATTAAAAATAATTAATCAGGTGTGTGCTACAGTAACTGTGTGTTCATGATATCAATTTACTCACAATGAAAAGCTAAATTCATGTCATGCTGGTTTTCGTAACAGTAGTAATTTTGTCAAAAACATCTCACAGGTACATCGGAAGCATCGATTGTTCTACGTGGGAATTAGGTAAGGAGATGAGCAATGAAGGCATCTAATAGTTGAAGAATTGAACCGCAAATCTATATGTCATCCACAATGTAAAACCAAAAAACCTTACCATAAGAAAAAATAATATGTCTTATTCCTGGTTGTGGAAATAAACACAATTTTATTCCTGAAGCACATATCATTTTCTAATACAACGTTCGCTGATATTTATCAAGTACTCGGTATTTCTAATGCATATACCTTAGAAGGCTTAACATGTAAACAACCAATAGAAGTGATGCATGAACTCTATTGTCATAAAAAGATATTTTGTTATGAGTATATACTCGGTTAGAATGGTCTAAACAAAGTTTTGATGCATTTCAGGTTAAAGGCAAGTATCTCTGACTTAACCCCATCCCTAGCGAAAACTATCCCACCACAGTAAAGTTCAAGAACAATACGCCTGATGCAGCCGAAGTTAGGGTTAACATGTTTTGCAACCCAACTCAACACAAAAATTGCAACCCTAAACCCTAAAACACCTATCCCCAAAGCAATTCGGTCTTTATCATCTATCTTTTTCGCCAAATCTACGTCAAAAGAATCATCTTTAGCGAATCCCACATGATCTTGACATAAATCTAATCATCCTTAATAAAACTAAACCTTATTCAATTTGGACGACTTCCATAAAAATCAAGGTATCAATTACTACAAAATTCGAAACGGAAATCAAAGGGAAAAAGAAATCACCCTTTGATTATTCAAAGTGCCTTGTTGATTCAAGTAACTAAAAGTCTGAGCAGCGGCCTCCGCGCTCCCAATCGCCGTACCGCGTAGGTTCGGGGCCCTTCGGCCCGCCGACCTCGCCGGTGAGCTTGTTCACGTGGACGCCATCGTCCTCTTCGTCCACCGTGGTGCTTTCTTCCCCTTTCGTCGAGGCCGCGTCTTCCTCCTCCACTTCCGGCTTGGACGGGGTAGGAGAGGGAGCGAATCGAGCTGCCTCTTCCGGCGTTGGAACGGAAGACGCAAGGGACCTCGCGCCCGGAAACCTCAACCCTAGCCCTAATCCCGGCTGTGCGATCTCACGCTTCCATGGGATGGTCAACAAGCGGTGGAGTTTGTTCGCCATCGCCGCCGGGCTTCTTCCGGTCGACGGAAGCGAAGCCATGTGGAATTATGTAGGACAGCCGAAGATATTACTACGCCTACTTGTTTGAACGATACGCGATTATATACCTGACCGATGGTGGCAGATTCAAGCGGGGTTGACACGGAAACGAGAACAGAACTTCCAATGACCATTGTGGTAGACGTTTAGGTAAACTTTAAAAGGCGCACTTCGAACGAAGTCTCCACGATCGATTCATGGCGCATCCACACCGCTCATCTGTTACCCGCACGAATCTTGTAGTGACAGTGGCAGATCGACCGTACGCCGCCGTGAAGAAATCATAAACTATGTTTAAGACAATACCACTATAAAAAATATTTTCTTATTTTCATTTCATTTTTATTTGTATTTGTTTTAGATTTTTCATCCATCTCTTAGCGTCCAGATGTGATGATGTATAAATATGAGATTAGATAAAACACATTTCATTAATATATTTATTATGAGTTAGAATTCAATTGGCCAAGATCAAAATTCACATATACCAAAATGCCAATAATTTATCATAAGATCTTGAATTTAAATCTTATTTTTATCACTTATTTTTTTGTTTCAAAATAAAAAAAAAAATTTATTTATAAATATTATTATATTGTCGATGTTTGACAAGTCAAGTCGAGTTTGTGTGTTCATAATTAATCGGCGAGGCCGAATCCAAATCGTCATAAAATACAATAATTTTTTTTTCTTTTTTTCCTTATTGACGAAATGATCAGCTCATGCTCATGTCATCAGGAAGAAAGGATTAGGGGATCAACAGGCTGTTGTCTCGAGAAATTTCCAACAGCCATGAATGCCGAATGGTGGTACTCGTGCAAGCGTGAGGTTGGAAGACGTGAGATGAACAAGGTAAAGTGAGAGCAAGTTTGTTTGCTTCAATGCTACTGGAAGTCTCATGTAATGGAACAGCTTCTTCTTCCCTTCTCGTGCCGTGTCGGCGTTGGATTTGCTTTCTTGCAGCCTGAATGAAGTGTGCTCGTCCGTTTCGTTCTTCTCTCAAAATACAACGTGTCTTTATCCAGTCATCCACCTGAACGAAGCATGCGGCTGCACATTGTAGTCGAGTGTTGCACGAGATAGATGCCTTGTGGAAAAAGGAGACCCATAGCTTAGTAGTTTCTAAGGAGTGGAAGCTAAAAGGTGAAGTGTTGAAGACCAAAGGATCACAGCTAGGTAGAGAAAAAGTCTCTACCGACAGGCTCAAGTGTGTGGTGCTCACCGTACATGTTAGAGGAGGAGCGGCATTGTGGAGAGGCTGGCAGTGCGAGAAGGAGTCGGCCATCGCTTTCTCAAGGTGAAACGGCTACAGATACTTGACCATTTCCCATCATCACTTCAGTGAAGACACAAGAATCCATTGTTAATTGGTGATGGAAGCTTGCTGGTGGACCACCACACCTTCCGCCCACCTCCGACGCCAAGGCATGACGAACTGGCACATTTACTTAAACTCATGAGGCTTCTCTCTGGTTCCTCGTGGTGCTGGGATTTATGGGCAACCGGATGGAGAGATGTGCTCCACGGCAAGTGGAAGAAGACACGGAGAAAGAAAAAGGGGATGGAGGTTGCAAGATCAAGATGTTGCTGACAAGAAAGGAGCTGGCATGGCTGGAGCTTCACCTGAAGGAGAAAGCGGAGCAGAGGCTGGAAGATGTGTTGGTGGAGATGGGTAGAGAGATGCAGAAAGAGAGAGGAAAAGGTAGAGGAGGGTGGAAGCCCACATTGGAGAGCATAGTGGAGATCCCAGAGGTCCAGACTTGTAATAATGTGGCTGTGTGAAGCTGCTTCTTCTCGAGCATGCAGAGAACCTTGTTTTTGGTGTCTGTGGTATGTATGTATCCTGTTGATCTCCAGTTATGTGTAATGTTTAGAGGGCTAATACAAATAGTCAATTTCTTCTCATATCAGAGAACACAATTTGTTCATGCCATGAAATTTCAAGAGAATTCTTATGGTGATCCCAAATCATATGTTGTTTCAGGGTTTAAAAGGATTTAACATTTCTAGCCTGTAGATCTGCAACCTACAGGCATTAAGCAGACGACACAAGTTTTCCATCTACAAAGAAGCAGATATTGTCACTTGGAGATCCTATCAAAGCTATATTAAAGTAAAACAGGCTGCTTCCATCAAAACTTTGGACGGGCACACAACCATTATATCTGAACTTGAAGTAATGCATAACTATACAGACCAAAAGGAAGAAACCTTATATTCTTTAGACACAAAACAGCATCCATTGTTAAGCATGCACCCCATCGCCATTGGAGTATAAGCCATATGCACGTTTGTTGTTGTCCCCGTTTTGGTATGGATTCAGCTTTGGAGCTCCATTGATGGAGAGATCTTTATGAGTTCGCATGTCAGAGTGGCTGAGGCTTTGCAGCAGCCTTCCCAACTGGCCACATGAGGCTGCAACGAGCCCTGTCGACAAATTAACTTGTCAGTCAGGTCATATGAAAATGATTTAGCAATGGCACCAGATATTCGCCCTCTCGGAAGCTGCCATTAGGGAGTTCTGCAGGTACTCAGGTAACTACTTATGAATGAACTTGTTGTAAAAAAACATGTGCTATAGACTTGCAAATGAAGATTAGAACACAAGAATCTCTAGAAGCTAAAACAAAAACATGAAATGGAAATTGTTCTTTCTCAATGATTACTCAGAAAATATACTACAAGATTGCCAAAGATACACAAGAATATTTTTGCTTTTATAATGGTATACAATTTTTATCATTGCGAAATAACAGTATAAATACGAATGAAGAAATTTTCAGTAGAGCTCTGAACTCACAGACAAACAAATGCACTCTAGCCCTAAGACATACAAGATTTCTTTTCACAGGTGAAATATATGCACTATTGTTTTAACAACTACCTTTATATCAGGTTATATTTTGTTGCCATCTCTCTTGTCTGAGCCATCTCAGAAGATTTTCTTATGTTTACTTCAATTTTATATAAAAAAGGATTATCGTGGATCCTTCTCATAAATAAAAATAAATTTCATGCATGAAGCTTCTCTTACTATGGATCTAGAGCAATCTTATCCCAATAAATAGCAAAACTGTTTCTATAACTCGAATCTTTGATTACACAGATTGCAACCAAGAAACCTTGTTGTTCAGAAATATGATGAATCCTTCTCATATTTTTCTTAAAAGAAAAGAAAGAGAGAGAGAGAGAGAGAGAGAGAGAGAGAGAGAGGTGTAGTTTCTCGCATTTATTTTCCATTACATGGGATTCTGTATAGTAGGTTTAAATGATAATCTTTGAGTTACAGGATAATCATCATGGACAGTGGAATACACATTAGTGACCAAAATCCAAATGTCAGTTTGACTAAAAAATCAAGAAAGGCTTTCTTATACATTGCACATAGAGTTGAAAATCAGAGAAAAATCTGTGTACTTAAGGATTAATAGTGTGAAAGGCTCCTGGTGAGTCATTACCTAAAAAGGGAGCAGAAGGTTTTCCTGGTCTTGACTTGTACTCTGGATGAAATTGCACTCCCACAAAATATGGATGAGTAAGCAGCTCAAGAATCTACAGTAAATATGGTGTGACAATGAAGTCCAACAATGCCATCACAGAGATCCAGAATGAATAAGAACTCATAAAACAAACCAATAAGATCGTAATTTCACAATCGTACCTCCATGCGTCTGCCTGTTTCGTCCTTACCAACAAATGTAAGACCAGCATTTTCAAGTTCCAAAATCATGCCAGGATTAACCTTAGATGTGTTGATATTGATTAGTACAAGATATTCAGAATGCTATTCTAATTTTTTTAGTACCAGCTAATGGTGAGGTTTGCTTACTCTTGGAGGATCATGGAAATCAAGAAATGTCATGAATCACTTGATAACAGACTTACCAACTAGTATACATGAAAAAAATCAAGAGACCAACCTCGTATCTGTGTCGATGTCGCTCATCAATGTACCTGACATTACCATACCTATCACAAGGGAGAATGGAGGAGAGAGAAGAGATTTAGTTTCTTTAAATATTCCTTCAATTGCAAAACCATGCATGTCAAAAGACATTTTGTTCATAACGGATATGAACAATACTTACAGCTTTGCAGATTTACAGTCCAGAACATGAAAGAAAGTCCTCCGGGATCCAAGTCGCATTGTCCCACCCATATGAGTTTTTGAACCCTGCAAATATTAAGTATTAGTGCAGCAAGTAAAAGGTCCAATGATGAAATCCAAGTGATTTACCTCTGGCATAAAAATAACACATGGATTTTTTGTGTCTGGATCAAACTCAGTGCTATTTGCATTCTGCAGCTTGAGAATGGAACGTGCATACTCAATAACAGCTATTTGCATGCCCAGGCATATGCCAAGAAATGGTACATTATTTTCTCTAGCATATTTTGCTGCAATAATTTTTCCTTGAACTCCTCTGTCACCAAAACCTCCAGGAACTAGTATGCCATCTGCACCCTGAGTTGGTACATGGCACATTATTTCAATGAGTACAAGAAGAATACATACTGGTGTAGAATGCAAAACTAGCACTATATACAAGACCTTGCTCACCTTTAACATATTCCAGGCCTTTCCATGAAGATTAGGTGCCTACACATAACCGAGTAAGATTTCAAATGACATTAATAATAATAACAATAATGACAACAATAAAGAGATGGAGTGAAGAACAAGAGAACTAAATATTAAATTAAATTCTAAACCTCTATTGCTCTTAATTCTTCAAGGTCGGCAGCCGGAACCCACTCAACTACAAGCTTCCGTTGACAAGCAACAGAGGCATGTAAAAGGGCCTGCAATGAGGGAGTACACATTAATTATTGATAACTACAATTTGAACTTGAATAATCACACAGTAACAAACACATCCATTGAACACATCCTTTCAATAATAATAACATGCAGGAGAATTTGGGCACAACTGTAAATAAAGAGATTCCTTAAGAATCAACTACAATGGGTATTAGTTTGGCATTCAACAAATTTATTTCCAAGACATGATGAACAGAACCAGAGGAATTATTAGCTTATGAAACTACCTACGTGAGAGGATAGGATATAGAAAAGGGCATGAATAGGAAAACGCATTTGAGATTATGCCAAAAATGATTACCTTCAATACAGACAAATAAGAATCGGAAAGACCAGTATACTTTCCAACTATTGCAATTTTGACCTGACAAACGAAAAGGTGAAGTTGTCAATACTCCAGCTAAACAAATCATGAAACCACAATACCTTTAACTCCACTATTTTAAGTTACTGAAACACACGGGATCATGTAATGTGTCACAGAGTTCAGCCCTATCCTTCCATTTTCTTAAGTTTGGCTCTCCAAGACTGCAGTAAAAACAAAATAAAATTATGATGTAGCCAATTATAATCTAGCCTATACACCCAAGAAATCAACAGACTGAAAAACTGCAAAAAGACATAGAATGAAATGCATTTTTTAAGTCTATTGGACAAACCTTAATAGGTCCAGTTTTGTTAGAATAGCTTTATGTGCCTTCTGGTCCTGTAACAAACAAAAAAGAAAATCATATTGGGTTTATATGATTTTCCAGATGCCTGTACATAGGCAGCCGGGCTGTACGCACCCTTAAAAGCAAAGGAACATGCCAAATGTTTGAAACATCATAAAGGGTAAAGATGTTCTCCACCTGCAAGTGAATTTTGACTGAATTAGTTATTAACCAAAATTTCCAATATATCCTTCTAGAGAAACATATATAAAGTTTGATCTACTTACAGGAACATGGCAAAACTGAGACAATTTCCCTTTCACATTCTCATCAAGTGGCTGCCAAGAACAACATCATCTATCAATGTCCAATGGCGTTGCTAAAAGATATACCAAGGAAAAAGGATAGACAAACCTAGGTACCTTTTCACTGCGACAAGCAAGAACATTTGGTGCCAATCCAAGTGCCCTTAATCCCCGAACGCTATGCTGGGTGGGCTTAGTTTTCTGCATTGGCAAGAGAGAAAAAAAGAAAAATCTTATGACTTAGTCCTGAATACTATGTTAAAACTTTATGGCCTTATTATTGTTGTAATAAGCAGCATATCAAAGAAATAAATACAAGAAGTATCTATCTATTTGCAAACTTTGTTAGTACCTGTTCACCAACCACATTTAGAACGGGCACCAAACTGACATGAACAAGACAAAAGTTGCCAGGTCCTGAACAATAGCCATTAGGGCAAATATCTGTGCAGGAACTTCATATATTTTAAGTTCAAACATCCATTTTTCAATTCTTACCTACGCGGCATGAAAATTGACATAGGGCCTCAATAAAAGGCATTGACTCAATATCCCCTGCATCAAAAATTAAATCTTATGTCATAGAAAAATATATATTGATGACAGTATGGCTGAATCACATGGAAAAAATTAAATGATATGGTAACTAATTTCCATACCTATAGTTCCACCTAATTCAATGACACAAACATCCGCTGGTCCTTCTTCGCCATCAACAGGAATCATTGCTGCACGTTCAATCCACTCTTGTATTGCGTCTGTTACATGTGGCACAACCTTTGCAGAATGACAAAACGGACATAGATTGAGTTTATGTTAGATAATTTCCATGATGATCCACTCAACAATAAAAGCAAAGAGCGAATGATGCTGCCACAAGGGTCAAACCTGAACTGTTTTTCCAAGGTAGTCACCTTTTCTCTCTTTATTGATGACAAACTAATGACAACAACAAGAAATTGTTGGAGACCTCAGCACGACATGAAAGGCATGTTAAATTAATGCCCAACTAGAAACTCCAAAATTAAAGAAAGTTAGAAACATGTCTTATAATTAATACTTTTGGTTATACAACTATTTAGAATAATATGCCTAGTCATTACATCTCAGGTTTAAGAAGAAAGGTTGATTCCTCCAGCACCTGGTATATCTTCCCAGTTGTAATGTTGTTGTCACGAGTCAACTTGATATCTAAGAATCTCTCGTAGTTTCCAAGATCCAAGTCCGCCTAATACAGTACCATTTATCAGAAATTAGAATTCCAGAGCATAAGCCAGACTGAAAAGAAGAAGACAACGAAATGTGACGATAAAAGAATGCAAAGTAGATAAAATTTTGAAAGGTGATGGATTCTGAAGGCATAGTCAAGTACAGGGTTTTATTCAAACACAATATTCCCAATTTAAAGAAGAAACAGTTTTTAACTAGTACTTCAAGACATACACTTTTTATCTAGCAGCTCAAATTGAAAAATAGCAACAACAAAAAAAAAGATAAGGTACATCCATGGTATACTGTTGGACAAGAAACAACAAGAAAGAAATGAAAAGCCAAGGCCGTGTTATGATAAAATGCAAGAAATTCAAACTATTGGGACAATCTTGGGAAATTTGTACCTCACCACCATCATCTAAAACAAACACCTCACCATGTTCAAATGGTGACATTGTTCCTGCATCAGTATTCAGATAGGGATCTGCACAAATAAATTAAAATTAACATAATGGTTCTTTTAACTTTCACATGCAAATGTCCAAACCAAAAACTGGCATCAATGCATCATCATGTATTAAGTCTGTGACAAAATCATCCCGTGGAGAAGAGGTCCATGTTTTGAAAAGGCTTAAAAGGACATCGTGAACATAATTGACAGCTATTTATGGTATGCTCGTTCTCTTCTCTTAAATAAAACCAACACGAAAATTCTAGCTTCCCGATCTGATTGTCACTACTATCTACTGTTGAACCAATGAAAGAATCAAACACAAGCAAGGTGACAACCCCCGTCACATGCCTTTCGCATATTCCCCCTTTAATATATTAGGTGAAAAAAAACTGATCAAATCTACAAGGAACCACGATATTATCTGGGAATGCGGATAAAACACTTCAAAACAAACTAGACTCTTTAATAAAGCGATGCAGAAGAATAAGGCGAAGATCGACTCCGTATGTACTATATTTAATGTCCTATCACAAACATCGATTTCCAAAATGGCCGACAAATACTCTGCTGTTATCCTACAAGACAAAACACTCACGTTTCTGTGCAGACCAAACACAACGAAGATTGTTCAAAGTTTCTTCTTTTTAGCTCAAACTATACGGTTAGCCAACCAAAAGGAAAAGAAACAAACATAATTATGATCGAATCTACCAAAAGAATTCAAGGAGGGCAAAGGAATCACCGATCTTGATAGAGGTAACCCTGAGACCGCACGCCTTGAGGACGACACCAATGCTGCTCGCCGTCACCCCCTTCCCTAGCCCACTAACAACACCTCCCGTCACCAAAACGTACTTCATCTCCTTCTCCGCTCCACCGCCACACTGGTAACCACAAATACTTCAAAGGGAGCCTTTTCTTCTCTCTTTCGAAGCAAGGACTGGGACAGAAGGGCAGCGAGATCAAGAGGCAAGATAATGTAGGCCGTAGAACGAAGAGGAGAGAGAGGAAGAGGAGGTGCGAAAAGGTCGTGTTCGAATTGGGTGAAGAAACGGAGGCGACACGGGTTACGATCGAAGGGCACTGGAGATGGCGTGAAGCAGAGGGCGATTAAATACCCGTCCAGTTTTAATTTCACCCCCTTTATCCCATTACTATACGCTTCGATTTAACGGAATGGCGCTCCTCCGTAGGGTTTAGGCTAACTGCCGGTGACTTGCAGTTGGACCCCTTTTTTTTCTGTTATGTTTAAATTAAAATTAATATATATTTCTTTTCAAAACTGAAATATCAAATTTAATATTCCATAAATATCATATAGTATAAACATACCCTTATAAAATTTAAAATATATATTGTATCAAATATTTTCTGTGATCATTAATTTTGTTCTTAATGACAAATTTACCCTTCGTCAGTATAATTTTTAATCATTATTGAATTCTTATCTTAAGGTTTAAGTGTGCACGCATCTCAAAGCGTTAGGGGAAGTATATCACATCTTCAAATGAAAGTATCACACACAGATCTGAACTCATGCATAGGATCAACTGGTTGGATATGAGACCCAGAGAACTATTCTTGGAGTTGACGAACTCATGCAGCGGTCTTCCCTTCAAAACTGCAGTGGTAGATTTCTTCCTCGCCGGACGCCCAGATCCAGAACACGAACACCATGAACCACAGATCTCTCCCGTTCCAAAGAACGAAAGGAAGTGAACGTCCTTGGCCTCAGAATCCTTTGCCCACCTGAGACGTCAAGCTGAGAGAGCTAGATGCCTCCTCTGCTTTCCATCACACCCACCTTCACCTTGCGGTCGGCCGCACGTCGTCCTGCATGCAGTTGACATCACCTGCATGCATGTCGGAGACAAGCTTTTGGATCACCCTACGTGATTCCTCTCCTGAAATAGCAGTGCAACCATTTATCCGGTTCAAGTCGTTACAGACCTCGGGTTGCAGACAACCGAAGCTTCCTGCACACCAAAAGATGGAACATCGGGTGGCCCAGTTGTTCCCTGCGGGGGATGAGTCACTGCGGGAAGCGTCCATTTCCTGCTTGCACTTTTCAGCTGCAGCATCTCAGAGGCGTCTTCCAGCAGCTCCCATGTTGAGGCCACCTGTGGAAGTCCAAGCGAAAGTTAGCGAAGGCATCACATCACTATTGATCCTGGAACTGTGGCATGTCAACAACGTGGCGTGCATGATTGCTACAGCCACGAGCTTGCTGATGGAGACACGCTATCAGCTTTATGTTGTGCAGGCTACACATGCAGTTCCTGATCAGTTTGCCACACCAACCCATGTAGGACCCCATCGGTAGCACACCTTGCTCAGTCCCAAACAGGTGAGACTGGTAACGAGGCTTGAGGGTGACGAGTTTTGAGTGTTTGATGCCAATTAATGGAAGAAACATATGTTTTCAGCAAGTTCTTAATCTTTGTCAATCGTCTGTATATGAGTAGATGATGTGGCTATGGCCTATGGGTTTGAGAAGGCCAGACAACACAAATGGCACACTTGGCTAGAATCTATATGTATGAGGAAAAAGAGAACGGTGTTATCCAAGACAGAAAGCATGTGTGCCCCCTTTCATCACTTCGGATTCAGCATTATCCATGGACTATAAAATGATGCATAATCAGCAATCAAACCCACTTGCCAAACAATGTTAGGAGGGTTATGAATGCATGCGCGACTACCTCTTCTTCGTTCTCCTACAGCTTCAACAAACGAGTGGGAACTTGCCACTAATCTAACCTTTCTTCCTCTTTCGGATCACACTTTGACGACGTCCATGGAGTGCGTGGAGATGACGAGGAAGAGAATACCTAATTACTAGCATTGATGTCGAGATCAAACCACGTCAGTCACACGTGGAAATGCGTGGACGCGACGCCGGCGGAAGCCGAGCATTTATTTGCCACCGGGTAGTTGGTCTGCGTTAGCAATCGACAACAAGCATTCCATCACGCCCAGTGAATTCTATATAAGTTGAGGTGGCAATATTGCATTTTTCGACATATATTATACGTACTTGTGAGATATCTTATGTACATTAGAAGGTTTGCATCGTTTAGTCCTCGTTGGCAGTGTCGCCGGCGTCACCTCCGACAACAGAAGCTGGTAAAGGCAGTCACCCTGTCGACAGGCACTCCTCACATGGAGCATAATATACGTAAATCCAATGTGAATTATCCCTGAAGGATAAGATATAAAACCATGCATAGTGATCATCTACCGAACTAAAAACATCTAGATTAAGGTGCCAAATTCTGACCTGGATTCCATATAATATCAAATCACGCTTGAATATTCTGTTTGACTATGGATGAGTTGTATTTGAGTTGGTCTTCCAATATGACATTGCTGTCTTTGGTGAGTATCTCTGAGGAAAATGTAGCAAAAACTTTTTGACTTCAGGGCATACCTTTTTTCATACTTGATCTCTGAAGACATACACGCTATTTGCAACCATAACATTGCTTCGGCTGCACTCCGAGCACTGTCATCCAAATTCACCTGTCACAAACATGTACATGCTATTGAGATCTCTCAAGACTGGGTTCTTCGCAGCATCAACCTCCAACTGCCACACCTAACCCTTTTAATGGAACTACAGCAGCATACACCATTTGGTTCCCTGTCCAAATCATGCTTTCCTTACAAGCCTTTCTACTCTTCACTGCGACGATGCGTTGGTCCAAGAGAAAGGTCAGTCGAGGCTTATCCTTACACCCCTTAAATGTTCGCTTATCTAGCAGATTGGACAAGATCATCGAGAGACCACAATTCCAAGATCATTGGCGAAAGCTTTATCTTGATTCGGTGGAGCTTGCTCCGTGGTTGCCTGTGATGTCGCGGTCCATGTGGGGCCACGGAGATCATGTGTCAACGACAGCACATGTGGCACTGACTTAGCATGCGGTATATGTTACTGAGGGCAGCATACAGTCGTAGTTGGAAAGCCTCCTTAAGAGTCTATCCATGTATTTTGATGTTTCCATGAGAATCCCGTTCTGCTAATATTTCCATATTGTTTTATTATTTATAATGTTAATTAAGTTAACATAAGGACGGATTTGACCTTATTATCGATCAGAAAATGGTTGCTGACTCATCCGGGTGAAGTTACAAGGTGATGTGGGCCACGGTTCACGGGTGGTTCGATCAGAAAAAGAAATGGAATATGTGGCCCAACAAACAGAGCCTAACAAAGGAAGTCCATTTTCGAGCCCAGTTCGGTTGTGGGTGGTAGTGGGGCCCACCAGCTTCGGCCGAGCGAGGTAGACCTTTGCGGTTGGCGGACGTGGGTAACGGCCAAGGTGGGTACGTTTAACATATGGTAGAAAAGTCGCTTCCGGGACAAGCTTTCGCCGCCTTCTCCTTCGGTAATAATTTCCCCGACCAAGAAACGAAGTCGAGCTAAGAAAAGTAGGAGCGAGAGAAAGAGAGAGAAAGAGGGGCGAATGGCCTCGCCGTCGAGGCCAACACGAGTCTCGTCTCCCCTGCTTCTAGGGTTAGGGTTCCTGATTGCCCTCATCGCCTTCGCGCTTCAGTTCTACATAAGGAAGCATCTCCGACCGGTTCGTTCCTTCAATTCTCTTTCAAGCTTGATCCGCAGGGGGATTCCTTTGTTGCTGATCGAATAACTCCCCGCGCGGTGCTTAATGATCTTGTTTGATTCTTGGACTTGTTTGGCAGAGACTGTGGACCGTGGAGGAGTTGAGCTTGTACAATGGGACTGAGGACGGGCTACCGATACTGCTCGGAATACTAGGGTATTCTAAGATTCTGCTATATGCTCTCACAAGCTATCGTCTCTTGGTGTCTTTGGTTCGTTTGCTATGCGAAAGAATTGACTCTTTTCTTTCTTGCAGATCAGTGTTTGATGTCACAAAAGGAAAAACACATTATGGCCCTGGAGGAGGCTATCATCATTTTTCTGGCAGGTTTGTGCATTTCATGATCCTATCTTATTCTTATGTTAGTTGACTAATTTCACGATTACGTATATAATTTGAAAGCTAAGCTATCTGAGGATGGAATCTTAGGGATATTGGACCTTGTCCTGCTTAATGCTGCTAATCTACACACAGCTAAGATGTTACAGTTATGCCTTAATTTATTCATCTTATGGACTTGGTACCTTTACCAAAGATATCCAATCTTTTAAATAATTATACAAAAATTGGGTACTTCATATATTTGTCTGACATGTATCCGAGAAGTATCCTACAACTACCACATCTGACAGGTATCAAGTTAGAATACAATAATTGAAGTATCCATGTGATATACTCTTTCTTTGAATTTAAGAATCAAGTCATTTGATGTATCCAATTTTATTTCTAGTTTTTATTTATGTTCTAGTTATTTCATGAACTTTCATATTTTCATCTGATGCTAAATTTTGAACTGTTTGGTGGATGTCAGAGATGCGTCACAAGCCTTTGTATCTGGAAACTTTACAGGTAAACATTTATATACATTTATGGCCATGTTAAGTTTACTACAATACTTGAAAGGGGCAATGTACGCTTGCAATGTTCTTGTGCTGATAAACAATGAAAGCAGTCAATCATGGTATTGTAATAGCATGTATGCTTGTTTGTGCAAATTCCATCTTGCCGAAACAACAAAATCTGAGCCCTACACTTTCTGAAATCAGGCTGTGATATTTTGTTGGACCAGTCAGTCTGGCTCAGCATTGTATCAGCCAGTTGGTTGAGTAGAAGTGGAAAGACCTAATTTGCATTTCCTGATGAGACCCCACTTTCAGGTCTGGCTCAGCATCGTATTGGTTAGTTTTGCTGAGTAGAAGTGGAAAGAGACCTATTTTGCATTTCCTGATGAGACCCTCCTTTTAGGTCAAGGAGCAGGAACTGCATGGTTAGTCTCATCTGATATGGGTGATTAAAAAGTTATAACATCGACCTCATTTTTCCCTATTTTGGGAGGGAAATTGAGTATTCTATGATTCCCATTATTGGGATAGGGGTCTTGCTTGTTTAAGCATTATTTGGAAGCTACACCTGTGTATTGTTCCCTTTCCTGAAAAAATTAGATAAGATTGTGTATATGTTGAATTATCAGTATATACAATATATACCAAAAGAATTATCAGCATCTCTATTTTGAGCGGCATTCTTTTGTATTTTTTTGTGATGGTATGTGACCCTCTATCTCAACTGATTGCTGGAAGAATCTGTCAGTTTACGCTATCAAGTTTGTCCTTTGTTTCAATTATTTATGCAAATTGTTGGACCAGTGTCCTGTGGGTACTACTGAAGATTTTGGATCAAGGATGAATTTGCATGAACCATTGATTAAATGAAATGAATTAATTATGGAGCAGTCCATAAAAAAATTAAAAGTTATTAATATTTAAAATTGAAGAATACTGAACAGTTGTAAAACTTCAGGCTATTATTTGTTCACAAATCTTAATCATGAATATCTTGTCCTGCAGGTGATGGATTAACAGACTCATTGCATGGTCTATCCACTATGGAGGTGATGGAATAGTGAAATTTTGATTGTATTATTCTTCCTTTGTTTACGTTTAGAAATGTTTGAGAGATGAACTATAAGAGATCTATAATTGGCTTGTCACAGGTAGTTTTTCTTTGTAAAAAAATATTGTGATACTGTACAGCTTTTGTGCCTTTCTTTAGAACAATTGGCAACAAATGCATATGCAATGGTGATCAGGTTTTCATATAAAGCACTATCAATTATATTAAGATTAAAAGCAAGGAACATCAATTTGCAAGCATGTTGGAAACAATGATTCACATTTATATACATCGTCTATGGAACCAATGACAACTAATTGCTGTTCTGCTCCATCTTCTTCTAATCTCTATTGCTACAGAAAGTTAAGGTTTCTCATGCTCTGACTGCCTGTTTTCTGATGGAAGATCCCATTTGCATTACAATTATGTTGACAAAAATTGCATTGTAAATTTTGTTACTTGCTTTAACCATATTAAATGAGCACTCTTGCCATGGTATATGAACATTTTCCCATTCTATGCCTGCCTGCCAGGGGTGATTTTATTAGGATGAAAAAACAGAGTGTAGTATACCTTTTTTTCCTTCAGATTCTTGGTGGTGTGCTTCTAAGTTGTCATAAAATCATTGATGCTAATTGTTATAATATTGAATATTTGCAAGACATAATATTTTCTCTAATTTTCTTGTTATAGGTAAAGAGTGTTGTTGACTGGAGAAAATTTTACATGGAAAGATATATGTAAGCATACTTTTGTCTATGCTATATATTTTGTCCCCTATATCTGATATGTTTTAGTCTTTAATCCTTGAGATGCTATACTTTATTGTAAAGGCTATTTTGATCAACACTTTTTAATTAGGAAAAATTGATAAAGAAAACAAATCATTTTTTTTTAACATTGGGACTAAGAAGAAATGTAAACTATAGATTTACAAGGACTGCACAGCATGATTTGTAAAAATAAATTACAATAGATGGTTGACATGGCACCATACCATCATGCCTTATAATTAAATTAATATTTTAAAAGTATTAAAGACATCAATACCATTGTCGCATGAGGTTTAGCCTTGCCACCATGGAAAGGTTTGTTACTGTAACCTTAGCGTCAATAGTTATCGTCAGAGATAACCTTTCTGCTTATGTGATAAGATGGTGTGTACTGGCAGGAGCCTTACTGAAGAATATGTGTGTTTTATATTTTTGTGGTACAAATCCCAAGGGGTTTGTGTGATTAACCATGCAAATGACACTTTCTAATCACAATCCTCCACGAGTCTAATCCCAAGTGAAAAGCTAGCTGAAGTTATTGCACTAAGATTCTGTTGTCAACTAGTATAGCAAATGACTGGCTTGCGAACTTTGGGAGCAATATGAATTTTGATTTTACATGGGTTGGGTCTTATTTTGATTTTTGTGTGCCTATTTTAGACTAAATTTTCACTAGGTATTGGTTGACCACTTCAAAGTTGTCAAATGATATGAAGTTGTTTTTATTTTTTGTAAAGAATTTCATTTATACCAGCTTAGGATTAATAGTCCTTCTGCAACTGTCACTTAAAAGTTGTCAAATGATATGAAGTTTGTAACGAAGATATGGAGAAACAAATATAACTTATTGTTTGCTGGCTTGTAGATGTCATGGTCATGGAGATACAAAGACTTCTACTATTTTTGTTATGTGATCAATTTAACAGCATGTAAATAACCATTCAGTCCCTATCTGGAGAAGCCTGATAATTTGATTAAAAAATATATATGCACCCCTCCATATGCTTCTAGCAAAGAAACAGGAATTATTTATGATCTTACATTAAGGTTTGGCATCAAATCTAATCCCTTTCAGTTGCTGGTCAGTAATTCTAATATGGATTTTAGGCTATAGTTTGGAAGCATTTGTGAAGTCCACCTCTGTGCACTTGCATATAAATTTTCTGGTTTTTACTCTACTGTTGGTTGCAACTGAGAAATTCTGGACTGAAGCAAGGTAAAAACATTCTCAGACTTACTACCTTACAATATGCTGCTGGGAAACACATTTGATAATAACCTTGCCATCTATAATATGTAATGTATTGTTCTAAATGGATAAATGTGAACTTGTCTATCTAGTTGACCTCAAACATGATGTGCTTATTTGGGTTATTAGGAGATGAACTTACTTTTGAATGCTATGAAAAAGTTCAAAGTTATGATAGCTCAGTTAAATTGCTTCCATCCTATCTGGGGCCAGTATGTGCTAGCTTCGAATTGATGTTTCATGGTTAGAAGGAAGAAACCAATGAAAAATGATAACATATGATGCTAACAATCCATTCCTCAATGCAAGCTTGGGAAGCACTTTTGGAGCTTACTTAATCAACTCTATGCACATGAATCCAATTTCTAAAGTTGACATAAAGATTCCTGCATCCAAAGTTGAATTTCCTCTAGTTGAAACATATATAAATTGGTGGTCAAAATCTGTCTCCATCGTAAGGTTCTAAAGAAGTGTTGTTTATTAATTCCTGTAAGAGTATCTTGCTTTGTCGGTATAGTTATGGGAATGTGAATTGAATCTATGATGCTGATATAGTTCACTGAAACATAGATAATTGGTAACCAAAATTTGTTCTTTGATGGAGTCCATTCGTCATGAAAGTGGGATGTTTAAAAGAGTTAGAAATGGTTAAGCATGTAGCAACTGTAATAAATAGTTGCTCTAAAAGCAAATAGTTGGATCTTGGATGCAAATGACTTTCGTGATTCTAGTGTGAGGTTTTTTAGTTATTATTATGCTGTGGCTAATACTGATGCAATGTCTACATTTAATGCCCTATTTTTTGTATTTTTATTAAAATAGTTGGTGTCACTTATCCAAATGCAGGATTGGACTAAAATGGGCAGAATTATTTCCCTAAGGATAGAAGTGTATACCCCATGGGTGACAATAGGGTCCCATGCAATCCATACCCAGTGGATTTTTTTCCAAACAGCCAAAAAGGCTAATATATTGTTTTCTTGTCTTTTAAGAAATGAAATTCTCTTTCAGTATCAATCAATGTAGTAGGCCTTTTGGCTCATTTTTAGCATCAAGTTAGTATCTTCTTTATTATGGAATTTATACTGGAGTTTTTGGAGTTTTCAACCGATGTAAGTTCTGAATATTATATTCTCATGGTATTTAGTTTGTAAAATTGTTCAGCTTGCAAAGTATCAAATGGATGATTTATGATAACTTGGTCCAATATTTAATGGACTAACCTCATTTCTGATGTTCTTCCCTAACTGTATGTGTTAGATTTGCTGGTAAACTCGTTGGCCGGTATTATGACAGCCAGGGGAATCCCACAAAATATTTGAAAGGTGTTGAGTCAAAGGCTAAACGAGGAGCTCAGCTTTTAGAGAAGCAGAAAATTGAGGAGGCTAAGATACCAAGTTGCAATTCTAAATGGAGTGAACAAGAGGGAGGAGAGGTATGGGCTTTGTCTGAGACATGTTTATTTGTTGGTTCAGCAAAAGATAATTTGTAGTTGACCTAGTTCTGAAGTGCTAGATGGTCCTAAGTGTTACTTATTTGAACTGCCATACATTTTTGTTTGATGTAATGGTCAGAGCAATGGTACCTAGTTTCAGTGCAAACAAGCTTGCTAGAACATTGTTGTTACATTGAAGATGTCTCAGATTTCGTAATATATGCACAGACCAGTATGTGACATTAACGATCAGGCCCATGTATCATGTTGGGGTATATTTATTTGGCTGATATTAGTTTGTCATTTAATTAACTAAATGTTCATGACCTCATCAAAGATGAGGTTTTTCCTGTTCACTAATTTATAAGGCATGAATTTTGGAAGCCAAGCTCCCATCTCTTCATCCAGCTATTATTCTTCTGTAGCTCCATCTTTGAAGGCTTGCTTTTTTCTTTTCTATATATTTATTTTTGTTTGTTTGTTGTATTTAGCTCATTTACTTTATCAATATGGTTTTTCCATGGTCTCCCATTTCCTGGTTTGCTTTCTTGACCTCCAAATAAATAAATAATAAATTAAAAAAGAAAGTCCTTGGGCCATTCAGGTTTTCCCACTGCTTCTTAGGTAGGTGTTGGAGTATAAGATGCTGTCTACTATTTTATTGTTTGAAGGCTGGTACAAACTTGTATTGGTGTTTCCATAGTTTGATCAACTGGAGATAGGTCTTTATGTTATTTTTGCATAGTATTTTTTGCTAAAAGAGAGTTTTGTGTGTACTCTTTGTGAAATGTTCTTTGCTTATAGGTTTATCCAATTGGTAGTCTTGCCCTTTTACTCAAATTGGTAGTTATTTTTTATAAAGTTTCTTCCACTGGTGAAGTTATTGTACTTGCACCTTCTTGGATACAAAGAACATACTGGTTGACTTGCTATGCGTGCTGTAAGTTTGGTTGATCCAATACTCTTTGCTAACATCAGCTTCCTTTCTATTAGGTCTGGTGTGAAACTGGCTATCCAAGATTAGTGAAGAGACCAGGGGATATAGCCCTCACTGGAAAAATCAGCCAGCGTTGTGCTTGTTTTAAAGAAGAGGAGCTCGGACGGCCGGGTCTTGAGGTGTACAAGGACTGTGATTATTTGTCCAAATCTTGCAGAGTTTAGTCATCATCTGGCTTAAAAGCATTGCACCAATGTACACACTATGATAGCTGTGGGGAGTCACTTGAGACTGGGACTGTTTCCCGCAGCTGATTGCTGATTATTTCCTTCTCTAACTATTGATCTAAAAGTATTTTATCATGGGTCGATATCTAATAGTTGTCTCTCTTATTTATATTATTTTCTCCATAATATTTGGGCCAGCAGAATTCCTTTTTATGATGTGGATAAGATTTACAAGTTGGTAATTCATTCTGCCCCAGTTTTGATTTATCTACTAGTACGAAAATAAGTTTTACTCCCATAGCAGAATGTGTATGTTCTTCTTGCTACATATCCAGTCATCTCCAAATTGCGCTACTATGAGAGATGAAAACACTGAACCGTGGATGATCTAATGGAAGAAGTCGAGCCTAATTATTTGGTGCTTGAAGCAGCGAGTTTTATTTAACTATTATTGGCATTAAATGCTTAAGTTTAAGAAAACAATTTTTTCTTTTTTTCATACTAATAAGAGTGTTATGATTTCCCCAAAAGGATTTGATGGTCTCGCGCACAGCATATCCCATTCGTGGTTCTATGTGATGTTCGAGTTTAACCTAGTGTTCTTATTTTACATAATAAATATGAACCGTTGTGGCTAAGCTAAGATCAAAATGTGCTTTTAAATTGAACGGTGGGACCGCTGTTTGAGATGTCGCCTTCTCCTTCCCATTCACTTGCGTCTCACGAGAAGAATATGAAAGAAAGAAAATTTCATGGCACGGGCACATCTTCCTTAGCGGCTGCAAGAACACGTGCGTAGGAAGTGATTCTAATTCTCAAGCACGAGCTCCACCGACTCATTTAGATTTCTTTCGCGCCAAGAGAACCAAGCCATGGAAAATCTCTTTTACATGACGCTTCCAGGCTCGATTCATCCCTCTCCGAGAATTCATTTGGAGCAGCTCTCAACCAGTCAACCTTTTCGCATCCAAGGTTCCAGGTTCCTTGTGTCAGCTAGGGGTCAACCTTATCGCGTCGAAGGTTCCAGGTTCCTTGTTTCGGCCTCTTGCTTGGAGTAGAATTTACCAGTATTTATTAATCGATGCAGAAAATACTCTCTGCAGATCAAGTTGATCTCGGTCATTTGCGTCAAAGGTTTAGTTGTTTGATGTGGATCGTCCTACTATTCCTCTCCATGTCGGTATGTAGCTCCTATCCACGTAGGAAACGAGTCCTTTTCCCACCATGTTCATTACACGAACGACCGTGCGTCCTCTGACTATTCTCGGTCGTCCTCGGCGAGCTGCTGTTTCCTCGGACCCTTCTTCTCTTGACCTCAAGCAGAAAGTCACTCACCCTACTCGTATATCTACGACAGCGGAGCTTCTTCCTCCCCACAATCTAAGAGTGCACTCTAGCCATTGCCATGTCTTCCGACCACGCACGGAGACCGACGAAGGTGAGAGTCATCGTCACGAAGTGCGTACAAGCCGACGCCGCACAGTTCAAGTCCGTGGTGCAGTGCCTCACCGGGAAGGACTCCGTCGTCGCTGAGACGTCGGAGAGCCTTGGCGGTCGTGCCGGGAGGAGGAGCCATGAGGTCGAGCGAAGCTGTGGCGGAGGAAGAAAGCGATCCATTTCGGCGGAGAAGGAGGCGGGGGAGTGTGGGATTGTGCTGCTGCCTTCGTTGGACGAGTTGTTCGAGTTGCTGAGCGATTGATGGAGGCCAGAGATGGTCGCAGACACAATCGTAGCGTGAGAGTCATATGAGAGAGAGAAAGAGAGGAGACGAGAATAGTTTATTTACTTATTTATTCATTTAGAGATTAATTAATACTTTCTGTAATATATCTGTCATAGTGATAAAAAGAAATAATAGAAGATAAGAACAATAATCGAAGAAGTTTTATTGAAGAAATGAAGTAGCTTAGTTTGAATATATTAACATGTTCCTCTCCTATTTATAGGATTAGGAGGGAGGATTTTCCTCAACAGAATAGAGGATTTTTCTTAACAGAATAGATAAGATTTTCTCGGGAAAATCTTATCTACTATCAAATAGAGTCTAAAAGATTTATATTTTGATTAGCAACATGGCGATCAAATCATGGTTCGGAGGCTCAGTTAAGAATGTGCAAAGATATCATTAAACAATAATTGATTGTTGTGGGCTACGAAGAAGAGAGAGATGAAATAGGGATAATTGAAATAATAACATTACTGAGGTTTCTCATCATAAAATTACTCATGTAGTTAGTTTATCCTAAAATTTTCGATTGGAATCCTACCTTTCGCATTTACTCTTTATGAAAACAAATTTGTGTTAATCGAAACTCTTCTCTAAGAGAAGTATCAATTGACAAGATGACAAACTTGAGTTAGTGATTAGTGTTAGCAGATAAGATTAGACATCATAGCTGATAAGAGGAAATCCCCAACTGTAAAAGTAAATCTTGTTGTTAAATCCTCCCTCCTAACCCCTATAAATAGGGAGTACATCTCAACGAGGAATATAGTTTCTTCTATCTTTTTTGTTTAATTTCTTACATGGTATTAGAACTTCTTGCTTAGAGCAAGCTCTCTTTTCTCTATCCGACTCCTCACCAACCTCGTCACGTTGACGTTACCACTTTGATCTAATTCCGCTGGTGCTCGACGCCGACAATACCACTTTGATCTGATTCTGCTAATATCGTGTCATCGCCATTGTCACTGTAGAACTTAATTGTGTCACAAATCTATTCAAGAAACTCAACATCAATTCCACTCTTATTCCAATCCGGTGTTCCTAGCCCGCATTAAACATATTACTATTGACTTCCACTTCGTACAAGATTAAGTTGTCCGATGTCAACTATATGTTTCTCATATACATACGACTGATTAATTAGTAGACTCACTCACAAAGCCTCTTGCTCATAAATTCTTTATATTATATCGGTCCAAGATCGGTATCCTTGACAGGAGCACCATCTTGTTGGGGCATGATAGATTTTCAATAAAAATATTTAGGTTTTCAAATCAACATGTTATCACGTCCAATCTTGTTCTTGTGAGTTCTTTGTAGCACCAAAAGGAGTCTTCTTGTATTTCATCCACGTGGAATTACTTGGAACTATCGAGACGATCGACTTGGTTTTGTGTCGAGATAAATGCAAGAGCTGAACTCGCCTTTGATTCGAGAGAGAAGAGAAGAAGGATAAAAGTTGAATTCCCATAGGCTTCCTTCCCACACTAAAGATCTAAAACGGGTTCATTTCAATTTGGTCTCTTCGGCGATTAATTTAGCTATTTGCAAGAGAAAAAAAAAGAATCTAACCCCTTTTGTTGTCGGACAAATATCCCTATTCACAGTCGAAAATGGCTAACAGTTTAGAAAATGGAAGTTAAATGTGACAAATTTGGGATGATTGACTTCATCTTGATTAGGTTTACGTGAGACAAATAATTTTGTCTCAATCGAGTAAGAGATATGATAAAGATATTTAGATCTTCGACTAATCAATTAAAACTCGATACACACATAAGTTGAAGAGGGAGAATATTATTTACATTGTTGCTTATTATAGAAATATTCACCTAATCATTATATGAATACGAATCTCAAGTAATATGATTTGGGATCCGAAACTTTATCGTCGATGAGGGAGTCATCCTAAAGAAACATCGAACTCTTCGAACGTTTGTGAAGGAACGTTGTAGTTGACTTTTAACGTAGAATCACAATACCATTTGGAATCAGAGAGGACCGATCAATATGGAAGGAATCATAATTAATCTTTTTATTTATCTCATATTGCTGCTCACTATGTTCTACTCGCATGCTCCCGCACAAAAGACTCATCAAGAACAAAGCTAAATATTGATAAGGGTAATAATGGCGACATGACGTGCCACGACGTCAGCCACGCCTAGATGACGCTCTACCCCAAAAGAGGGCAATAATGCCGACGCGATGTGCGCTGACGTCGCCCGCTCTCATACAACGATCCCATCGTCGTTTGACCCGGCATGCTTGTCCGAGGCAGAGGAACACGACGACCGAGGTTCGCCAATACCCTGCGGCTGTTCGGTTCTCAACGCAACGCCAATGGCCATGTCAGACGCCATCAGAGGTACGATCCTGCTAGTCAGGTAACCTTAAACTTACCTATAAATACCCCCGAGTCCCAAAGGGAATAGGGGGGGGGGGACAAACACACCAAAGAACCTTTCTTCATCCGAAATCCTCTCCACATCCACTAACTTGATCGTCGGAGGAGTCGGGCCGAGCCACCGACCCGACCTGTGTGCAGGTACAAGGACGAGGTCGCTTCTTCCCAGCGCTGCGGCAAAGCTGTCCTCCCGACGAGACGTCCCGACCGGACCACCATGAGAAACCGCCAGGGCAATCTCGAAAGACGCCGTGCAAGATCCCCGTCATTCAGACCCCCAACCAAACCACGATGGCCCCGAGACCACGACATAAAGTTGTTTACACTAACAAGTATATATGCACAGGCAATCAAATCGGAAGATGTTGTTCCAATAGCCATGAGCTACACTGTCCAAATACCAGCAATCAGAAGATTACGAGAACATTTAGCCTCCACCAAGTGATCAGCAATAAGTTTATGCATCGGCAATGCTCATGACCGCATTGAGAAAGTCTTGTAGGGTACACAAACTTCATCCCCACGCACTCCTTCTCCATTGCTAGCTAGATCATCAGATAACGCAATGCTGAACTCTTTAGGAGAGGTCGCAAACCATTGGTCCTATCTGGGTATTTAGATGGCACTAAGTAGGTCGTGTCCCCTCAAAGCGCCCCTTTCGAGGGGAAGGGGCCGTGGAAGAGTCTAAATACTGAACAATCTCAGCTGGGGTGACCTTTGCTTGCATGCGGTAGACAACCAAATCAAGCTCATGCACTCTCAGGTATACACTAATGGTGACATGTTCCAAGTGTTTTTGAGTCCATCGGGATGCCACCATCACCATGTCAAGGATATTATGGTAGGGACTAATCTGAGTTGCTTGCAGAGACCACATCAGATGCGGCTGATGGATTTAATAGCGGAGTGTTTCGGTTTCGAGTTGAATCTGCCGCTCCACTTCACATGCAACAAGGAAAAGAAAACGATTGTGCCATCGCAGACACTACCAGCACAGTCTGTCTTCTTTGTGCTGCGGCACTACAGCACAGGCAAGGACGAAGCTTCACTTTTCTCAACGACGCTGATCGCTGGCCAAAGGCAAGAGCAAAACTTCGTTTTTCTCACTAATACCATAATAGAAAGAATAAAAGGGACAATTATTGAAGAGACTTTATTGAAGAAGTAAAGAAGCTTGAATACGTTAACATATTCCCTCTTCTATTTATTTTTTTTCCTCAACAGAATAGGAAAATCTTATGTTCGAGCAAGGAGAGACACAGACCAAAAAAGAATGAGGAGGAGGCCTTCTCAGGTTTTAAGGGGACACGGAATGGTGCTGCGGATCTGGACCCCCGGGACTCACCCTTTTCGATTCGTCGAACGCAATCACTGCCACCCGATCTCCTCGTCCTCCTCCGGCGTCGAGCAACAATACGACTGAGACTGCTTGCCGTTCTAATAAGCGAGCTTTCGAGCTTCCAGCGGAGGTGAGCAATATGAGAAGCACGCACGGCCAAAGCCCAAGGCTGGGAAGTAGTCTAACCATCGTTGTTGCTCGGTAAACCTGCGGTTTGAATTGGCTAGGTTGGGGTTTATATAGAAGCGCGCAACTATCTAGTGTGCCCAATACTATATTTCTGTGTTATACGGAGAAATCTAAAGGAAAAAAAAAAAGGAAAAAGAAAGAAAAAGCAACACCAGCTGACTTTAGTTTTTAACGCGAGACAAGTAAAAAATAATATATTTTAAATAATCTAAAATTATTTATTTATTTTTATTTTATCCTATAGTATTAATTTTTATGTTTATTTTAATTATTCTATATTATTAGTTATTTAGTTTTCAAGGTCTAAAATTAATATAAATAAATACTTCATCTAAACTTATAAAATCATGAAAGAGCAATATCTTGAAGTACTATAAATATTTTTCTATTATAGAAAGCTGATTTCTCTTCTATTATTTTATAAGGTCAATTTATCATAGTTTTTTTATTTTGGTTTCCTTCTTCATCAATTAATATCGTAGCCTTACTATTTGTGTAAGCATAATAGATTTATGGTTAGAAAATTAAAATGTGTGTTATACACTCATCACTTATTGTGGATCTTGCATATCTGAAACTTAATTTGCTAAGTACAACCCTATAACCTATTAAGATGAGGTCTAGTGACAATAATGGTAACAATGACAATAGCGTTATCTATGATGGCAATGGCAATTTCGATAGTGATGACCTTTGTAATTGAGGCAATGGCAATAATCCCGACAAAAATGATCGGGGAATGCCGACCCTATCGGTGACACTAAAAGCACAAGAAGCGAGGATGACCCGAGAAAATCGAGAGATTTGCGACATGCTCGTTAACTTAAATTTAGGCATCAACAGAGTTTGTGATGATGGTAGGATCAACCATGTCAAAGTTAATACTTATGGCCAACTTATTCATCAACATGGGTTTGCAATCCAACATAGGCAACCAACCTATGAAAATGAGTCAAACGAAGAAGAAGGAATTATGGACTATCACAAAAGCAACCAAAGAAGAGGTGTAGGTGCAGTTAAACCTTGATACTTTAACCAATGTGGTACTTTTGCCTACAACAACCAACAAAACATAATGATGACTTAAAAGATGATAGTAAAATATACAAAAAAATATCAAGCACCACCCAAACAAAATAAGCTATTTGAGGATTACAGCCTAAAAGTAGACCTCCCCAGTTTTAATGACCACCTCAGCATTGAAGCTTTTCTTGATTGGAGTTATGAAGTAAAAAACTTTTTTATGGTGATAGATGTTCCCGATCATAAACAAGTCAAGCTTGTTGCATACAAGTTGAAAGGAGGTATAGTAGCTTGGTGAGATACATTACAAAAAAACATAAGAAGACAAGGAAAGACACCAATACAGACATGACAAAAGATGAAGCAACTTCTCAAAGGAAGATTCCTATCCCTAGACTATGAACAATTATTGTTTCAGTAGTACCAAAACTGTATCCAAAGCACTTTATCTATAATAGAGTATACTAATTGTTGGTGTAAACAACTTTAAGTCGTGGCCTCGGGGCCGACGCGGCTCGGTTCGGGTCCGGATGACGGGGGATCTCTCAGGGGGGTTCCTCGGGACTGCAGAGGTTGCCGGCTCGGGTCGGTTCGATCCTGGAGGTGGGTCACCGTTTCCTTTGGGAAGGGGCTCCTCGCCAATGCGTCCGGAGAGGCGCCTCGTCTTCATCCCTGCACACAGGTCGGGTCGAGATGCTCGACCCGACCCCTCCGATGATTAAGTTAGTCCGTGGTCGCAGGAGTCTCCCCCTTGGTGCTCAGGACGCAAGGATATTTATAGGGGAGTTTAGTATCATCTGACATGCCTGCTCGTAGGGGGAAGGATCGTACCTTCTGATGACGTATGACATTGCTGTTGGCGTGGCATGTGGAATCGAGCCTGAGTGATCGTTAATGGGCCTCGGTTGGCATTCCGGCCTGTGTTGGCCAGGCGTTGTCAGCCCGACAGAGACGTGGGGCGTCAGCTGATGTCACGCAAGTCTTATCGTAATTATCATCCTCATCATACTCCCCCCCCAAAGGAAGCTATGTGTCAGTTGCTGAAAAAAGGGGGGTCTGAGGCATGGCTTCGGTTTTAAAGAACTATCTCCATTGGGCGAAGGCCGGTTCGCCGCTCAGGGCGTGGGAATCGTGAAGCTTGGCAATTGAGGAAGGTCGGATGAGCTGTAGCGGTGCTGGGTAGTGAGTGGCCGAGGAACCTCGAAGAATAACTCGTAGGTCGAATTGGGCTCGGCCGTAGGGGTGGTAGTCCCCTCGGGCGGGCAGGTCGCGCAAGCGCGATCTCGGGCGACATGAGACCGAAGAGCGCGACGCAGGCGGCTGCGACCGAGGAGCTGGACAAGGGCGAGTAGGACGCACAGGGGTGGTCTCGGGCGACATGAGGCCAAGGAGCACGACGCAGGCAACTGCGACCGAGGAGCTGGACTCGGGTGAGCAGGCCGCGCAGGCGTGGTCTTGGGCGACATGAGGCCGAAGAGCACGACACAGGCGGCTGCGACCGAAGAGCTGGACTCGGGTGAGCAGGCCGCGCAGGCGTGGTCTCGGGCGACATGAGGCCGAGTAGCACGACGCAGGCGGGCGCAGCCGAGGAGCTACTTCGATTGGATCTGTTACGCTGTGCTGTGGGATGCGCGGGTGGCCAGGTAGCCTTTGGTCTGTTCGGAAGTCCAGGGGATGAACCTTTATGTGAATCGCCAGTTTTCGAGAAGACAGGCGCCTCAAGCCCGTTGTTTGCCACGCGTAGCGCGCCTGTTGGTTACCCTGCCAAGCTGCAATTATGGCAGAATGACGTGTCATCCCGATGCGACATGCCTGAGTAGAGGAAGGGCCGCTTTTTTGGCGGGATTTTGTCTATAAGTATTGTGCAGCTAGCCCCTCGAAGGTCTCCTCACTCGTTTCTATTATGCCGCTTCGGACTCCATCGTTTCGTTTGTGTCGATCGTTCTTCTTCTCTTACTAAAGGTCAGTAAGGATGGTGTCTTCTTCCTCTTCCTCTTCATCCTCTTCTTTGGCTAAAGTCGAGCAAACGGCGGTTGCGTCGAATCCTAACTCATCGTCCGACGAAAAGGCAACCCGGGCCCTTGAGGCTCTGATGTGGCCACACGACCTTGACTCCACCGTGAGTGAGTCGTCGCTCAGTCGCCTCCGGGACCTCTACGGCATCCCGGAGGAATTTGTCCTTCTTGCTCCCGAGCCCGGCCAACGGGCATATGATCCGATTCCCAAGGGTTTCGCTCTCACCCTTGATGCTTTTGAGGCCGGGCTATGCCTCCCCTTGCACCCCATCATAACCTCATACATCTCATGGTGGCGTATCTCCCCGTCTCAGATGGCGCCCAACTCTTGCCGCTATCTAGTGGCATTCTTGAGGGAGTGCCACTATGACAACATCTTCCCGACCCGATCCCTCTTCCTTTCTTGCTTTCGACTTTCCAAGAGGTCTGGGGGCTACTATCTGTCCGCCTGAGCGGGCTTCCGAGTGAGCGGGGCTCCTTCCAGTAATAAGGGATGGAAGGGGCGCTTCTTTTTCGTCAGCCACTCGGAGGACTGGGGGTTCGGGCTTCGATGGGCGCGCGTGATAGACAACACCGCCCCGGGTTTGGATGATGAGGAGCGCCTCAAGAGCCATCCGGAGTATGTCCGAGCAGTGGTTGGTCGAGGCGGGTCTTAGCCCGATGTCTCGAGGTATGCCCTAAGGGGTAGTTTTAGGGTTTCTTTTAGGGATTAACTAGTCAGCTGACCAATGTTAGTGCTTTTGCGCAGAGATAGTGGTTCTCCGAGCCCTTCATGGGGGTAAGATCTCGACGGCCCCATCCACTCGTTCGCCGGCCGAGGCGAGGGCTGGCTCGAGAGAGGCCCCAGTGGATGTTGAGGCCGGTCGTCCTCGAAAGAAGGCGAAGACCTCCTCGATAAAAGCCTCTGGGGAAGCTGCGGCTCAGCCAGCGAGGGCCGTCACCACACCGACCGGCCGCGCCGGGAAGAGCCTCGGGCGGGGAGAAGCCGACTCGAGTAGGGAGGAGGCGGGGAAGGCCCCTCGAGAGCCCTCCATCCGCGAGCTTTGCCGCCTTCAAGCCAGGGGGGAGGACGAGCCCTACCAGGCGCGGGCGATAGGTGACCTTCCTCAGGGCGAGCCCTCCGACCCGCTGACGGCCTGCTGGGAAGGCCTTTCCCGAGGCAGCCGGGTGTGGGCCGACGGGGATTCCGCAACCGGGTTTGTCTGCGGAGGGCTCCATCCCGACATAGCTCGGGACCTATACACTCTGCCCTTCGAGGTCCTTCTTGGCAGGTCTGCCAAGTCGCTGCTGTGGGTAAGTGTCATTCCGCTGGTTCGGTTGCGTGTGTTCGGATAGCTCTTGTCTTAACTCGTTTGTCTGCAGGGCACTCATTATGCCGCGGCGCTGATGGACCGCGTTCGCAATGCGGGGCAGGTCATCGACATCCTGAGTGACTGCAATGCCGACCTCCGGAAGCAGGTGGAGGAGGTCCGCGCTGGGGCGGCTCCTGGGGCGGTCGCACCTCGAATTTGGATGCGGAGGCAACGCGCCTCCGGTCCGAGTTCAAGGCGTCCGAGGAGCGGAATAAGGAGCTTCAGATGCATCTGAAGGCGTCTGTGGCCAAAGCTCGTTCGGCAAGAGGGGAGTCGGTCGAGCTGATCCGTCGGTTGGAGGAGGCGCGTGCTGAAGCGCGGGGGGCTACCGAGGCCCTTGCCGTCGAGATCCGTCAGAGGTCGAAGAAGGACAAGAAACTGATCGAGGTTTACAAAGATTCCTCGGGCTTTCAGCTTGGCCTTGTTCGGACTGGGCAGGTTTCGTACAAATACGGGTACCGGATCGCCCTGGCCCGCTTGAAGGCACGCCACCCCGGCTTGGAGGTCGCGGAGGATCCTTTCGACTCCTTCCCCGAGAACATGGGCGTCGACATGCCGGACGAAGTCCCATTTGATGACAGCCCCGACGCTCCTGAGGTATAAATGTAGTCTTTTCTGTATATATATTTTTCTTTCTTTTTCTTTTTTGTTGTTCGGGTGTTGATCACTAATGTAATGCGCTTCCTGAAAATAATATAGCTATTTTTACCCTCATCGTACTCATGTGTCTTTTTTCCTGGCTTGTGGTTTGCCAATCACTAGCTTTTGTTAAGTCCCAGTTCATCGCATTATGGAAAAAACCTTTTGAGATTTTGCGAGTTCCAAGTCCTTGGCAAAGCGTGGCCCTGCATCGTCGCGAGCTGGTACGTACCGACCCTAACAACTTCGATCACCCGATAAGGGCCTTCCCAATTGGGAGCTAACTTCCCACGTGCTCGGGTCGAGTCGATAACCTCGGCCCTGCGTAAGACCAAGTCACCCAACTTAATTGGTCGAGGCCGCACCCTGCGGTTATAGATTCTAGCGACGGCCCTTTTATAGGAGAGGTCTTTTAGGTGCGCGTTAGCGCGTCGCTCCTCGAGTAGATCGAGATCGGCTCGCAATCCCTGGGCCGATACCCGTTCGTCGTAGCTTGCCGTCCTCGAGGTAGGGAAAACCATCTCGGGGGGCAAGACAGTCTCGGTCCCAAACGAGAGGCTATAAGGGGATTCTCCGATTGCGGTCTTGGGGGTGGTCCGCAAGGACCACAGGATACTGGAGAGCTCATCCACCCAAGCTGATTGGGCCGCTGACACTCTCCTCTTGAGTCCGCCTAGAATAGATCGGTTAGTGACTTCGGCCAACCCGTTCGTCTGGGGATGGGCCACAGAGCTGAACCTTAGCTGAATCCCGTAGTTCGAACAGAACTCCTGGAATCGAGCACTGGTGAACTGGGATCCGTTGTCCGTGATGATGGCTTCGGGCAAGCCAAACCGAGTCACAATGTTTTTCCAGACGAATTTCTCCACTTGCCGCTCCGTGATTGTTGCTAGTGGCTCGGCTTCTGCCCATTTGGTGAAGTAATCTACGCCCACGACGATGTATCGTCGTTGCCTCGAGGCCGGTGGGAAGAGGCCGAGGAGGTCCAATCCCCATTGCGCGAACGACCACGCACAGTCGATGGGGGACAGGGGGACCGCCGACAGCCGGGGCATTCGGGCGTGCCTCTGGCAGGGCCCACACCGCTGCACGTAGATTCTCACGTCTCGGGACATGGTGGGCCAGTAGTATCCTTGATGAAGGATTTTGTAGGCCAAGGTCCGACCAGCAATATGCTCCTCGCAGATCCCCTCGTGGACCTCGGCCAAGACCGCTTGCACTTCGTCAGGCTCGAGGCATCGCAGTAGGGGCTGTGAGAAGGATCACTTTTAGAGCCATCCGTTCAGCTCGGAATACCATGCTTGCATTCAGCGAATGCGCCGCGCCATGGCCTCGTCGTTGGGAAGAATCCCGTCGCGTTTGAAGAGCAACATCTCTTGTACCCACGTGATGCGCGCCTCGGCAGGAGTTATAGCTGAAACCGAGATGGCGTGGAATGGGAGATCTTTAACCTTGATGTGGTTTTCGTGGTCTGGTCCTGAGGTCATCTTTGCCAACTCGTCGGCTCGTTCATTTTGGCTCCTCGGCACCTTGGATATCGTGAAGTGGGAGAAGTTGGAGGCTAAGCTTTTTACCTCCGCTAAGTACTTTGCCATGGTCGGTTCCCCAGCTTCGTATCCATCGCTAAGTTGCTCGGCGACGAGCTGCGAGTCACTGAAGACGTGGATGGCGTCCACCTGCATTTTAAGGGCTAGTTTGAGTCCTGCTAGGAGTGCCTCGTACTCGGCTTCATTGTTGGTTGCCCAGAACCCGAAGCGGAAGGAGCGTTCGAACGAGCATCCGTCGGGTGCCGAGAGTACCAACCCTGCGTCCTTTCAGAGTTGTGGGGAACGCCCTGCACATCAGAGCGTCAGAGATTACATACAGTGCCATTTGGGTGTGGAAGGCGGCTACAAGGTCCGCTGGGTCGGTGGAGCCATCGTATGTGTCCAGAGAGGGGAGACGAAAGTTCTGTGGGACTGTTTGATCCCGTATTTCAGGGACAAATGGGGATCCCTGATGTACGTCCTCCCCGAGCTCTCCTCTTGACCCGCGGACCTCCTCTGCACCTCGTCAAGTCGTTGACTGACGAGGAGCAACTGGGCTCGCAGGGAGTCCGTCGAGGTCGAAGGAAGGGCCTCGGGTTGCGCGTGGCCTCCCCGATCCGCCGTCACTTGATCCCCGAGTGGGGACGCTAGGACCCGAGGCGAAGCGGGAAGCTGCGCATGAGCCTAAACGGGCGGCTCCTACTGTCGCACCAGTTCGGCGGCCGGTGGGTGCAGCGTTCGTGAGACGAGTGGAATGATGGACTGCACCATACCGGTCAGAACTTGGACCTGATGGGTGAGGTCGAGAAAGGCCTCAGACGAGACGGGCAACGGTTCGGCAGAGGGGGCGTCAGGCGGCAACAAACCCCGGTGGTTGAAGATCCGCCAATAGCGCTCTGAAGTTGTGGCGGGGTATTCGTTGCGGAGACCCGTCCGCGGGGAATGTTCCCCCGGAGCCCCGACCAGGTGCGACCCCTCGACTGCGAGTTCGACCAAGTCAGTCTAGCGATCCCTCGACATGAGGGCTCTCCTTCTAGCGCCAAAATGTTGGTGTAAACAACTTTAAGTCGTGGCCTCGGGGCCGACGCGACTCGGTTCGGGTCCGGATGATGGGGGATCTCTCAGGGGGGGTTCCTCAAGACTGCAGAGGTTGTCGGCTCGGGTCGGTTCGGTCGTGGAGGTGGGTCGTCATTTCCTTCGGGAAGGGGCTCCTCGCCAATGCGTCCGGAGAGGGGCGCCTCGTCTTCGTCCCTGCACACAGGTCGGGTCGAGCATCTCGACCCGACCCCTCCGATGATTAAGTTAGTCCGTGGTCGCAGGAGTCTCCCCCTTGGTGCTTAGGACGCAAGGATATTTATAGGGGAGTTTAGTGTCATCTAACGTGCCTGCTCGCAGGGGACAGGAACGTACCTTCTGATGACGTCTGACATTGCTGTTGGCGTGGCATGAGGAATCGAGCCTGAGCGATCGTTAATGGGCCTCGGTTGGCGTTCCTGCCCGTGTTGGTCAGGCGCTGTCAGCCCAACAGAGACGTGGGGCGTCAACTGATGTCACGCAAGTCTTATCGTAATTATCATCCTCATCACTAATGAATTCTTATACCTTTCAACCATATGTAATTTATGAGAGTCAGAAGATCAGTAAATAAAAAGGTATGCCAACTGACTAAAATTTATAATTAAATATAAAATATCTTTAACTCTAATATGGATATTAGGGAAAGCTCACAATATGAGATTAAGAGCTGAAATATTATTGACTCAACCTCCAATTACTACTCGACAACACAACTTGCTCGTAACAAAGAGAACAAGTTATGACTAAGTCAATACAATATACAAATCAAGGCACAAATATTGAAGGAACAACAAGATAAGCTAATCATGTCTCGACAACCACAAATAATCCATATGCTCAACCTCTGGTTATGATGTATTTTAAATGTGAGCCTGATCATCGTTCCAACGAGTGTTGTGCTAGTAAGTCTGTCAACCTTGTAAATCACAAAGACGACTTTAAATAAGAAGGACATGCCTAAGATGATACGATTAATGATATTGATAATACTAAAATAGTAGAGGAAGAAGGGGATCATGTCGCATGTGTTGTAAAAAAATTATTACTCACCCCTAGATAAGAAGATCTATCTTAACATAAGAAAATCTTCAATTCTTAATGTAGTATTAATAACAAAATCTATACATTGACATTAGATAATGGAAGCTATGACAACATTGTATCCACGTCGTTGGTGAGACACTTTAAATTATAAATGAAAGCTCATCCAATACCATACAGTGGATTAAAGAAAGCCAAAATGTCACTGTAATTGAGATTTGTAGAGTTCATCTCTCAATTAGAAAAGACTATAAGAAGGAAATTATAAGTGAAGTGGTTGACATGGATGTGTGCTATGTGCTACTTGAAAAGCGGTGAATGCAACCAACCTTGAAAGAAAGAATGCCTATATTTTTTGGTGGAGTGGGAAGAAAATTAGCATTCTGTCGACTAACAAGAAGGGTGATAAATCTAATACTTTTAAAGTGGAGGGGAGGTCTTTCTTATCTATTTCCAACAATGTGTTGGAATTCATTACCAAGTCTAAAGAAATAAGAGTATGCTATACTCTTATTATGAAGGGAGAAAAGTCACTTGAAGCAAAGATTCCAAACACACCTGAGTCAAAGATTTCAAATGAACTAAGATTGATATTAGAAGAATTTAAAGAAATCGCCCTAAAGGATTACCAAATAGTCTTCCCCCCATAAGAGATATTCAATACCAAATTAATTTGGCTTTAGGAGAAAGTCTACTAAATTTACCTCACTATTGGATGAACCCAAAAGAGAATGAAATGCTGAGAGAGAAGATAAAAGAGTTGATGCAAAAGGGACATATTCAAAAAAGTATGAGCCTATGTGCTCTCTCAGCTTTGTTGACACCTAAGAAAGATAAAAGCTGAAGGATGTGAGTAGATAGCAAAGTCATCAATAAAATGATGGTTAGGTATCACTTTTCCATACCTTGATTAGAAGATATATTGGATCAACTACATGACTTTAAGATATTCTCAAAGATGGATCTCTATAGCGGATATCGTCAAATTAGCATAAGACCTGGAGACGAATGGAAGCTATATTTAAAACAAGAGAAGGCTTATATGAATGATTAGTTATGTAATTTAATTTGCTCAATCATATCTATGATGGTTACTTATTCAAAAGTAACAAGCTGTGTATTCTGATTATATCCTTATGAAAAAAAATTATTTAAGATTTACACGGAGGAGGACTCAGTAGACATTTCGAGCATGACAAAACAATAGTAAGCATCGAGGAGATGTGCTTTGGTCACAATTAAGAATGAATGTTGATAATTTTATAAGAAAATATTCAACTTATCAAACTGTAAAGGGGCAGTCGTAAAACACTAATTTATATATGCCATTACCACTTTCAAAAGATATTAGAGAGGATTTATCTATAGATTTTATATTGGGATTGCTAAGAATTCAGAGGGGAGTTGATTTTGTATTTGTGGCTATGGATCAGTTCTTCAAGATACTCATTTCATGCTATGTCGAAAGACTTCATATGCAAATCATATTGCTAGGCTATTCCTTCAAGAGTCGTGCGCCTACATGGAGAACTAAAATCATTTTTGACTGACATTATAGAAAAGACTTAACGCGAGTTTGAATTTCAGCAACATAACTCACCCACAAACTGATGACATAGGTAACTAATAGAACTTTAGGAAACTTAATTTGTTGTATTTGTAGTATCAAAGTAAGACAATGAGATTTTACACTCGCACAAGCTGAATTTGTCTATAACAATACAATTCATAGTTATATTAAAGCGTCACCATTCTATTTTGTTAACAAGAAAGCGTTGAAGCATGCTTTGAATTTAGTTTTACGACTCCCGAAACGAGTGTAGCAACTAATAATATGACTCGACTAGTACAATCAACCTGAGCTGAAGTGAAAAAGTTAGAAATTACTAATGTCAAATACAATGAAGCAACTTATAAACATAGGAGAGAGAAGATGTTTCACGGAAAAAATATAATTATGTTATACTTGTAAAAAGAGATATTTTTCATAAACAGAGAGAAAAAGTATAATCTCCACAAGGTCATAAAGAAAATCAATAACAATGCCTATGTTATTGATTTACCAAAAGACTAAGATTTTAAAGACCTTCAATGTTACATACTTATATTTCTAATAATATATATATATATATATATATATATATATATATATATATATATATATATAAAATCTACGTCACAGTCCTCTTCTGCTGGAAGTTGAATTCAGAGTCCTCTCCATGTCCAACTTCTATTACTTTGGAACCTTCACTAGTGCGAAAACAACGTGTTCAAAAAGGTATCTGCACTCTAGATGCCACCCAAACTTTCATATGATCTTTTATCGGAGTCAACCTAAACTCGGTGTAAGAATGATAAGGGCGGACGTATCAACGTTATCTACTTTCCATGATACATCAGCTCTTCTCATCTCTTCGGGTTGATGACCAAGAGTATGTTATCCATCTTGTTTGTGGCCCCTGATGCAGACTTGACCAGAATCCCACTCATTACCGACCATTACGAAGAATGTGGCAGATGCACTCAATTTTAAAAGCTGGAATTCTGATTGAAAGCTCATGCAGCGGGCTTAGAACACTGGGGGAGGGAAGGAAAAAAAAATAAAAAAGGATAAAATCTAAAGAAAAATTATTCACATTACAGGTGTTTGCCAGCAAGTTAGAGGTTTTGCCAAAGTAATCTCCCCTGCACAATTGGTGCAAGAGATTGGGCATCGTTGGTGTCCACGCACAACTTCCACATCCTGAAATGATCTGAAGATAAAGTAGTGTCGACTTCGGCCGCTGCATGAGTCAGTAAAGTGGGCTTAGCTATTCGATCAATAAAAGGAAGATCCATCGAAGTCGTAAACTAGACGTCAATTTGAAGAAAAGAGGCACAATCACAAGTCGTAATCAAATCAGCAAACCAAACTCACCGCAGACAGACACTCTGTGGTCCACAAGAAGATGAAATTAAGAGCTGGAAAGGCGTACGAGCAACAAGTAATACCAACCTCGTGCTGATGTTGCAGTTGTCCTGCCGCACTACTCCCACAAGCTTTATTACTTATCAAAGCAGACAAGAGATCCGACGTGCATCTAAACAGGCCACCGGAGGGTTGCCTGTATGACGTAACAACAGATCAACAAGTTTGAATTGTCAGCAATATGGAACAGAAACAAATGAACACTAGTAAATTACATGATGCCCAAGGATTCATTAAAATGCTCACAAACAAAAGGGAGGCAGAACTGTTGCCTGCACAAACTCAAAAGTAGAATGTTGTTTGGTGGTGGTACGACTAAAGGCCACGTACGGAAATGATTTCATTCAATTGAGATTTCCTTCTCAAGAATACATCCCTTGAGATCAAGCATTAAAAAAAAAATCCCTTGAGCCTTAAAAGGTTCAAGATTCTTTTTTTCTAATTTTTCTTGTTTATCACAATTAATAACTCATATCCAAACAAATTGGGGAACAAGATGGCAATTTATGGAGAAAGGCTATATATTCTGTAGTGAATGAAAGAATAGTGAAAAGTTATGCACCTCGACGAAAGACTGCTACCATTCAGGGAGGAGAGGCAGTCTAGGTACCCCACTTTGTGAACTCTCTGTATCACCAAAATTTCTTAAATTGTCGAGCTCAATATTCTCATCAACAACTTGATCAACGGATTTCTTCTCTCCAATGCCAGCCTGGAGGGGAAGGGGAAAGATTCTTAGATAAACACCAGGCTCTTGGACCACCATCTCCCACTTGAGTTTGTACTTCTTGATCAGGTCTATCTGAACTGGAATGATATGTGGTGGCCTTGGGAGAAGCTGTAAGGACTTCCCTTGTGGAATCACAATTTGCTCGACAGCCAGTCTTGCTTCCTGAAAACAGAAAACTAGTATGATGGTGTTCAGGATTGTAGTGCATGCGTGTTGAATGACTCAAAAGAAGCTGAATTTGGAGGAGATATTTGGATGAATTTGGAGGAGATATAATAGAAATTTCAAAAAAAAAAAAAAAAACCTCTAGAGCATCAACCATCTCTGATGAAGTTGCTTCGTGTTCTTCTTTATGATATTTGGATACATTGGCATGTTCATTAACAAGGGCACCTACAGCCTTTGTAATCTGTACCAAAGAGGTTGACTACAAGACACAAGCATCCATGAGACACAAGCGAACATGGAAAATAAGTTTACCATAATCTTGTACCTACCTTTGTGACAAAGATTGGAATGTCACGAGACTTGGCAACTGCCTGAATTTGGGAGTTCTTTTTGAGTTTGGAGGATAAGGCAAGAAATGCATCTGCTTCACTTATATTATCAGTTATCTCAATCATTTCATCAATTCCCAACTGCTTTAGTGCTTGTAAGATGCTTGATTCCATGATCTAGAACAACTGTTCAACCAGTTAGTTCAAAATTGAACTATTTCTAAATATGTCTTAGATACAGACAACAAATTTATCAAAATCAGACTTGGGAACAACTACTACTTACATGTAACAACTGTATATACAAGCATTCAACCAGATGCACACCTCCAACCACTGCTTGCATATTTGATTTTGGCTGCTATTTTCATGCATTTACAATTGTAGGCAACCAAATACTCCTAAAAACTTATCATATGGTACCATGTCCATGTCTGACATTGGCACTTGTGAGGGACTGGCACAATTTTAGGTGCTCCACAAAATAATGTGACACGTGTCACCTAAACTTATGGGTATTTTACTTACTGTGATGTTGAAATTATAATTAATGTTTGGTAAATAGGTTTCAAGTATTCTTATACATGGTTGTTACTCATGCAAATGACTGCTTATCTTTATAAGTTGCACCAAATGATGATCTTCACCTGAATTCATGATTATATATAAAATTTACTACACTCGCTGATTCCCGTTTGCGTGTTATGTCATATCTCACTGTCGAAACATGTGTGGACGTGTCTGTAACATGTCACATCCTAGTCATGCTTGACTGGTCGAGTTCTTGTCGAAACTCAAAGTGATAGCAAAATAAGCAAACAGTTGTAGCCAAAAAAAAATTTTGTCTATAAGTTATAATACTACCATATATGCCAGTGTTAAATGAAAGGAGAAAAGCCAAATGTGGCTCTAGAACACGGCTCTTTAAATATGACACTGTCCTATAGAGATTTGAGAAAATAATTTACGGCTAAACATTGTCTTTATCAACCACATTGTAGAATACTCTGGCCAAGACATTCTCTACTAAAGAAACTCCTGACAGGTTGGTTCTTGGATAGGACATTCCTCTCATCCAAGAAGGTCCATCCGATAGCCTATTCCCATTGAAACAAAAGATCCAAAGTGTTGAGGCAAATTGTTTAAGAAATTGTTTCTTTATTCACTTCAGGTTATTCCCCTTTCTATGAGCACTATTCAGTTTGCAATTATAGCATTCTGACCATTGCCAACCGTGGTCATAATTCATGAATCACAAAACCAGCACAGATACATGTCGCACAAAGGCATTCCTTAATTAACATATTATATTCAGTTAGTAAATGTATATAACTTAAAACCTTTTTAGGTGACTAGTATACAAATTAAAACAATGAACGTCAGTTTCATGGTTTTTGTAACTCTCATCGTGATCAGAGTTCACCAAACACCATATCCTAGAAAATGGCATCCATTACTTGATTATTTAGATAGATACATAGATTTGTTGATAAACAAAGAGATGCTGAATATAATTAGGACTATCAGCGAGACATAGATTTGTTTATGAGTAATGAAGGATTCAGCATGCATGATATTCAACTTGGTTATTGAAAAATCATGGTGTATGTAATTTAAGGGAAAAATAGCTTGCTTAGAGATTTCTGCAGGTTGACTGGTGCCATCAAAAGTAACCTAGAGCTACAATTTCAAATGATAAAAATAATTTAAATAATGAGCATATTTTATAAGTCGGTAAAAACAGTCACAGAATAAGAACCACGAAAAGTAGAACATAAAGCAATTGAGTCAAAGAGACAGAATGTGTACCAGTGATCCTTACCCCATAAACAAAGAGGTGGAAATCTCTTCCAACTTTATGAGATATATCAAGCTCTTTTTCCTTAAATTCAATAGTAGGCATGTTGTTGCACAACTTTTGACTAGGAATTAGAAGATCATTCTCGACCTTGCTTTCTTCTTCCTTCAAAGTGAAAATATCGCCAAGAGATTCCTTCTGCAAAGGAAGGGTTTCAACTGTAGACTCTTCGATGTCCATCTTGCGAATTTCAAATTTTGGAGACCGGCCTATGTGTAAACAAAGAAAATAATCACAGGTTATTGAACAAGAGAAAAAATAAAGAAAGTGTTTTTTCCTTTTAAAAACAAAATGGCCCAATTGAGAGAACCACAAGTGTAACTTCTGACAACCTGCTAGAAGAGCATCCACTGTGGCTTCTAAACTACGATGGACTCGTACTTCAGTCTTTGAGACAATCTCTGCACCAAATGTAAATGTTGAAGGTCCTTTTCGCTCCAGGACAGTCTTCTGGACACCTCTTCTGCTAGCCTCTTCATCACCTAAAGTAACACTCTTAAGGACAAAAATCACCACAAGAAGTTAGTCTCAAAAAGTCAGCCTAACTAAGAAATATCATTAACAAAACATATCTGTCTGGCTAGTATGCTAATAAATTGAGGAGAACAATTTTGTTCGTGAAGAACTAGAAGCACATAGAGAAAAGGTAAGTAGACAGATTAGAGAAATAACAGAACTTACAGAGGAGACACACCAAGGTCCTTGGCCAAATAAAAATTTATCTATCACTCATTAAATTAAATTAATCACAAGAAACTATAAGGCCAGAATAAAGGGATAACTTTTACTGGAACAATTCATAGTCACAAAAATACATAAGGAACTTCTAAGAATCTTCAAATCAAGACCTAATTGCTAAACAAATATCCTAAATCATAAAAGGAAAAAAGGTGGCCAAATGTATGAGGCTCCTGTTAATACAGGATTTGGCAAGATCCGGTACACCTGTTTCAGCAACTTAGATAATTAGTCCATGTCCTTTAAAGATGTTTGAGCAAAGCAAATGTGGAGACTAAAACAGCAAGCTTCTGTTACTTTATGACCTTAATTATTTATTTTTTGGGTAAACATAAAAGCTATTGACGGAGATTGGAAGGGAAAGGGCATACTTGTATTCCCCCCACAAGCATCTCTAAAGAAGGATTCATGATCAAATTCTCTATTGTTACTCCATGAGCAGTGGCAACAAGCTGGATACCACGTTGTGCAATGGTACTAGCAGCTACCGCTTCTAGCTTAGTTCCAATTTCATCGATCACAATTACTTGTGGCATATGGTTTTCTACTGCTTCGATCAACACCTGGTTTCCATGGAGACGAACAAATACTTATTAGTATCAACCTTAATACATATGATTAAGACTCAAATTCTAAACTAAGACATGCACTTATAGAGATTAAGAAAGAACAAATGTCCCGCCCCCCCACAAAAAAAAAGGGACAATATCTATTAGAATAACACATTAATCTGAGCTGCATGCTAAAAAAATTCTTGGTCTTTGACCTATGATGTTTTACAAATTGATTGATGCCAACCTAAGGCCATCTACAATTAACAAGTCATGATGGTCTATCATAGTACCCGGTCAAGCATGGGAACCCACTGTTGAACATAATAGATCAAAGATGTCAATGCCATATGTATGAGACCATGTCGATGCCTGTTTAGTGCTAAAACCTATGTACGAGTCAGGTGTCAAGAATTGTAAAATCTCATATGAGGGTGACCTTTTGCTATCTTCATACTGCTAAAGATGCATGCTCAAGTCCCTGGAAACTTAAGTTAATAAAAGAATGTCAAACTAAAGACTTCCTGCAACATTTTCAACTCAAAGGAACATCATGAAACAAGTCGAAATCATAATTGGCCAACCATAAATAGACCAAGACCTTTAGTTGCCAACAATTTTCTAATAATACTCCTCTTTCTAAGTGAATGGCAAAATATATGCTTTGATTTTAACTTTTGGTGTATGTATCTTAATCTTGAATATGAAACGCAAATACACTCATCAAAGCCAACAACATTAATAATATAAAATAATGTTGAAATTTGATGAAGGAGCTTCATTTTTTTCTTAGATTATTAGCTGATTTTTAACTTAGATTGTTTGTTCATGAGAAATGTTATCAGGTTTCTCATTAAAATATTAACCATCTAGGCCTTCTGTTTTCCTAATGATGCTTCTCCTTCAAGCTCATAACAGTAACATTTGTTTTTCACATGGTTCGCATTACTAATCCGTACCGGTATATCAACCAATTGTCGGTACAGTACATATCGAGCTGTACCGAGCGAACCAACACATGGTACACTAGGGTTTACAGATGTACTGCCTGCATCAGTCCTCTGTCAGACTGGTACATACCGCCCGTATCGAGCAATACATTTCGGTGTGTCAAACCTTAGTTTTTCATGATAGTATTAAATAACCACCACCAACACAATCCTGATCAGGATTGAATGTAAGTCCTAATTTCTTGGTTTTCAGATGGTTCCAATACTTCCTATTCAGGTCAAACCATGCAGATCAACTGATTGCAACAAATCTTTCTTTTGTTTTTCTTTTTTCCTTCTAATTAAATAGAAGTTCAAACATGATTCACATGGCTGTGGCATCCTCTGCAATAAAAGAAAAATAATTATAAAAAACTGCTACAAACACTAATAAAAAATCAGTATGTTTATTTACTTCATCTTCAATAAACGATACAGATTATACAACAAATAACATTGACAATGGAAGATATCAACAAAATGGCGTTGATCCATATTAAGAGAAGCATATTAAGGCCTACAAAAAGCTACTCTTACTAAATTTTGCAATTGTACATGAAACATGCACTGCCACTAGTGAAATTAGTAGACCTTGTGTTGCATGTCAGGGTTGGGCACTTGCAACCTACGGGCACTCCCTATCCCAGCATGAGGAATGTCACCATCTCCACCTATCTCATTGGAGGTGTCAACGATCATGACCCGTTTCTTGTAATCATCTGCAAGCATCCTTGCTATTTCTCTGTTAAAGTCAGTGAGGTAGATGATAAGTACCCAAAAACACCAATGCTTTTGCGCAACTTCCATGAAAATTTCAATCTGTGGCATACCAACAGATTCTTAGGCTTTACAAAAGAAATTATGTTTGTTGACATGAATTTGGGGCTGTACGGTCTATAAGTTCACATACAACATATTCAATCATTTTGTAATCTTGAAGAACAATTTTCTTTAACTAATGCCTTATCTTGGTTATAATGGACTTCAACTAGCTTTGGAAGAAGGTAAGATTAATAATAAGAGTTTGTCTTCTCGGATCAAATATGTCTCATTTAATTAGTGAGCTAATTCAACACCTATGGTTACCATCCATCTCTTCCCCCTATCTTCTCCCATCACCCCTTCCAGAATGTGATTCGAACCAGACAGCGACACTGTCTGAAACTAACCACAATAGTTGGGATGCAATTTGAGGTAGGCCATAAGCAACTTGTTGAACATAATAACTGATCATTTAGATCCATATACTCATAATATATTAAGTATCCTCATCGTCTCCATCAATTAGCCACCTTCTGAAGATGTCAATCAGCAACAGATCGATGATGGCCAGAGATTGGAATAGCTATGTTTAGACTTTAAAGGAAAGGAAAACAAACCAGAAGTGACAAAACACAGAAAAATAATATCTAACACCTCTGACCATGGCCTGCTATTGGCAGGCTGCAATAGTGGTGCAGACAACAGGTGACAACGTGCCATGGCTACATCTAATCCCCATCAGTTGATAACACCACAACTCCACAAGCTAGTGGCTACATCTAAGCCCCATCAGTTGACTACACCACCAGTTTGTGGTGGAAAAACAGATCCCAGCGTGCAACCACAATGGCAGCAGCAATGATGTCATCGGCCACAAATGGTGTCAGCTTATGTCCTTTAGGTGTTTGAATTTGAAAAGAATAAGGAAAAGAAGCATTGATTCTTTTCATCAAAAAAATATTGGGTCTTCTTCCTAAACCAAAAACAAGTCACCTAAATAGATTGTCAAATCCCATTGGATCTTTTTTTTTTTGCTTCAACAGATCCTCTTATCTAGTTTTCTTCCTCTCTAGGAGTCCAAAATCCAAATACAACAAAAGCAGACATGCTAGAACTCCAAAATTCTTTGATAAGAAGAACCTAAAAATTATGGTGACTTAATAACCCAACTAAAGTAGACTCCAATCTCAACAAGCCATCTTTAATACAAGGATAAAAAGAAGTTTTGATATCTCAACCATTTGGAGTTGACTATATGGATCATTTCCCACCACTGAGCTCTTTTTTAGGTTAATATCAAAATTAGAAAGGTCATTTCAATCCAACGAACTAAACAAACTACAAACTCAACGTAGACCTAAATTATCAGATCATTTGAATCAGATTGCATTGATTCTTTAGAACTTCGATTAGTTTTCACGGTAATGCTTCACTTCCTAAAGTCAGCCATTTGGTGTCCATAACATGATTTCTGGAACCCTAACGTTCTATACTAAGAGAAACAAGACCTGCTCTACCTAATTGCATGAGTCGGAAATAGATGAATGTGAAACCTGATGACTGTGGTCTTGCCGACTCCTGGAGGACCTATAAGTAACAGTGAACCCCCATCCTTCACCAAATCACGCAGCAGATTGGCACTGCCGGTGACTGATCGGCCAACCCGGCAAGTGAGTCCAACGATGGAGCCCTTCCGGTTCCTGATGGCGCTAATCCGGTGCAACGTCCGACTGATGCCCGCCCGATTATCCGCGGCAAAGTCGCCCACCTGACACCGAAAGAATCATTCCCATGACATCGGTTCTTGACCCACTTGTTTCTCGATTCTTTCCTGGGGAAATGGAGGAGAGGGCAACCTGGGAGGCGGCGTGGTGGAGGTCCTGGGAGGAGATGGGGCAGTCGGAGAGAAAGAAGTCGCCGGAGGGGAAGCGGGCAAGGGGCCGTCGGCCCAGGTCCATGACGATCTCGACGAGGCGGCGGAGCTCCGGTTGGGCCTCCGCCCGCCTCCGCATCTCCAGCGGGAGGAGGACCAGAAGACGGCGCAGCTCCTCATCGAACCCGTCGTATTGGTCGGCGACGTCGTCGCAGGCGGCGGGATGGGGAAGACGGCGCGGCCGGCGCGGCGGCGTAGAGAAAAGGGGCAACGGCGCGGGGAGGCTACGGGACGGAAGCCGGAGGGAGAAGAATGAGAGGAACGGCGGGAGGGAGCCGCGGGTGCGGGCTTGGGCGGCGACGGAGGACAGGGGCGGATTTGGGCGGAGCAGCAGCATCAGACGGTTCGAGGCCTTTGCTTCGACTTGTGATCTGCGTGACGATGGCAGGCCCAAGAAAAATAAAAGAAACACGGAAACTCAACCTCTGGTTTTTGTAATAATTGTAAGCCGTCTGATCTCTGACGGACGGTCGTCGCACCATGAGGCTTTAGTGATAGCTTATAAACGGGATTGCGAGCCAATGTTGAGTCCAACTCTACTCGACAGATCGCACCAAGGGATCACCGGTTCCGGAACCTTACGCTTCGATTCCATGCTTCCTTCTGCAGCTCGTACATTGGCCACGAAGAACCTCAACGGAGGAGCCCAAAGCGACCTCACGCACCGTTGCCGCCGCCCACACCTCCAAACAAAATCAAAGTACATGCCTCTCTGTCGTCGTCACCCGCCTCCTTCCCGTGCAGAACTTTGGACAGCACAACCTACCTACTGCTCTCTGCAACGAGTGATTGCCTATGTGACAGTCCAATCACCACAGAGACGTAGGTCTGTAACGATGCAGAGCATCCGTCGAGTGGAAGCTCCCCAAGAGTACCGTCTCGGTGGTCTAACAATTACTAGGGGTCCGGCACTTGAAGATGAACTCGCTTAGACACGATTGGCTATGAATGGGACTCGGATGACGATTATTAATCATATAACACACACAACGATCCTCCTCTGCTCCAATCAGTCCCTCCTCCACTCATCTTCTAGATGGATTTGCGTGGGATGAGGGGGGCAACACATTATTATATGTGTGTGAGATTTCGTCATCAAGCTTTGGATATGACCTCTCCGAGAGTTGACAGAAAGCAAGCTTACGAAGAAAGAAATGGCGCTGTCGAGACAGATTGGGTGATTAACGTAATGGTCTGCTCTTTATGCCTGGAATGTCGCTGCCTGGTTATGTAACCAAAGCCAGCAGCAGTTTACACTTGGTTACAGAGGGGTAGCTCAAAAGACCATGGTGGGAGAAAGGTGACGTCTCTTTCGGCAAAGCAATAAAGGAGCGAGATAACGAAAGCTGTAAGTGTCATCGTCTGAAAGGTAGGATAGGCTTGAACAGAGACGAAGATGCTCTTGTGAGATGATATTTTGTGGCTTTGTTCGTCTTTCCAACGGGAGCTCATGTTGCTGCTGAGATTGGAGGTTTGTCTTCTAGGAGATAGGTTCACCTTGATCTTTTGATCTCTCATGCCTGCTTGTCCTTGGCAACCTCTCCCTCCTGTTGCCCATCTGTGTCACCGCGTCCTTGTGCTTCTGTTCTTCGTCCTTCAGACACTGGGTCGACAGCGGTGTGTGCGGTGTTGGTCGACTGAAAGCTCGAGTTTTGGTCTCGGCGATGTAATTGAGAGACTCGGTGGCCAAGACTTCTCGAAGAGGAAGTAAGACGGAAGAAACTACCGCTGCCAGCATCACGTGCAGACCACCACCAGCAGGAGCAGCAGGACGTGGAGCGGAAGATCGCGTCCTCATCGGTTGCCACGGCTTCGACTTCCAAGGATGCCCATCTTTCGGAGAAGATGGGGGAGGGCCAAAACCACCACGGAGGCCTCGGCTTCCGCCAACTTGCTGTCCATGACCGCCACCAGCAGCGGCGGGCGCAGCCCCGCTCGGG